>NC_050450.1:2768157-3123157 GCF_903995425.1 Onychomys torridus
TTCCTATTCACTTGTCAGAGAGTCTGTACCTGGCCTTTCTTCTGGCCTTTCACATGCTCCTGGTTTTGATGGGTGTTTGTATGCTTATTTATTTTTATAACTTTTATTATTTTTGATTTGAAGATAAAATTTGGACTATTTTCTAAATCCCTGACATATTTTGGATTAGCTATTTTTTCAATAATGTTTCTTTCTCTGTCTGTGTTGTATTTGATGAACAAAATAAACAACATCAAAATTCTAATAAGTATTTCTATTAAAAATGACATCCAGTTTAACTAGACGTGTTTGGACAGTGGAGAGTAACTACTCGGCAGTGGCAACAGCAAGGGAGCTTCTTCCTATGTTCCTTTGGCTAATCTGTACAATGGACTGAAAATCTCAGGGTTGATAAAACCTTAACTGAAGTATCCTTTAATTTCAGTATTTGAGTTGTGAGAAATGTATTTCTTATTGGCTTATTTGAGTACAAATATATTTCCTATCTGTTTATTTTTCAGGGAGTCCTCATTATATGTCTTCATTGTCATATTTGACAGACAGTAGCCTAAGTGAAGAAATGAGTCAATTTGATTTCTCAACTGGAGTTCAGAGCTATTCATATAGCTCTCAAGATCGTAAACCTACCACTGGGCATTTTCAGAGACGGGTGATCACATTTCACTTATTAGGAGTGTTGTTAAAGTTTATAGTGAAAGTTACTGTTGCACCTTGTCATTACTAGGGAATCAGGTTTTCTATCAGTCTCAGTAGCCCTAGAATAGTAATGTTGATTTAGAGAACTTCCAAGATGTAATCTAGGTCTTTCACTGTTAACTCAACAATCAGATTTCATCAGTTAGAGGTCAAGGAATGACCATAGGGATAGAGCTGAGTGAGGTCAAGGCAGCAGAGATGGCCAAACTGAGGTGTTTTCAGCAGATGGGAGCTAAGGACATATATGCTTGGAATGTAAGGAAAACTTGAAACTCTGTTTAGGTTTTAGTTATATATTAAAACCTATGAAGTATATTTTTATATTATTACCAAATTATTGTCTTCAGCTAAGTTTTATTGTTTCAAACTATTGCTCCTTAAATGAGTGAGCTTCTTGTATCCACTGACATTTAACAGTGACATCTGCATTTCTGGGTTCTTCATAGGAACATCAAAATCCCATGACCGAAGGTGACATGCTGGAGTTAGAGATGGATGAACTCAACCAACATGAATGTATGGCTACCATGACAGCCCTAATTAAACACATGCAGAGAAATCTGATTACACCCAGGGAAGAAGAGGTATTTTTCTCTTAATCTTAAGTTTTTTCTCAGTGTTATCCATTGGTGTCACTTTAGGGATTAACTTTTCATATTGACTAAACCACATTGCACATTAAAGAGATAGACTCTTTGTTCTTCACTTCTTTCTCCTTTTCTTATAATAGCAAAATAGGACGTTCTTTTACTCAACTGTTCAGAGTAAGTTTGTGTTTTACTTCAGGATTCAAAACCAAAAGATCTTCCTCCTTGGATGAAATTTCTTCATGACAAACTAGGAAATGCATCAGTATCTTTAAATATCCGTCTCTTCTTAGCCAAGCTTGTTATTAATACAGAAGAGGTATGTAACTTTTTTAAAATTTCTTAACAGTTCTATGCAGTTCTGAGCATCTCCTTTCAAAACACCACAACAACAGAAGCTTTAAAAAATAGAACATGAAATTATTGTTCTTGCAATAAATCAGCCAACCACATTTATATTTTTTCAGAATCCTTTTGTCAAACTTATTAATTAGTATTGGGAGTTAGAAGTGAACTTTCTATACAGCATATTTGGCACTTTCCTAGGGCTACAAGCCTTCGTTTACTGTAGCAGATAAATGGGTGAAAATATTCCTGTTAACTTATGAAAAATAGCTATCTTTATCTAGATAATAGGTAAATATATTAGTTTTTCTGCATATAACTTATTCCAGAAAGGTGTACTCCACACCAGTAGAAGTACTACTGTCTCAGGGCCACAGTGAGCCTTGTACATCCGAGATCAGGTGTTCTCAGGGCTGGTTCCTCTGATCCTTTACTGGCCTCAGATATTCTGTGTGTGGAGTTGATGTTCTTATATTCATGCCGCCTCCTCGGTGTTTCTGTCTTCAAATTCCTTTTTATAAAGACTCAGTGTGTTGGATTCCAGCTTCCTTTAAATGTCTCACTTTGACATAATTACCTATGTAAAGAAATACCTGTGTCTAAATAACATCATTTTCTGAAAGCTTCTTTGAAGTACAACAGATTTTGGGGGACATACAGTTCAGTCTATAATATTGGGGACCACAAATGATTTTTAGCTCATGTTCTTCCAAGTGCTAATGTAATAGCTGCCACAGAAGAGCTTATTGGATGGTTTCTTGGAGCTGACCAGGAAAGCCTGGTATACTGCTGTACTGCATTTACAAGGGTAAAAGTGAGGGTTTGGGGAGGTTTCTTGGACATGCTCTTAGAGCCTGCTACACATCTGCTGTGGACTGGAAAGCTTAGGGTACTGGTCTTCAAAAGGAGATAACCCAGACAGTTTTTACCTTACAGAACAAACATATTTACACTAATTTTTAACATTTCAGCCATTAGGTATTTGTTATATTGTAATACCATGGTAAAGAATTTCGTATGTGTGTAGTTTATAGTAAAACTAGAGATATACATAGAGTATGCTAGATATTTTTGTTCTTATGAGCATCTTATGGAAAGGAGAAGATGGGAAGACTAGAGATAGTTTCGATTATAATCTTTTCCACAGAAGCGGCATTCTGAAGTTTCTAAAATAATTCAATGGAATTTGCTGTATGGATACTCTTAGATTCCAGAGATCTTAGAAATGTGTTTATCGCCAGGCAGTGGTGGTGCACACCTTTAATCCCAGCATTCAGGAGGCAGAGTCAGGCAGATCTCTGTGAGTTTAAGGCCAGCCTGAGCTACAGATCGAGTTCCAGGACAGGCTCCAAAGCTACACAGAGAAACCTTGTCTCAAAAAATCAAACAAACAACAAAAAAAAAAAAAAAAGAAAGAAAGAAAGAAAGAAAGAAATGTGTTTGTAACAGAATGACTTAGAACATAGGAAGAAATTAAATTATGTAAGTGCTTGTGTCTTCTGATTGTCATACCCTTATTTCTTATATTTTTATGCATGTGCATAAAATAATTCTATAGCTACATATTACTCAGCACAGAGTTGTTGAGTTTTAAGTGGTGAGATCAATTATAAATCTATTTCCATTGAGTATTTAGAAGTCCTTGAGATAATTCAATGTAAACTGGATCTTATTTAGTTTGGTAAATGGAAGTAACAACTGTTTTAGATTCATGTCATGTCATAAAATGTCAGCTGGTGGAGAATTTTTTTTGTGTGTGTTAATACTTTAGTCTTCAGAACAATGATCTATAGTTGGCATTTAAATTTTCTCTATAGGTCTTTCGCCCTTATGCAAAGCACTGGCTCAGCCCTTTGCTACAGCTGGCTGTTTCCCAGAACAACGGAGAAGGAATTCACTACATGGTGGTGGAAATAGTAGCTACTGTTCTCTCTTGGACAGGCTTGGCTACACCTACAGTAAGGAACCCTGATTCTCTTACATAGTAATATATCATTCCTTATCTGATGCCCTACAGAGGGAATGTCTTCTTGATGTGATGTTGCTGTCTTAGCTATGGTTGCATTGCTGTAATGCACCTACATGCCATTGCATTTATCTTCTTTTATCTGTTTTGGTAATGCCTTTGGCCTTTCCTTTCTTACTAAACTGTTAGGTGTTTGTTTTGTTTATTCCTTTAATTTGCTAGGAGATTGGAACCCCAGTGACAAAATTGTTAAGATTGTCTCCATAATTGAGAACACCTTATTTGCTTCAGGTCCGTGGATTTGGGGACACTTATATTATGTTTATTCACTCTCGCAGTTTTAACTGTTGTCTGTGAAATTATTGAGAGTGAGTATCAAGGAACTGCCATTGCACTACACTTAGAGCAGATGGTTCCAACCTTTGTAGGTGGGTATAATGGAGCTTTGCTTATTCATTTGGGAGCATGAACATCTACAAAGGTACAAAATTTATCACATGCACCATCCGTAATATATACTTGTATAGCTTTTTCATGTCTTTGTATATGGGTGTTCCTGTTTTGTTTATTTCACAGTAAACCAAACCTAAATTTCTTGGTATTGATGTGATAAAACAGTTATTATTCTGACCAATAGCATGAAAGAATTGGTGTATTTGACTAATTTGAGAGCCATCAGAAAGACCATCAGGAGCTCAGGTACACTAGAGAGAGTGGAATTGCCAATCACTGACATAGCAACAAAGTGAAAAGGGAAGTGATGGTGCCGCCATTGGTAACTTCCCATGGTGAAGTGAGCAGAAGCACTGGGATAGAAGAGTAGGCAGGTATCAGGAGGCACAGTGGTAAGAGACCCAGAACAAAGGGCTCTTGCAGCTTTGTTAACTCAGCGGTGGAGAAAGAGGGCTATAAAAAGGGCTAAGAGCCAAAGTGCAGTGGATACTGGTGGAAACAAGTCTTACTCATTCCCTGTCCACCATATATCAGGACTCAGCAGGACCTGAACAGGACCATTGTTGGGGTCTCAGACAGAAACAGAGAGTAGTAGGTCTCTGGACAGATAATAGGAAGAACATGACCAACCAGGGCCTGAGCCCTGATTGTAGCTCCTCCCTCCAAGGCCACAGTGCATTGACTATACATACATTTGAGCAGCCACAATTCCTCCAGCCACCTGCCAAGGAAAGGGTATTGTCTGTAGTCTGCACTGAAAAACCACATAGGGTTTAACCAGAAACTAGATTCCTCAATAAAATGTTAAGTTTCTTTTAGAATTGGGTATTTGGATTGTGTCCAAAAGCATGATGGTGCATGCTTACAGTTTCACTACTTTAGAAGTACTGGTAGGAAGTTCAGTAGTTCAAGGGCAGCCTTAGCTATATAGTACATTTGAAGCTAGCCTGTGCTACATGAAAGCCTGTTTGAAAACAACAAAATGTGGGTAGAGTGAAATATTCTTCCTGAATGGAATGTTATTTGTCTTACAAAATTTCAATATGTTTTCAGGGGGTCCCTAAAGATGAAGTGTTAGCAAATCGATTGCTGCATTTTCTAATGAAACATGTCTTTCATCCCAAAAGAGCTGTGTTTAGACACAACCTGGAAATCATTAAAACCCTTGTCGAGTGCTGGAAGGAGTGCCTTTCCATCCCTTACAGGTACATATTGGCTAGTTCTTTCAGGATCATCTAGAAAAAGGTCAAAGTGTAGCAAGTTTTAAGTGGTAACTCCATTGAAGTGTAATTATATGAATTAACAGGAATATGATTTTATAAAGGATTACCAAAACCAAAAATAATTTTAGTAATAATTTACAAGGTGAATTTTACTACTGATAAAACCACAACTCCAGAGTTTGACACCAGAAGCATTTCTGGGTGCTCAGTACCTTCAGTGGCTCCCCACCCTACTCTTCAGCCCTCCTGTAACTTGACTCCTCACTGGGCAATTGGAGTATACAGCCCAGGAGTACCTTGAAGGCTTTGTTGGATGACTTTTAGCCTTGCTTGAAGAGAGATAAAATTTTAAAGTTTCTATTAACTGACAGGATTGGGACAAATAATTAAAATGGGTAAGAATTAACAAGTGGGTGTCAACAAGCCAGGGTCTTGGAAGTAGGGAAGGGCCATGAGTTCTTTGTACTATTAGCTGAAAATTTGCTTTAGAAAATGCTTTGTATTCCTGTTTCTCACTCATTATATAATTGTGTTTTCTCTCTTGTGCTGTGTTACAGATTAATATTCGAAAAATTTTCCCATAAGGATCCTAATTCTAAAGACAATTCTGTAGGAATTCAATTATTAGGCATCATAATAGCTAATGACTTGCCTCCCTATGACCCAAAGTGTGATATAGCAAGTACCAAGTAAGTACCATACTTTCTACTTGATTCTCTTATAAAGTGTCTAGATTTGAATTCCAGATATAATATTGATATATTTAAGAACCAGACACAAATACTTGTACCTAAAATTATAAGGTTGGATTTATAGGCCATCTGGAATGAGAAATGTATCTGGAGTGAAGAAGGAATGTAGGCTTTAAAAAAATTAACTGGAGCTAGCAAGATGTCTGAAGGGTAAAGGTGATGGCAGGCAAGCCTAATGATTTGAGTTTGATCCCTGGGATGCACATGTTGAGAAGAGAGAACCAAGTCTCCCAAGTTATTCCCTGACCTCCACACACTCACATGCTATGGCATAAACACTAAGTAAATAAGTATAATAGAAATTTTTGATTAGTGTAATTTTCTGTATATATCTTTAAACAGAAGTTAATTATTTCCTTTTCTTCTTTTCCTTTCTTTCTTTCTTTCGTTCGTTCTTTCTTTCGTGTGTGTGTGTGTGTGTGTGTGTGTGTGTGTGTGTGTGTGTGTGTAAAATATGTATAAATGCATGTACCATAGATGTACCTGCAGAGGTCAGCGGAAGACAGGAAGACATCAGTTGGCCTTTTTTGTTACTTTCTGCTTTATTCCCTTGAGACTGGGTCTCTCACTTAACCAGAAGCTTGCCATTCAATCTGTGTTGGATGGCCAGCCAGCTCCTAGGATATGCTTGTGGTCATGCCCAGCTTGTGTGGGTGCTCAGGTCCCCGTGTTTACAAACAAATTCTCTTACCCAGTAATCTATCTCCCTTGCCCTCTTCTTCTTTCTGAAACTGCCATTTTAAACACTGACTCTTGTAAGTACCATGGGCTCTATGAGAGGATTTGAATTGTTGTGACTATGAAGGGAGATGCCCCTGTACTGGCAGCTGTCTTCCTGGGCTCCAGCCTCAATTTATCCTATCCTGACGGCTGTCACATATTTAGGATAGGGTGGGTACAATGTGTGGAGGAACGAAGCTATAGTAAGATAGTTAGAACTTGACAAAAGATATTGGCCATTTTTTTTTCTAAGTCAGGGTCTCATTATATAGCTATGGATATCCTGGAACTCTCTGTAGACCAGGCTGGCTTAAAACTGAGTGATCCACCTGCCTTTGCCTCCCAAGTGCTGGGATTAAAGGTGTGGACCATCATGACTGACTTCTTATCCTGCTCTTTAGAATTTTGAAGTTGATGTCTCTATTATGTTCTGTAGGTTCAGCCCTGCACTCCTGGGTCCCTCGCTTCCATGGGGAGAGGGGACAATTTCAATTCTGATTGGTTCATATTGGCCTTTAGACCAGTTGCACTTGCTGCTGTTGCTATAGATAGTGAGGGTTCAGAGCTAAGACAGCCAGTAAGTAGCTCAGTTTAGACTTAAAAACTCTTGTGAGGAGTTAACACAAAGAGTCTGTAAAGGCCAAGAGTTAATGTGTCACTCCCTGCCCAGAGCATCACCCTTCTCTTTTTCAACATTGTGTTGTCTGTAGACAGCTTTTGATACGCGGAATCCTAGTCTTAGATAGGCCCGCCTTTCTTTCCTGCAGTTTTCCTGATGTCCAGCAGAGGGCTATACTCTTATTGCAGTGCTGACCTGGGATTGAACAGTAGACTTTCATGGTTATGATGCCAGAGCCCATAAATCTATATTTATGCACATAAAAATCTATATTCAAGCAATTTGCATCACATTTTATATTTATATTTTCTCAATTTGCCTATTAATGTGACAGGAGAATTGTCACATTTGTGTCAAACATTCCAATGGATTATTTTATGCTTGTTTTCTGTGTTTACTATAGATATTTTGAAGCTTTAGTCAATAACATGTCCTTTGTGAAGTATAAAGAGGTATATGCAGCTGCAGCAGAAGTTCTAGGACTTATTCTTCAACATGTTACTGAGAGGAAACATGTGAGTGCTACACAGTGTACTTGTGATTCTCATTACTCTAATTTCTGCTTAATACATACTTTGTCTTGCATTATTTGCTGAATTAAATTTGATATAGAATTAATGTAAAAATCTGAAAAATAAGGTGAAACCTAAGTAGAGTGTTTCCTGTTCTCTCTACCAAAGCACTCTCAGCACCTCCATGCTGGCTCTTACCCTGAGTATGCCTGTCCTGTCTTCTGTTTGCCTGATCTGTACTGTTCTTTTTTTACTTGCTAAACTGACCATTTCATCTTGTCACCAGATTAAATATTTTTAATGAAAAGATACATTTTAGGCTAGGCAGCACTCCATCCTGATCTGGAGTCCCAGCCCTAACAGATACACTGTATGTGGCAACAATTTCACTGTATGTGAAATAATTAAAATATTCTGCATGAAATTTAAAATCATAGAATTTGTGATTAAGTATTTCTCCTGCACATGATTTTTTAAACAGTTTCGATTAGCAGTAAGTTTGTGTTGAAAAACTATCCATTTAGCCTTCATGCCTTTAAACAAGTTGTAATGATCTTCCATATTTGTGAGTAGATGCAACTGAAATGAGTATTTTCATAACTTCCAACAAGTCTTCCTTGAGTACATCATCCATACTGAGTCCTTGCTTTTGAATATTTGCTGTTGCTTCTAGACCCTAGAGAAACAGCAGGAAACAGGTAGGCTTTATCTCTGCTCTGAGAGAGCTAGGATTTGGGGTAGAAAACCGAGAGTATACAAATGAATGTTTAAAAGTGGTAATGAATGATAAAGAGAGGGTGTGATACATGCAGGAAGATCATGATAGGGTCTGTTGAACTAGAGTTGCTAGAATTCAATATGAGTATTTGACCAAGGTATCTAACATAAAATGTATCTTGAACTGTATTTGATAAACATTAAACTAAAACTTCTCAGAGGATGTACTTTCAATGTCTATATGTCAGAAGGAAACACGGTGCCCAAAGTGTGACCTTGTTCACTCACTATTGCAGTCAAGACCTGGATCCCTGTGGCTGTCCAGTGGCTAATGCAAACCAGCAGCTATTCCTAGCACTCAGTTTCATCATTTGAGTGTGAACACGATGAAGGTCATTATATTGACCATCTTTCTTGAGTTAACTTAAATAATTAAAATAATTTAGGTTTCAGCATCTAACGTAATGTTCCACTTTTGTGTCCTTGAAAAGAAACTTAATTTTTCAGGTGATAGCAGAGTCGGTATGTGACTTGGTTGTAAAACAACTAAAGCAACATCAAAATACTATGGAAGACAAATTTATTGTGTGCTTAAACAAAGTAGTGAAGGGCTTCCCTCCTCTTGCTGACAGGTAGGGGACGACAGCAGGATTGTGGCATATGGGGTAGGGGTGAGGGAGCATATTAGGGGTCATCATTTCATGAACCCTCTCACTTACCAGTTTCTTGAATGCCGTGTTCTTTCTGCTGCCAAAATTTCACGGAGTAATGAAGACACTTTGCTTGGAAGTTGTGCTTTGTCGTGCAGAGATGACGACAGGTCTGTACTTACAGTTAAAGAGTAAGGACTTTCTCCAAGTCATGAGACATAGGTAAGTTAACGTCAGGCCTCACTGCCTAGACTACAAGTAGGTCACATTTCCGCCTGCCCATATATCTCCTTTATCTGGGAACCACTTGTGGGTGTTCAAGAGAAGCTTATTTCTGAAATTTCAACCTAGGAGGTAAAAGTGATAAAAGTGTAAGAGTGAAATGTGAGCCTATCACAGTCCCTCTGTCTGTGGAGCCTCTGGTAGCCACATTCAGTCCCATACTTGCATATTTCTCTCACAAATGAAGACCGCTGCTGTATTGCAATGCCTCTGGCTCTGTCTAGATCTGTGCATGAGTTTCAATTCTGTACCTGTTTTGAAAGGCAAGAGCCATCGTATGTTAATGTCTACTTCTTTTTGAAGTGACAATAGAGTAGAATAGAATTTTAAGACACAGCAGTTGATCTCTTATTTCTCTGTCCTCTTAACATTCGTGACCTGAATGTATATACTTTAACAATAATAAAATACTGGTAAGTGTATAATGTATTGATAACAATGATTAAATGTCTTTGCGTTCTGCTCTTAGACTACATATTCAAAGTTGACTTTTTTAAGGAACATGAGACCCTCAGATAAGAAAAGACATTTGCTCACTTAGGACTCAGGGCACACTTAGATTACTGTCTGACATATAAGGTAGCACCTGAAATTGTTTTTGAACTAAATACTTCATATTTTTAGCTTATTTTGTCTGCCACCAAAATCTTTAAATGAACTTTATTTTGAAATAATCTTACAGTTACAAAATGTTGAAAGATACTATACAAAATTCCCTTATATCTTCACCTCTTCTCTTTTTACATGATCATGGTTATAGTTGGTTGTTTTTTTTGTCCCTCTTTGGCTCTTTGCTCTTTGTAGGATCCACCACACAGCTCCCAAATAAATACATGGAGGCGTATTCTTTTTTATGAATGCCTGGCCTTAGCTTGGCATATTTCTAGCCAGCTTTTCTTAACTTAAATTATCCTATCTATCTTTTGCCTCTAGGCTTTTATTATTTATTTTTTTTTAACTTTGTATACCTTTCTTTCTTCCATACTCTGTTGCTGGTTGTGTAACTGGCCCCTGATGTCCTCCTCTCCTCTTTTTTCTTGCTCCTTGATCTACTCTTCCTAGATTTCTCTTCCTAATTATTCTCTCTGCTTACCAACTCCACCAGTCCTTTCTCCTGCTTAGCTATTGGCCATCCAGCTCTTTATTAGGCCAATCAGTTATATTAGACAGGCAAAGTAACACAGCTTCACAGAGTTAAACAAATGTAACATAAAAGAATGCAACACATCTTTACATCATTAAAATAAATGTTCCACAGTGTAAAAAAGTCACACATCTTTAATATTCTACAACACATGGTAATCACAATCATCATTAAAATTAAGTAATTAATATTACTATCAAATAAACTATAGTGCCATTCTTTTTCAGTTCTTTAAAAATTTAGTAGGCTTTAGCCATGAATTTTTTTGACCCTGGAATGTGTGTGTGTGTGTTGGTTTGAATGATTGCTTCAAGCTTGCCATTCATTATTAATCACTTTATATTTTCAAATTTATGTGTTTTAGTCTTCCTTGGTTGTATGCACCTAGAACTCACCAGTTTCTTCCTGGTCGACTATTTTGATGGGAGGAGTGTTCCGTTGTAAATGGTAGTCTTTTATGATTCCTTTTTTTTTTTTTTTTGGAGCTGAGGATCGAACCCAGGGCCTTGTACTTGCTAGGCAAGCGCTCTACCATTGAGCTAAATCCCCAACCCATGATTCCTTTTTAAAAATAATTTTTTATTCATTCTTTGACAATTTTATATATCTATCTACATATTACATATAATGTCTTTTGACAAGAATCATTCCCAGTTCTTTGCTGTCCCCTTCCCACTGCCATTAGAACCCTTCTTCCCAACACTTCTCCCTACTCTGAGTTTCATATCTCCTCTCTCTCTCTCTTTCTCAATACCCCATTGAGTTTAACTTGTGTGTTCATGGATATGCGTTATTTACTGGATCATGGGCAACTTACTAATGGCTACACCAGCGTAGAAAAATGACTCACCTTCCCCCAACAACTACCAATAGCTTCTCAGCTAGGGCTGGAACATCATAAGCTCCCATCACATGCCAGAGATAGAAAGTTAATTGGCCCAGTTTTGTCATAGGTAGTGATAGCTTCAGTGAGTGCATGTGTACAGTGTTCAGCTCATGTCCTGAAGACAGGATTTCACAGTATTCATTCTTCCCTATCCTTAGGTTCTTAACATTCATTCTACTCTTCTAGACTTGGGGATGGGTTATATAGCTGTCCTTTTAGAACTAAACAATCAGTAGTCACTTCTCAGCACTTTGACCATTTGTATTAACCATTATCCACTTATTAAAAAAAAAAAAAAAAAAAGCCCGAGATTGAGAGCATCACTCACTAATCTATAGGTACTAACAAAAATACTTAGAGGGTGTATATTATTTAGCAAAACAATAGTAGTAAGTTTTCTCCCAAGGGCCTCTGACCTTCCCTACCCATGAGCTTTTGACAAGGTTTATAGAACAGGTTTAGATTCCTTTTTATGAAGCACACCTCAAACTAACCAACTTAATTGGTAACTCCTATAGCATTCATTACCACTCTTGTACCAGTGGGCACATTTTACCTTGCACGTGAGGTCTACTACTGGGTAGAACAAGTGACGACTTTTCTTCCTCAGTGGCCTGGATAGCACCTTCCAGAACTATGAAAGCTAGCCAGCAGAAAAGAGGTTTTCAATACAATTTCAGTTTGTTTTCTCTATGTCCTGCAGTCAAAGTATATGCTGCTTCAGCAGGAGAGTCCTACCATCTAGTTCTAGTGGGTAACTAAGTATAATAGCAACAACCTGCATTGTTCTAAGGTTCTCTGGAGCTTCCTTGACCATCAATACACATTGATGTAGCCTATGCCTGCACTTGGATTTTTATTTAATAACCCATAGCTTGTGTCAGCAGTATTGTCCACCCATGTAGGCTACCTTCATTTAAACTCTTTGAAAAGATAAATAAATCTACTTTTTAATTAACTTATAAAGAAATGAGTTCCCATAAGGCTTTCTGTATCTCCTTTGTTATGGGTAATCATCCTCACACTCTCTCTTCTGCCCCATCCTCTCATCCTGATCCCCCTTAAACCTTTTCAGCCCTTGTAGTTCCCTACTTCCTTCTGTCCCTTATTCTTATCCTATGTTCCACCTATTTTTCCTATCACACATGGTTTTTCTGTCTACCCCCTGCTTAAGGCCTCTTTCCCTCTCCTGTCTTGTGGGCCCTTTCTAGCTTCCTGTCCTCTATAGACACTACTAATTAAACACATAAATCTACAGTTTTGAAGCTGGGATCCATTTACTAATGAACATGCATGTCTCTCTGGGTTTGAATTACCTTAGTATAATACTTAGTATTTTCCTGAAACTTTCATGATTTCATTTTTCTTTATAACTGAACAACATTGTATTGTGTATGTATATATATATATGTGCCACATTTTTATTATTCTTTCACTAGTAGGCTTTAAATGTACTGCTCTGAATTATAACAAGTTTTGAAACTTTAGGACAAGAAGAAAATGTTGCTTGTCGTACTTTGTAAGTATGATAAAAAACATCATTAAATTTATGTGTTAACAAAAATCTCCTTTATTATAGAGATGATGAAAGACAAAAGGTGTGCTTGGATATAGTTTATAAGATGATGCCAGAATTAAAACCAGTAGAACTTCGAGAACTTCTGAATCCTGTTGTGGAATTTGTTTCCCATCCTTCTCCAACATGTAGAGAACAAATGTATAATATTCTTATGTGGATTCATGACAATTACAGGTTAGCCTTCATTACGTTTTATATCACTTTAAAAAAATCTACATATGGTATGCATGCATGTGCATTACAAACGTGTCTCTGTACACACAGATATCAGAGGACAGTCTCAGGTTTTGGGCCTCCCTTTCCACTTGTTTCAGACATGGTCTCTTTGTTTTGTACACGTTACTGTGTACATCAGGCTAAAGAGACTTTTGGGTTACAGATGTGCACTACTTCCCCCAGCTTTGCATAGGTGCTGGGGATTTGAACTCAGTTCCATATGATTACACAACGATTTACCCACTGACTGAATCAACTCCCCAGGCCTGTATTAACCTTTTTTGAAGGGCTTGTGTGGGTACTTTTCATGATTTGGAATATAAGAAAGCATTGTTAGCAATATGACTAATAACTGAAACAAACTTATTTCAATATATTGAATTAGCCTTTTTTTGTTATTCATGAATATGTAGGATATAGAAAGTGAAATTGTCAGTTGAGTTAAAACTATATAAGTCAGGGCTGGAAAGATAAGAATGCTTGCTGCTTTTCCAGAGTTTGGTTCCCATTACTCATGACAGGTAGCTCCCACAATGGCCTGTAACTCTAGCTCTGGGGTATCCAATGCCTTCTTCTAGTCTACAGGCATTGTACACAGAGTAAGTCTTTTTTTTTTTTTTTTTTTAAGTATATTAGTGCTCTGCCTCCTGAGTGCTAGCATTAAAGGCATGCACCACCACCACCACGAAAACCTTTTAAGACAGAGACTTCTCCTAGGCAGTGTCATCCCTCAGGTACCTACAGAGGTGACAGGACTCAGAGCATAGTAGGAAGTTCTGTCCTGATGTCACAGCTTTAGCATTTCTGCTGAATTGCCTTGGTCATCAGTCTCATGGAAACCCACCTTTGCATTAATCCAGACTATGTGATTGGAGTAGAGCAGGATAGTGATATTTTGTTATTTTCTCAAACAGAGATCCAGAAAGTCAAATGGATCAAGACTCCCAGGAAATATTTAAACTGGCAAAAGATGTGCTGATTCAAGGACTGATTGATGAGAACCTTGGACTCCAGTATGTGTTTCTTCTGGAATAAATTAGACAAGGATTGGGTTATTGTTTTCTAGATAGCTCAATGTGTTTACTGTGATACCGTCATTCTCTCTGCTTCCTGCATTTCCTAAACCTTACTTAGTAAATATGTTTTAAATCACGTTATAAAGAATAAGATTTTAAAATCCTGACAGGTTATTTCAAAATAAAACTGGTGAAAAGGTAGTTAGGACTAAATGCTTATACAGTAAGTTAGTTAAGGATTTTTAAGTTGAAGCAAACAGTAATGACAACTATTCTATTTTCCATTTAACACATATAGTTAAAATCATATATCAAGGTTAAGTGAAATGTTTGGACACCTTAGCATAGGAAGAAACCCTAAGGTTTATTCTGTGTAGAGATACAAGCAATAATGATTGTTCTCTCAAATGCCCTAACTCAGTTATGTGAGTATCTTATCAAATGCCAAACACATAGCAAAGAACAAAGTTTTTAATATGATTTGACATACTACTTATTTTTTAGTTTCTCAATTTTAAATGTATTGAACTTTTAACAATTTATATTTAAATTTCGTAAGTTGCCTCTTGAAAAGTCCAGCGTATTTTGTTTTTCTCTTTGGGCAATACTGAGGATTGAAATGAGAGCCTTATATTTATTAGGCTAGCAGTGTAAGAACTGACCCATATTCCCAATCTTAACTTGATTTTAAAGTAAGTTTTAAATACATTTTAACAGTAGTTTTTATAGAGAGTTGTTTTAGCAAAGTAGTAAAGGATTATATGAAATTTGCTTTTGATCCTGGACTTCTACACCAGAGACTTGTGTGCCAGGCAAGTGCTCTACCAGTGAGTGAGCCACGACTACTAATATTTGTTAAAATGATTTTGCCTTTCAAAATTGTTAGTACTATATACTCATTGTTGTAAACTCTCCAGAGGATGGATCGTCATCCAGTTTGTCAAATATGCTATAGTTTGGGGATATTTGTCCTTCAGAATGTCTGATTATTCATACTCATACTGTGATATATTTTCCCTTTCATCTGAGAGTTATGTGAATGAAAAGCTGTGAAGTCTCCACATGACACTGTGGACAATACTTCCCTTCATTTGCTGATACCTAAGCATGTTTTCCTCTTTACTTTTCAGATTAATTATTCGGAATTTCTGGAGCCATGAAACCAGATTGCCATTTAATACATTGGACCGATTGTTGGCATTAAATTCTTTATATTCTCCTAAAATAGAAGTCCAATTTTTAAGTTTAGCAACAAATTTTTTGCTTGAAATGACCAGGATGAGCCCAGATTATCTAAACCCCATCTTTGAACATCCTCTGTCAGAATGTGAATTTCAGGTGAAGTGCTTGTTCCTTAATAATGGTGACTATTCCGTGTTTTCCCTGTTGTTAATGAATGTCTTCTAGTACTGTTAAACTAATATTCTTAATTTTCTTGAAATGTGCACACACTAACACGTGCTTCCTTTCCCCCAGATGCCTTACATTCTATCCTCTCAGACTTTACTTAGACCGCTCACCTTCCTGTTCTTCCTTCCACATACCTGGGAGAGAGTCCAAGCATTGCC
The DNA here is from genome assembly GCF_903995425.1 of Onychomys torridus. Classification (NCBI taxonomy): domain Eukaryota; kingdom Metazoa; phylum Chordata; class Mammalia; order Rodentia; family Cricetidae; genus Onychomys; species Onychomys torridus. The sequence continues at coordinate 2,784,089 of NC_050450.1, forward strand.
TGATACAAATACAAACCAAGCATGACACTGCTTAGCTGTGACCATGGACCAAGTTTGCAACTTCTTTTGGCAGTCACAGCAGTGGCACAAGTGTTCCTTAGTGGGCACAGCCTGGTGTGTTCCCTAGTACAAATTAAACACCCCTATCTGAAATTAATGGGACCACAAGTGGTTTTATTTCATGTTATTTTTGGATTTTGAAATATTTGCATGTCCCATGTTGTGTATTTATTTGTTTGTTTATTTTTAGAATTCCGTAGTATTTACATCATTTAACCCCATTCCTCTTTTCTTCCCTCACAGGTCCCAACCAGGCTTCCCAACCCCCACTGCCTCTCAAATTCATGGCCTCCTTTTCTTTAGCTTTTATTGCTATACATACACACATACACATGTACAAATATATAAATATAACCTACTGAGTCCACTTAATGTTTTTTTTGTGTATATGTTTTTAGGACTGACCACTTGGTATTGGATTAAGGGGCTCATCCTTGAAGACTGTTTCTCACTTCTTTAGCAGTCATTAATTGTCTGTAGCTCTTCACCTAGAAGTAGAGTCTTAAGAGATTGCCTTCATCCACATTAGCATATCACCTGTAATTGACATTGTTCAGGCAGCCACATTGTTGAGATTTCATGGATGCAGCTTCCCCATCATATTGAGAAGACACAATCTTAAAGCATGTATCTTGGTCTTCAGGCTCTTACAGTCTTTCTGGCCCTTCTTCTTCCATGTTTTCTGAGCCTTAGGTACATAGGTTGCCTTATAGTTGTATCAGTTGGGATTGGGCATCCCATGGTTAGTTGTCTTTATTTTTTACCATTTGTGGATTTCTGTAACAGTCTCTCTGCTGCAAAATGATGCTTTAAAAAAGAAAAATGAAGGTTTTTTGATGATGGGTCATATGAGATACCTTAAGAAGAGTAAGCGTAAATAACAAAGTTTATTTGTGCTTCATTTGTAGCTTATGCACATAGACTGAAGGTAAAAATGTATACAATTCTTTATCACTTGCGTGAGCTGAGTAGCATAACTAATAATAGTTGTGCTGTGATGCCATTGGCATTGCCAAGTATGGCATCAGCCCTCTACTGTAGAATGTAGGAATAAGAGAATGGCTTCTTTCTATTGTGATTATTTTTTCTACTTTTTAAGTAAGTGTTTGTTAAAAAAAAAGGTTCTTCTGGCCAGGCATGGTGGTACATACCTTTAATCCCAGAACTTGAGAGGGAGAAGCAGGTGGATCCCTGTGAGTTCAGGCAAGCCTGGTCTACAGAATTAGTTCCAGGATAGCCAGGGCTACACAGAGAAACCCTGTCTTTAAAAACAAAAAGAGGAAGAAAAGATAATTCTAGACACTGTAGATATAGCTCTGTTGGTAGACTGTTTGTATGGCATATAGAAAGCCTTGGATTCAGTTCACAAACAGCACATAAACTAGGCATGATGGTCCATATACTTGGGAGTTGGAGGCGGTGGGGGGTGAGAAATTGAAGGTTATTCTTGGTTATATAGAGAATTAAAAACCAAATTAGTCTATCCATCTCAAAAAAGAAAGATGGGACCTGGTGGTGGTACTGCACACTTTTAATCCCAGCATTGAGGAGGCAGAGGCAAGTGGATCTCTGTGAGTTCAAGGCCAGCCTAGTCTATAGAGTAAGTTCTAGGATAGCCAGGGCTACACAGAGAAACCCTGCTTCCAAAAACCAAAAAGAAAGAAGGATTCTTCCTCTGTTGCTTCTCAAAGAGACAGTACAGAACTGCTAATGGTACTGTTGGGCTTTATTGTTTATTTTTGTGGTGCTGGGGATTGATCTTAGAGCCTCACTCATGCTAGGTAAGCATGGAAATATTTCAGTGTCGCTACAAAAGAAGTATCATTTTCTTTAAACTCTTCTTTCTATAGGAATATACCATAGATTCTGACTGGCGTTTTCGAAGTACTGTTCTCACTCCAATGTTTATTGAGACCCAGGCCTCTCCAAGTACTCTCCATACTCAAACAGAAGAAGGGTCCCTCTCAGACAGAAGGCAGAAGTCTGGGCAAGTGCGGGCAACCCAACAGCAATATGACTTCACCCCGACACAAACCATAGGTAACAAATAACCAGACACTCTGGCCTTTGACAACTACTATTGCAAAGACAGAAATTTTTTGTGAAAGAAATAAAGTGATAACATAAAGTCACAAAGGCCATAAGGAAGATGTGACAATCAAAGAAAAAAAGAGAGAGAGAGGTTTTCAGAGTAGTCAGCTCTGCAGAGAGAAAGGAACAGTTGTTGGGGCATGGGTGAAGGCGATGGAGATAGACTGAAATAGTTACAGAGCCTCACTGTTGTAAGAGGAAAGGGTTCTGGATGGTGGTGCTATGAATGGACTCAATGCTACTGAATCATACATTTAAAAATGGTTGAAGTGGTAAATGTTACTACAGGTTTTTCTACATTTTTTTAAGGTGGATAAAAAGATTTTTTTAAAGAAGAATGATAATCTGATTATAGCTAAACATGCCTGTTTTGGTTTGGTTTGACATAAAACTATTTATTTAATGTGTCATATCTAAGGCATATTAAGAGCAGAGTAGCATTAAACTAGATCATTTGCTGATGTCAGTAGTTTATTGGACTATTTTTTTCCAGGTAGATTAATTCTTTGCTTTGATATATAAAGTATAAATTACAGAGTAAACTATCTTAATCTTTTTTTAAAAGATTTGTTTTTCGGGGCTGGAGAGGTGGCTCAGAGGTTAAGAGCACTGGCTGTTCTTCCAGAGGTCCCGAGTTCAATCCCCAGCAACCACATGGTGGCCCACAACCACCATCTACAATGAGATCTGGTGCCTTCTTCTGGCATGTAGACAGAACATTGTATGTGTAATAAATAAATACTAAAAAAAAAAAAAAAAAAAAAAAAAGATTTGTTTTATGTGTTTGAGTGCTTTGCCAGCGTATATGCACGTAGCACGTGGGCATGCCTGGTGCCAACAGAGCCTAGAGGAGGACTAGATGTCCTGAAGTTGGAGTCACAGTCAGTTGTAAACTACCATGTGGGTACTGAGAACTGAACCCATGTCCTCTGCGGGGTCAGCAAGGACTCTTGACCACTGAACCGCCACTCCAACCCCCTTAATTGTTTTGTATAAACACTTCAGCATTTCCTTTATATAATTAGTTTCATATTCTGTTGTTTCTAAAAGTAGAACTAATTTGAGTAATCACAGTGGAAATTCTTTGACAAAGCACTGTAAACATAAAATGCTATTATTGTGATGATTACAGCTACAGAAGGGTCCTGAGGCTCAGGTGCCTGATCTGCTTTGGATCATACCCAATACCCTTGGCCTCAGCTCAGTATCACAGGTAATCGCAGAGGTCTAGCACTGCAGGTATGCCTCAGCAGGTGTTCTACACTGAGAAGGCTGGCTGCATGGTAGCAGCATCCTCACTGTTCTGGTCCTGTATGTTACAGCTGAAAGGAGCTCATTCGACTGGCTGACTGGGAGCAGCGTTGACCCATTGGCAGATCACACACTCTTCCCTTCAGAACACTCGTCTTCCTCCTTACTGATTGCCCACAAAGGGAGTGAAAAGTCACAGAGAATATCTTGGAAGTCAGTAGGACCTGACTTTGGGATAAAAAAGCTGGGCCTTCCTGGTGATGAGGTGGATAACCAAGTAAAAAGTGGTAAGTAAAATGCTGAAACATGTTTAAAATGTATTACCCTCTCATACAGAAGCTTACATGGAGAGAGCATATTTCTGACTGTCCACATTTCCTTGAAAGCTGTAATGAAAATCATTAAAATTCAACTCATTAATCATTGTTTGAACACTTACCATGTTAAAAAAATTTTTTTAGATGTCCTTCAATAAATATTATGTGTGACAGGTTCATTAGTTCAGTGACTTTCTGGAACATTAGGGGTAAGTAGGGCAGTAAATGGGGTAGAATTAGCAGGCCCAGCCCAGTCTCAGGACTGAGAGTTTAAATCCAGACAAAGACTGGATAGAGGAAGGGTATTTGAGAAGAGCCTTGGAAATGAAAGAGAAATGACAAAAAGGATGAAGGTAGAAAGGTAAGCCATGTCTTCGTTGAATGGAAGAGACTCAGAAGTAGTTCAGCAAGGTTTATGGAGGGCAGAATCCATGCTGAGGCTCCTGTTTGGTCCAGGTGATTAGATGTCCTGGCAAACATGAGGAGTTGTGAAAGATCCTATAAAGGAAAGAAACAGGGTACACTTTAGGAAGCTACCACCTGATGAATGGAGTAGAATTAGTCATGAGGACTTTGGTCCTCTCAAAGAGATGTATATGTATGGGTACCATGTGGTGTAAGGAGAATTGGCAAATCTAGAATCACTGTCACTTAGGCCTTAGCAGCTTAAAGGTAAGTAGGTGGGGTGGTCTCCTGTCAGAGCCAGTGGGATACCTAACCAGCAGAACATCTGGTAGACCTCCAGACTCAACACTGAAACTTCTGGGGAGAAGATAACTAAGGGAACTCGGGGAAAAGGTCCCAAGATAGTAAATGCCCTGGGGAAATGAACATGTTTCCACAGTCATAGAATTAAAGTTAGAAACAAGCATAGTTAAAAGGAATCGGAAGTGTAAAATGAAAACACCAGACTTCACTCCCAACTCATGTTACATCAGTCTCAAATCTATGGCTCATATACTGTTCTCTAAATTTCACTTTTAGAAGGAGATGCAGCCACCTTTTTTCCTATTAACCTGGAGTTTTAAGGTGTGCCAGGAAACTTTCTCTGCTTTCCTTCCTCCTTACTTGACTAATTCTCAGGACTCTTCCCATCTTAGAATGCAGAGCCATTGGTCTTACTGTAAGGTTGGACTGTCACTTAAAATGGAGCCCTTCTTATTTGTACTTCCAACACTGCCACATGCTCTAAGACCCTTAGGTGCGTGCCACTTGGCAAACTGCTAAGGACAGGCCGACACTGGGACACTGCATTCTCATTAATTTACAGTTGACTTCTTTATTGAATGGAACTTAAGCTAAGACTTAAGGAAAGTTCCTGAGGATAATAGCAGTTATCTATGACTCACTGATCTATAGTATTTCCCTGACTATATTTCTAGACTAAAAATAAATGTGTGTGGTGTAGGTGTAATTTGGGGATTGTGCAGAAATAAGGAACGAGGTAAAACTTAATTGGAAACATTTTCTTTGTGAGTTTTATTTTTATTTATTTATTTATTTATTTATTTATTTAGGTTTTTCGAGACAGGGTTTCTCTGTGTAGCTTTGTGCCTTTCCTGGATCTCGCTCTGTAGACCAGGCTGGCCTCGAACTCACAAGATCTGCCTGTCTCTGCGTCCCCAGTGCTGGGATTAAAGGTGTACGCCACCACCACCTGGCTTCTTTGTGAGTTTTATATATGGATTTAGAAAAACTTAACTTGGATAAAGGTAAAATAAATGCTAATATTTTAAATATATTTGAATCTGTTCTTATATCTTAAGTTTTAAAATATTTCACATACTATGAGAATAATTCTTAAAGTATGATGAATTAACACTTTATATTTATTATCATTGAAAAAAATACAGTTTAAAAGATAGAAGTTGTCCTTAGTTTAAATGTTACTTTACAAGTAATAATTCTCTTTTAAGACTTTCAGTATTAAGCTAGCACCTAACACCTTGAGTACATGGTCTATCTCTGCTGTATCCCCACCCATGACTTTTACTTTTATTTATTTTATTTTTTGTGGAGCTGTTGAATAAAACCTGGAACCTCACACATGCTAGGCAACCGCTCTGAGCTACACTCTCTACTGTTGTTTAAATTTTAATTGTGTTTCTTTAGTTATCCATCAGTTGTATATGCACAAAAACTAGAGTCAGACACTTCTCAAAAGCTAAATAGAAAAAAATGCCAATTTTCCTATCTATAAAGCCAAATCCTAGAGGCACTCAATCCCTATAACCTTGTTAGCTGAATTTAGTTTTCAGTAACTCTGAGCAGTGGTTTTATTTTCTTAATATTTATTTTTATTATTTTTATTTTTGTGTATGTGTGTATCTGTGTAAGTCAAAGCCATGTGTGTGCGGATGCCTTCATAGGCCAGAAGTGGGTGTTGGATCTCTTGGAGCTAAAGTTACAGGTAGTTAAAGGTTATCATGGGTGCTAGAAACTAAATTCAAGTCCTCCAGAAGAGCAGCCAAACACTCTTAAGCTGTCTCTCCAGTTTTTACACTGCTACTTTTTCCTACATGATGATTCATCATCTTCTGGTTTCATGTGACTGATGTTTGAGGTTTTCTGTTGTCCTTATACTTCTTATGGCACATTCATATCTGGTCATGACCTGAGGTCTCATCCTGTGTGATTATGTGTCAGCAACTGTCTCCTCGGTGCTCAGTGTTTCTTCTTTCTTGTGATTGGGTCATTTTGTATATGATCATTTTTTTTCCTGACTTTCTTTTTCCTGGACATTTTTGACTTAACATTTTCACTTGCATGTTTAGATCTTTGCATGTTTATCACCAATTTTCCATGAAATTTCGTCTTAACACAGAGAGAGAGAGAGAGAGAGAGAGAGAGAGAGAGAATGTGTGTGCGCACATGCCTTCCCTCAATGCCATGTCTCGAGGTCAAAGGACAACTTTAGGAATCTGTTCTCTATCATGTGTGTCTGGGAGCACCAAACTCAGGTCCTCAGGGCTGACAGCAAGTGCCTTTACCAGTTGAGTCATCTTGCCAGCCTCCTTCCTGACCATTGTGTGGAGAACCTCTCTTGGTTCAGTCTTACCTTTTGTGGACCTAACTATTCCACCTTGATTGATTACTCTTCTAGAGGTTACTGGAGAAAGGCAAATGCATGTTTCTGAGTCCTCTCAGCACTACTTGCTAGGCTGGCCCTTTCTACCTTACACTTCCCACACACCTGCTGCAGACCCTGAGCCTTTGACTGTAACTACACTGTGCCCATTCTTTGTCCACCACTTAATTGGGATTTCCAGAGACAGGTATAACTCATGTTCTTTAGAGTCCAGAATTGCTAAGCTGCCCTCTCTGCTGTGCCTTTTTGGTTTGTGCCCTTAACAAGTCACTAAATTACAATTAAAAAGTGGAGATAAACACACACTTTCTCTTTGCAGGATCCTGAGAAAGAATGAAAGTCACCGTATATGTTGTATAATTGATCATAAATAGCCAAACCTGCTTTATATTCTTCAGGCACTCACAACCGGGAAGAAATTCTGAGGTTACGTAGACGATTTTTAAAGGACCAAGAAAAACTCAGTTTGCTCTATGCACGAAAGAGCCTCGTGGAACAAAAATTAGAGAAGGTTTGTATCTTCTTCATGAATGCAATTCCTATTTTGCATCACAGATAATATACTAAGGAAATAAGTTTGTCAGATATTAGTCTACAAAATTATAGGAGCAGCACTCCATAAGTGCCTTCTGACATTACTAGGCATAAAGAATATTCATGATACCTGCTAAGAAATGGCATTTTCCTGAATCCTTGTCTTCCTGGATCCCAGGACTAATAGGACTGACTTCCCTCTGTTCACCACAGCTCAGCTTTATGTTCTCTGTGCAGAGTGGCTTTCTGTATGGGTAGAAATATGAACACTAGTCATTCCTGTTAGAACTCTAGCTAATTCTATTCTTTAGGGAAAGCTGCACAAGTACCTTGATTCAGGACCTGTGGTGTAAGTGGGAGTGAGAGGCCAAGGGACCTGGAAAATAGTGCATGGCTGCTTACAGATGGCTGGTAGGGCTGCCAGCAAAAGCTTCCATTGGAGACACAAGTAGAGCATGAATATTTTGGAGCAGGGAGGAGCATGGGTTTCTCATTATATAGACCAGGCTGGCCTGGAACTCGCAGAAGTCCACCTGTCTTTGCCTTATGAGTACATGTGCCATCATGCCTAGCAAATGCATGAATTAATTTTAATATGCAGAAATAATGAACAAACTTGTTTAGTTTATAGATTCGGTTTTACTTAGAAAGCAGTCTCCTGCTGTTATTATAATTCTGTGTAATCCTTAGCCTCTTGGCTTCCAGATAGAAGTAGGAAGTGGCTAGATGGCTCCTCTGCATCTTTAATGGAGGTGAAATATACAGTTGGCTTTTTTTTCATTTTCCCGTCTCTGTAATACAACTGTTGTTTTTTGTTGTTTGTTTGAAAACTACAATTGTAAACCGGGTATAGTCAGCACCTTCTCTTGCTCCATTGCTTCCTCAGAAACAGATCTGACACCTTTCTAGTCCTTCCTGAAGGAAATAGTAATATCTGGTCATCAGAAGCAAGAGAAATCAGAATTGCTGGGTAAAGGATGTAAGAAACAAGCCAGGATGACAGGTTTAAAGCCCGTCTATGAACAAACAAGAAGTTACAGTCAGATATGGTAGGCTATTGAAGCCTATTGAGCTAGCTGTGAAGCTGTCAGCAATAATTAGACATTAGAAGTCCATGTGTTTGTATTTGCATTCATTTAATAAATGTGTCTGAAGGATGAGAATCAGTGCCAGAAATTGTAAGTGGTAGCCATGAAAAGATGATTGATTCATGGAGCCAGGTCCAGTACATGATACAAAAAGACAAATTGAGATTATAAAGTACCCTATCAGAGATAAGCTGTGGAAAGTCTCCCTGGAGAGAGAACATTGAGAGTGGAACCACTGATTAGGGAAAAGCACACAAAGCAGTGTGCAGTGACTGAGGAGTATGTGAGTGAGTGTGGCATTGCTGTGAACCTTTAAACAAGGCTTACCATTTGAGGTGTTGGAAAGGCACTTAGCTCTCAGATTTATATTTTTGTGGATATTCAGATTCAATTTTTTCAAATAATCAAATTTTTCATACTGACCAAACTAGTATGAATAAAATTATTACTAAAGATGTACTAAAGATGTGTTCTAGTAGTTTCATTTTGCATACGTGCTTGATCTTCTTTTGTTTGGTTGAGTTTTTGTTTGTTTGGTGGGTTGGTTGATTGATTGGTTGGGTGGATGGTTGGTTGGTTGGTTTTGATGAAAGGTAGCCCAGACTGGCCTCAAACCTACTATTTAGTCAAGGATGACTTTGAACTCCCTATCCTTTTAACTCGTAAGCATGCTACCACACTTAGCATACTTTGTTTTATTACATGAAATCTCAGTTTCCGGTTTTTTTGTTTGTTTGTTTGTTTCTGGTGATTGTAGGATATCAAGAGTGAGTTAAAAACGAAGCAGAATGCCCAGGTTGTTCTGTACAGAAGTTACCGTCACGGAGACCTTCCTGACGTCCAGATCCAGCATAGCAGTCTGATCAACCCCTTGCAGGCTGTGGCCCAGGTCTGCCCAGAAACCATATTTTATGTTCACATTAGAAGCTCTGTTTGTGGTTCCAGAGGTCTGCTTTTTCTAGGGAAAATGTTCATTAAAAGGTGGTTGTTTTCCCTAAATGGTATAGTTAAAGAATGTCCTAATTCCAATTTCTTAGTTTCATGATTTTGTTGTTGTTGTTACATGAGGAGACCCTAACATAGAGTTAACTAGAAGTGGGCACCAACACTGGGTGCCATGTTAGGCACCTGAGCTCTCAGCCCTGAGGCTTTCCTCTTTAAAATCAGATTGACATTTATGTTTTTTATCCAGTGTCAGAATGAAATAACGGGGGAAAAAACCAGCGTACATTTTGAAGTGATAAGTAAGCCATTTAGATCATTGTCTTGTATGCTTTTTATATGATCTAAATAATTCCAAGTTGACAAGAATTTGTTTTTTTAAACTACATTTTACATGTAGCATTTATCAAGCTTCCTCCTCTGGAGATAGATATGTGACTGTAGCATTCATGAAACTGAGGCCTTATGTGTCCTTATTTCCAATGTTTCACACATGGAACTTTGTTCGTGCATATTCATGTAACTTTTCACAAGATTTTTCTTCCATGAAGTACCTTACATTCACATTGTTTTTTTTTTACTAGAGCTGAGGACCGAACCCAGGGCCTTGTGCTTGCTAGGCAAGCACTCTACCACTAAATCCCCAATCCGCATTCACATTCTTAAACTAGATTTTCCCAATAGTCTTGTGCCATTGAGGTAACAATTAGATAAAGACTGGAGGTTAGCAATGCTTGGATATATGGCAAAAACTGCAGATGTCTGTAAGTGTGAAGCAAGAATGAGACACCCATCTTCCTGTGCTCTCCCATTTCTCAGTTCACTATGCCCTGACTCTTGCCTCTGGTGCACAATAGACATTAGCTCTCCATCATGTCCAGAGGGCACTGTGTTGTACGATGCTATTGGCAAGTTATAGGCCTAAGCTTGTGTCAAAGTCTGCTCATCCCTTTTGTGCTTATATTATAAAACAAAACTGAAGCACATTTTTTAAAAGAAGCAAGACTATATTTTTTTTCCTTCTGTTCTCTGAGGAGTGATGTATTGATTGATATTTCTAGTTCCAGTGCTTTATGTAACAAATGTTTTTTATGGAGTACCTGCTGTATGCCAGGAACTGCTTTAAGTGCTATGGTGTAGTGTTGGGGGAGCCAGGCTAGGCTGACATGTCTTTCTTTTTGTGTTGTTTTGTTTTGTTTTTTTTGTTTTTGTATTGGAAGCCATTGTATCTGTCACAGGACCAGTAGGCAGCCATGTTTCCTGCTGAGTTCATTGTTTTTAATTGGATTTTTAAATTAACTAGTTAAAATTTTAGAGACATAGTCTCTCTACATAGCCCTGGCTGTTCTGGACCTCACTGTGTAAACCAGACTGGTGGATCACAGTGATCTGCCTATCTATGTCTCTTGAGTATGGGAATTAAAGGTGTACAGCACCATCCCAGCTAAGAGGATTTTTATTTCAGTCACCACTGCAGTTGGTCAAACAGTATTTAGAATTCTCCAACAAGTGAAGGAATTTGTACATAACTCTCAGGAATTAATGGTCAGTTAACAAACCTGCTGACTACATGCTGAATGCAAGCAGCAGGTGTAAAGTAAAGCAGCAGATACTAGATGAAAGCAGACAGGCTGATAAAATACCAGCATCTAGCAGTGACTTCTCTGTGGTTGAATTATGAATGACACTCACTTTCTTTTTTATTATTTTCTAAAATTTGGTATAGTCAAATTATAACTGTTTAAACAAGAATTTTTACTTAAAGAACAAATCATATTTGTGTGGCTTTTGTTCATTTTTATTCTTGTATGTATGCCTTCACTATACAAGTAAGATAGCTGGGAAATGCTCATGAAATGTTCACTGTACAGATGTTGCATACATATATCAAGGGACAGTGCTCCTATGGCCATGAAGCCATGTTGAAGTCATTGTTTCAAGGTCTTCACAAGCATAGTACCTAACCTTGACAGCTTACTCTGGTTAGTCTCCACACAACATGCAGCATTGAGATCCCAGCTTCAACGATGGTTATGTACTTTTCGAAATCCACATCAAGCCAGAAGTATGTGACTAAATTCCAGTGATCCCTCCCTTGTATAATAGCCTGTTAAACTTTTGTAAACTGAATTTAGACATGTAGTGGATGTGTTTTTAACAGTTGATATTTAAAATAAAGCTCTAAAATAGTACTTAAGTTCTGATTTATGTTTATTTTTTATTTTTAACAGAAAGACCCAATAATTGCAAAACAACTCTTCAGCAGCTTGTTTTCTGGGATTTTGAAAGAAATGAATAAATTTAAGACAGCATCTGAAAAAAACATCATCACCCAAAATTTGCTCCAAGACTTCAACCGTTTCCTTAGTACCACTTTCTTGTTCTTTCCACCCTTCATCTCTTGCATCCAGGTACAAGTTTGCACACACTTCTTTTTGGTCATGTGCTGCTCTGTGCTGACACCACATGCCTAATGCCATCACTTTGTTCCCTAAATTGAAACTTGAGAAACAGGTTTTTAGCAGTAAATGTGTTGTTTAGGTTGTCACTTCTAAGTGAGCACGTGTAATTTGTCTTTCGTTCTTTTTGCTCCCCAAACCCACCCTTGTATATGACAATAATCTGAAATGAAACTTGTATCTTATAATTAACCAATCTCTTTAGTATTTTGATTAAAGTGTGTGTGTGTGTGTGTGTGTGTGTGTGAGAGTGAGAGAGAGAGAGAGAGAGAGAGAGAGAGAGAGAGAGAAGGAGGAGGAGGAGGAGGAGGAGGAGGAGGAGGAGGAGGAGGAGGGAGGGAGAGAGGGAGAAAATAAATGTTTGCTTCCATGTATGCCTGTACACAACATATGCCTGGTACCTAAAGAGGCTAGAAGAGAGCATCAGATGCCCTAGAACTAGAGTTATAGACAGTTGTGAGCCAGCATGTAAGTGCTGGGAATTGAACCTGAATCCTCTGGAAGAGCAGCCAGGGCTTTTAACCATTGAGCCATCTTTCTCGCCCCACCTTCTTTATTTTTTTAAACAATGTTTCTTACTGAAGAATCTGGAACTCACTGATTTAGCTAAATTGGCTGTCAAGCAAGTTCCCACGATTCTCTTCTCTGCAAGTGCTGAAATTCTAGGTGTACTCAGTTTTTTACACAGGTCCTAGTCATCTGAATTCAAATCTTCATGTCTGCATGGCGCAACTGAGCCATTTCCTGAGGCCCTAAACCCTCTATTTATTTAGTTGTTTTTCATTTGGTAGTATTTCAGCAAATTCTTTTCTGCTTTGAGATGTTGATTGAGCACATGTCTGGCTTTGTTCTAAATGATGGGGTCACAGCCTTGAAGAGACAAAATCCATGCGACCCTAAACTTTCATTCTTTTCAAATGTCGCTGACAAACATAAAACAAAGACTAAACTGGTAATGTACTGTGTGCTTGAGTGATGTGCAACTATTAAACTCATAGAGGGTGGTAACCAGGCAGGTTAGATAAATGGTCTCTTGATCAAGTCAGGTGTGCTGTCCTTACAGATAGGTAGTAATGGGTCAGAGAAGTCTTCTCTAAGGAGACTCAGTTGCAGCCGAGAACTCAGCATAAGTACACTTTCAGTTATTACTTAAGTGTGTTTACCAAATTATATTTAACAAATGTCTCTGAGCCAGCATGAAAGCTCAGCAAGAAAAGGCACTTTACATCAAACCTGATCACTTGAGTTTGATCCCCAGGACTCACATGATGGAGGAGAGAACTGACTCCCACAAGTTGTCCTCTGACCTCCACATGTGTGTGCACGTTACACATTTGCCTGTTCATGTATACACATACATGCACAGTAAATATAAATAAGTGTAATTTTTTTAATCTTTAGAAGGATTTTAGAAGCTCGAGAGCAGAGTCAGCAATTAGTAGTACTTCCTGCTCTTCTAGAGGACCTGAATTCAGTTCCCAGAATCCAAGTTAGGTAGCTCACAATACAGTTCTAGAGGATCCAATAACTACTTCAGGCCTCCATGGGCACTCAAAGACACATACAGTAAAGTAAAAATCTTTTTAAATTTTAGCATTTTTCCATTTTTATTGTTTTTAATTTAATTATACATTTTTAATTAAAATAGAATTATGTCTTTTCCCCCATTCCTTTCCTCTCTCCAGCCTGTCCCACCACTGCCCTGGTCTCAAATTGATAGCCTCTTTTTCTTTGATTGTTATTGTCAAATACATATGTCATATGTGTATTTGCATGCATAAATTTATCAGTATAATCTACTGAGTTGGTTTTTATTGTTTGTGTGTTTATGGTCTCAGGGATGACCTCTTTGTATGGGATAACCAGTAAGGGAGCTCATCCCTGAGGGAGACAGACTCTCTCCCTCTCCCAGCAAGTCATTCCTTATCTGTAGAGTTAATAAGTCTCAGTGATGGTCTCCATTTTCTGTAAAGAGAAGCTTCCTTGATGAGGAGTGGTGGCTACACTTATTTGTGGCTCCAAGGGTAAGACTTAGAATGTCATAAGGAATTATGCTGGTCAAGCAAAGTGGCAGTAGCAGGTTTTCTTTCTGGTATATATGACCTTACCAGCATGAAAGTTGTGTTTATTTCCAGTACCAGGCATGGTTTTCCTCCTATTGAATGAGCCTTAAGTCCAATTAAATAGCTGTTGGATACCAGCATCATGAGTATTTTCTTTGCCTTAACCATAAAGTTTATTGACTGAAATATAATTTTATTTGGGTTTTCTTTCTTATACTCTTAGCCCTTTCTAAGGATGACAGACATTTTTATTTGATTGCTTTGGAAAAGTCTTTATCTTGGCAGCCACATGGACAGTGGCTGGTATACATATGTGTTAAAACTTCAAGGGGAGCTTGGGACCAAGTTCTTAGGGTACTATACAAGTCCAGATGTGTGTATAGAAAGGTGCATGTGCACACCAGTCTGTTTGGAATGCTATTATAGTGAAAATTCTTCTAGATAGGGAGTTGAGGGTATTTCTCATAACTTTGTTTATAAGTCATTGTAATAATTCATGAAATCATCTTTTCAGATGTAAGTTAGCCTCTTGATAGCAAAGTTGTTTGCAAACACTTAATAGGCAGGTCAATATGCCCACTTTTTGATAAATAAATGTAAAATCTGTTTTCAATGGCTTTTCTTTCTTTTTCTTTTTTTGTTTTTGTTTTTGTTTTGTTTTGTTGTTTTTTTGTTTGTTTGTTTGTTTGTTTTTGAGATAGGGTTTCTCTGTGTAGCTTTGCACCTTTCCTGGAACTCACTTGATAGTCCAGGCTGGCCTCAAACTCACAGAGATCCGCCTGGCTCTGCCTCCCGAGTGCTGGGATTAAAGGCGTGCTCCGCCACCGCTCGGCTTCAATGGCTTTTCTTAACAACTGAAACCAAGTACGTAAGTACTCCCATAAATTGTAGGTTTTTTTAGAATTCTTGGATTGGAAATATAAGCATAAAAGTTTATTTTGTCCCTTTGCAGAAATTGAATATTGCTAAGAATTTTGCTAATAGAATTGCACAAAGACACTTTCGTGATATCACAGTCTACTACTACTGCTTAGGTCAAAGTCATTTCTCTTATGTTTAATAAAATGAAACAATCACTTGTGATGATGACATCCAAATCCTATAGGCTAAAGAGCTATATATGGTTTTATAGGAAATCAGTTGCCAACACCCAGACTTCCTGAGTCTTGACCCAGCTGCAGTTAGAGTGGGCTGCCTGGCCAGTCTGCAGCAGCCTGGAGGTATCCGTCTTCTAGAAGAGGCATTACTCCATCTGGTGCCAGAAGAGCCTCCCATCAAACGAGTCCGCGGCAAGACTTGCTTGCCTCCTGATGTTCTACGGTGGATGGAACTGGCTAAGTAAGCTTGGGATGGACCATTCTTGGGAGAACAGTAAATCAACTGATGGAGCATAGTAAAAACTTGGCTTTACTTTTATGAAAAATGAGCTGGTACAGAGGCTGGAGAGATGATGGTTCAGTGGATACAAGAACTTGCTCTCAGAGAGGACTCAAGCTCAAGTTCCTAGTACCCATTTTGGACCGTTCATAACCACCCATAAATCCAGCTCCAGTGTAGCCAACAGATGCACATACAATCTTTTTTTCCTTCTCTTTTGAGCTAGTAAAAACATTTCAGTCTGTGTGTCAAGGATGGCTGCCATGAAAAAAAAATATTTTTGCTTAAAGGAGAAATATTGATTAACCCTGTTAATTTTAATCTGTCACAGTTGTCTAGATTCATTATTATCTACCATATTTTCCTTCCTGTTAGGTATATATAATTTATAATTCATAATGGTTCTTGATGTTTTTATAGCTTTGCTAAGATGAATAATGGTTGACTCATTTTCAACAGTAATCAAAATTGCAGAAACAGTTTAATCCAGTTTCTTTGTTTGGAAATACAAATTCTGCTTTATAGTATACCATTTTGTATAATGTCTGATTCTTCCTTTTCCTTGGTTTTAGCGTACAAAAGCCTAGCCTAATCTTAAGGATGTTAAGTCAGAGTTTGGCGGGCCTTCAAGATGGCTCAGGGGGTAAAGGCACTTGCCACACAAACCTGATGACTACAGTTCAATCCCCAGATCCCATTTTTTACAGAACCAACTCCTGAGAGTTGTGCACTGACCTCCACATGCATGTCATCCCCCATCTCCATATCTCTCTCTCTCTCTCTCTCTCTCTCTCTCTCTCTCTCTCTCTCCCTCCCTCCCTCCCTCTCTCTCTCCCTCTCTCCCTCTCTCCCTCCCTCCCTCCCTCTCTCTCTCTCTCTCTCTCTCTCTCTCTCTCTCTCTCTCTCTCTCTCTCTCTCTCTCACACACACACACACACACACACACACATACACACAATAAATAAAGATTTTAAATCTGTTGATCAATTTTTAGTGAAGAGATAGTAAAAGTAAAAAACAGCTTCCGTACCTTTCACCATTATCATCTGTCAATGTCTTAATGTGCACTGTGACTTTGTAAAGCACTATGCCAGGCACAGAAGAAGAAGAAGATTAGAGAAACATTAATCACAGACTTTAAAAATAAGGGCCTCAGGGTTATAGCTCAGTGGTGTAGCACTTGGTTGACATGTGTGAGTCCCTAGGTTCAATCCTTGATACTGCAAAAAAATGAAGAGTCCCATAGAAAATGTATATACTTTTAAACATCAAGGAGAAGAATGCCAAAAGGGAAAGAAACAGGGCCAGGACAATCCAAAGAATACCTTCTGGCAGGAACCATGTTTTCCCACTGCTTCAGATATGTGATTGAACAATAGATGACATCTTGTATCAATGTTTACAGGGAATAAGAACATAGAGAGACAGAGAGAATGAGAAAGAAATGGGCATTATGAAGCACACGTGTAAAACCAGTACCTGAAAGGCTGAGGCAAGATGATCTGTGGGTCCAAGCATGGTCAAGGCTACACCATGTCTTGAAGTGGAAATTGCAGGGCAGAGGAAGGACATTTACCTGCTTGAGTTTCTGGCTTCCATTTCATCGATGGATGGATGGGTGGGTGGGTGAATGGAAGGAAACTTTTACAGGCTTGAACTTGATGTATTTGTTTCTAACTTTATTAAATAGTTTAGCCTTTTCTTACTATATTATGATCATCATTTTGATCAAGTAAATATACAGGTACCTGCAAACCAGGGTAGGATGTAGATGGGGATTTCTTTCTGTGCTTGTGGGTAATATATCTTTCTGTCCTCAACTTTTGACTATGAACTGCTGTTGTTCAAATCTGTGTGTCCACCTCTGCCTCTGACCTTTAAAGTCTAGGATCTAGGCAGTAACAGAACCTGTCTATTTAGTTTTATCTGAGTTTAGATTTAGGGGTTCATGATTTGTAGGGTTTCTGCACAGCTTGCTGCTCACATGTCTTCTTCCCTTCCCTTGGTTCTTGGGGAAAAACCTAGGGTCTTATAAAAGCTGGACAAGAACTTCCCCCACTGAATTGAAGCCTGAGCAATTCTACCTCTTCCCTCCCCAACCCCTTACTCACTATGTAGCTTAGACTTGTAACCCTCCTGCCTCAACCCCCTGAGCAGCCAAGATTCCAGGCATACACCAACTTTCCCAAGCAAAGTTTGATTGCTAAAAAAGATTCCATATCCAGGAAGTGAACCAGAAAGCAGGAGCACCAGTGAGGAAGTGGTAGACCTCAGGTGCCTAGTGTGCTGACCACAGACAGGAAAAAAAAAAAGGTTAGGGTTTGAAAAGAAACTTACAAGAGGAAGGGAATAAACTTTATAAACACTAACTTGAGAATTTCATAGTCATAGAATCTTGTTTAACGAAGTTAAGCTATTGTTTTAACAAGGTTTTCTGTATAGCCCAGGATTAGGTAGAACGCATGATGCCCCTGCCTCACCCCTCTGGTGTTGGGTTATAGACATGCACTGCTATGCTGGTCCCACCAGATTTTTGTTAAGATGAAAAGATGAGTAAAGTGTTCTAACAAATATTAGGAAAGTTTTTGTGTCTAAAATATAGTCCCTAGAGCAAAGACTAACACATCAATAGGGTCAGAGTTATTCTTTGCTTCTGGCTCTTCCTTAGGGCTAGATGGTAACTAAATGGACCACCTGCACAGCTTATAATGGAACTTTATGCATTATGAACTTTTCATATTTTCAAGTTTATTTGGACAGGGTCTCTATACTACAGCATAGATTGGCCTCAAATAGTGACCCAATTACCTCTCAGCTTTCCAGATTTTTTTTTTCAGATGCACATTAGAATAACTTGTGCTTTTGGGTTAAGTAAAGAACTTAAAGGGTACTTTAAAGCTGTTTAATTTTATATTTCCATCAAAATAAAAATACTACCTATAGCTGAGAATAGTGGCACACGTCTTTAATTCCAGAACTCAGGGAAAGGCAGAGGCAGGTGGATCTCTGTGGGTTGGATGCTAGCCTAGTCTACAAAGAGAGTTCCAGGACAGCCAGGACTGTTAACACAGAGGAATTCTGTCTTAAAAAATACTATTCGTATGTTACCTTTCATAAATATGTGATGTTTTCATTCAACATCAATGAAAATTATGTGAATTACTTTTTTAACTGTGATATTCGATGTTCTGGATTTTCTTGGCTTGCTATTTATTTATTTATCTATCTATCTATTTATTTTCAAGGCTATACCGGTCGATTGGGGAGTATGATGTCCTCCGTGGCATTTTTAGCAGTGAGTTAGGAACAAAGCAGGACACTCAGAATGCACTATTAGCAGAAGCCAGAAGCGATTATTCTCAAGCTGCTAAACTGTATAATGAGGTAAAACCAATCTCTGGCAAATGTATCACTTGCTTAAACACCTTGACTGTGTACATTTAAAATGAACTATTAGCTTTAGTGTTAAAGATTAATAACCAAATGTTGTTTTATAATAACTGTTTGTGACATAATTGTTACTGTATCTTGCTCTTTTTAAGGCAACATTGAAAAGATAAAGTATTTCATATACTACCAAGTACATAAAACTTACAGTACTGCTATGACTGCTGCTATGTTTACAATTTCTATTTAAGTGTTTTCTCTCACTTAGAAAGAATATGATAAAGTAAAATAGACTGATTTTGTGATTTTGACTGTAATTTGGTTTTTTTTGTTTGTTTTTTTGGTGTTTTTTGTTTTGTTCGGTTTTTTGTTGTTGTTTTTTGGTTTGGTTTTTTTGTTTTGGTTTGGTGTTTTGTTTTGTTTTGTTTTTTCGAGACAGGGTTTCTCTGTGTTGCTTTGCGCCTTTCCTGGATCTTGCTCTATAGACCAGGCTGGCCTCGAACTCACAAAGATCTGCCTGGCTCTGCCTCCCGAGTGCTGGGATTAAAGGCATGCACCACCACCGCCTCGCTGTTTAATTTGGTTTTGAATGTTTTATTTCATCTCAATTTGGCAAAGATAATAGGTGTCAGACTTTAGGATCTGCAATCTATAAAACTATTGAGTGAATAATCTCAGCTTTGAAACCTACAGAAGTCTGCAAATGTCCTCAACTTTATTTTTTAAGTCTAAGAATATAAGTAGTAAATGATGCACAGTCTTGACTTAAAGCAAATTTTGCATCACTTATTTGGCTTTCCTGGTAAGGTTCTCAGTAGGATAACCTTCTCATTAGTGTCTTTTTTGTTTATTTTGGTTTGGTTTGATTTGGTTTGGTTTTAGAGACAGGGTCTCACTTTGTAGTCCTGGCTATCCTGGCACTCACAGAGATCTGCCTGCCTCTCTCTGCCTCCTGAGTGCAGGTGTGTACCACCATGCATGGCCTCATTTGTTACTATAAGGTTCCTTTTGTTATTATTATTTTTTCTTCCATTTACTGTTATTTGGAACATTATCCCATTTCTCTCAGGTTGCCATAGATCAGAAATGATTGTCTTTATTATGTATGTTATAATACCCTACTTTAAAGAATATATTTGCATCTATGTTCTTTTCAACTCCATGATATAATCCCTCTTCTTTCTTCCAGGCTTTAAATAAACAGGAGTGGGTGGATGGTGAACCCACAGAGGCTGAGAAGGAGTTTTGGGAACTGGCATCCCTTGATTGTTACAACAACCTTTCTGAGTGGAAAGTACTTGAGTACTGTTCTACAAACAATATAGGCAGTAAAAATGCTGTAGACCTAAGTAAAATGTGGAGTGAACCATTTTACCAGGTGTGTAGAATTGTTTTTCAGTAACTGAAGTAAATGTTTTAGATGGCCATGTGTTTCCCAGTTAATAGAACTACTTTTAAAATTTCCAAGATTAAGATAGTAGTTTTGAAGCCTTTGGATATTCAAACTCCATGGTGTTAAATTTCATATCACTTTTTAGCTAGCCATTTCAAAATAAATGAAATGGGACGTGTTTTACAATAGATAGTTTTCCTTGTGGTATAACCACATGGAAGAATATTTCCTGTTGTCTTTTATGCTCCTGAGAAGGCAGTTTGCGTTGTGCACCTCAGAAGGCAGTTACAGGCCCTCCTGTACCCATTCTGCTCCCTTCTTGTGTTGTGATACCTCAGTTTGTGTGCAGGATCCACAGTGTCTCCTAACTGCAGGTAGATCCCATTTTTCTGTGGAAAGTGGCTACATATTTGTGAGTAGAAAATAATCCAGGTTAGATGAACATTTTTTTGTAATTGTAGTTTTAGGTTACAGCATCAGATATCATCAGATTGGTTCTCAATCTTAAACTATAGAATTGTTCCAAGGAATATTTCAGGTAGAAAGTAATTGCATTCGCTCAGATTGGCTTTCTAAATTGATAGTGGATTGTTGTTGTTCCACAGGAGACGTATCTACCGTATGTGATACGAAGCAAACTAAAGCTCCTGCTCCATGGAGAAGGCACCCAGTCTCTGCTGACATTTGTGGATGAAGCCATGCACAAGGAGTTGCAGCAGACAGTCCTGGAGCTTCAGTATAGTCAGGAGCTGAGTCTCCTTTACATCTTGCAAGATGATATTGACAGAGCCACATACTACATTAAGAATAGCATTCAAATTTTCATGCAGGTAAGACAGATGGATCTTATCTGATGTGTATTGTTTTTATATTAGTTTTAAGTGTCAGCGATCTCATATGCACTCACACAAAAGAGCAACAAAACCTTCTCTGTGCTCTCATATATATTACCTATTCTTCCTTTGGACTCTTCTAATAGTGCTCTTCACTCATCCTTTGCCTCACTCTTTTTTTTCTTCACTGTTATAAATGTTCTACTTTTTGTTATTTCTTTAGTTTAATCTTTCTTACTGCAATGTAGAATTTTCTCTGTTGAATAGTTGTATAGAAGTTTCAGTTGATTTATGAATGAATGCATAGACTGAACTGATCTCTTTGGGTGGCCATAATGAGATTGACAACTCAGTAGTATAAGGAACAGCATGAAACATTCTTCCAGGTGGTCATACGAAGGAAGTTCATACTTGTCTTAAGGTACATTCCATTGTATCATTGAACACTGCAGAAGTTGACTGGGAAGTCAGATAAAGTGCTCTGTTCTTTTTCTGCCCTTTCTTCTTTGTTTTCACAGTTGTGGTTTGGTCTGTTTCTTTGTGGACCACGGACAGTGTACCAACAATGTTAATCATAAAACCATAGTCACGTTTTTTTTTCATTTTTGGTTTTATCATTTTAAAGTAAATTAATAACCTGACTAGAAAAGACTTGGTTTCAAGACTGGAGACATGGCTTAGTGGAGAATGTACTTGTTAGCATGAGGACCCATGTAAAACTAGACAAGGTGTCACATATCTGTAACCTCAGCACTCCTCTGATGAAGTGAGAAATGGAGAATTCCTAGAATCTCTTACTCCTCGTGCTGGTTAGAGGGAATATCAATCCAGGTACTGCTTCAGTCAGATTAGTCTGTAGGCATATCTGTGGGGTGATTGATGTGGGAGGGCCCAACCCCCCAGGTGGTACCACCCTGGACAGGTGGTCCTGGATTGTTTAAGAAAACAAGCTGAGCATACTATGGGAAGCAAGCCAGTAAGCAGCATTCACTCTTCCATGGCAGTGAACACACACATCCTTGTCCTCCCCAAGTTGTTTCTGGACATGGTATTTTATTGCAGCAACAGAAAAGGCAGCCAGGGCAGTCCAGCTAACCTGGTGTGCACACCAGCCAAGGGGAGTGAGGACTGACGCCCGAGGTGGTCTCTGACCTCCACACACAAACTCTGACGTGCTACCCTCACTTACACACACATACACACACACATACACACATACACACACACACACACATACACACATACACACACACACACATACACACACATACATACATACATATACATACACACACATACATACACACACACATACACACACATGCATACATACACACATACATACACATATACATATATACATACATACATACACACATACATACAAACATGCACACTACATACATACACCATACATACATACATACACACACACACATACATACACACATATACATACATACACACATATATACACAAGACATACATACATACACACACATACACACATACATACACATACACACACAGATACATACACACATACATACACACACACATACACAAGACATACATACACACATACATACATACACACATACACACATACATAAAAAGGAATTGGTTTCTGTGGTTCACAATTTTGAATTATAAGATTCTGTGATTCTTAAAATTTGGTGTGGACTAGGAATGTAGCTTGAGAAGAGTGTTTGCATACCATGTTAATAGACCTGGAATAGATTCTTACTAGGAGAATAGGTAGGTAGGTGATAAGTGGAACAAGAAATCTGATAGCCAGATTATACTGATCTTATTGATATAGTTGAACCAAAATGTAAATGTAATCCTAAATTATTTTTTTTTAATTTAACCTATTTAATAATTGTTCCCAAGGTATCGTTGTTAAGCACTCTGAGACACACTGAATGATTCTTACATTTATAGGGTAGTTGCTCTATCATATTTTTTAAAACCATTAAAAGTTTTAAGTAGCTGGACAGTGGTGGTACATGCCTTTAATCCCAGCACTCGGGAGGCAGAGGCAGGCGGATCTCTGAGTTTGAGGCCAGCCTGGTCTACAAAGTGAGTTCCAGGACATCCAGGGCTACACAGAGATACCTTGTCTTGAAAAAAAAAAAAAAAGTTTTAAGTAGTATATTGCCTTCATAATAAAGCTAACTTCTTTTTTTTCTAGAATTATTCTAGTATTGATGTCCTCTTATACAGAAGTAGACTTGCCAAATTACAGTCTGTGCAGACTTTAGCTGAAATTGAGGAGTTCCTCAGTTTTATAAGTAAACATGGTAAGTTTTTAACTTGTCATTTTTTTTTTCCTTTCTAATTGTGGAGGGGCTTTAACACCTGAATTTTTGCTTAATGAAGCAAAACTTAATGTATGGGGTGAAAACTGTCTTGGATGTGTCCTACAAATGCACCTGTTGAGGTCACTAGATTAAATGTTTAAAATGGTCCACCACCATTGTTCCAGGCACTAGAAATACAAAGCCAAACAAAACACTAACAGCTTGAAGTGCTCAGAGTATGACTCCAGGATTGTACCCGGAGGCTCTTTAAGGAGTAGCCCAAATGCAGTGTGGAAGAGAAGGGCTCATAGACTCTCCCCAGAAGATCACTACCATGATAGAGACCTCACTGTCAAGAATGGGGGTAGAGGAGTGAGTCTTAGGAGACACTTGGGAAGAGGTGATAGGCTTTGGACAACAGTAGAGTTCATGTAGGTCTGTGCACCACCAACAGTAGATTTTACTCTGGTTCCTCTGAAAAGCCAATACAAGAGTCTAAGAGAGTATATCTTTGTATAAGTGAAAAGTCTTCATTCTAAATCTGTTTCAAGTTTCTTTTGAATAGTTAAAAATAATTTATCAAATGTTTTTCATAGCTTGCTTATTGTTCCCTGTTTTAAATTTAAAGAAGTATTATATGTGTACTAACTGCCACCAATAAAGCAGTCTTTACCATGAAAAAAAAAGTATTATGTTTTTTAGCCATCTTAATGATATATAATAAGTACTTTCTACAGCTAAAGAGTTATATTAGTCTTTTTATTAATTAATTAATTAATTAATTTTCATCCTGGCCATAGTTTCCCCTCCCTCCTCTCCCCTCAGTCCCTTTCCCTATACCCCCATTGTTTCCCCCACACAATCCATTCCTCCTCCATTTCTGTTAGGAAAAGGTAGGTCTCCCATGAATATCAACAAAACATAGCATATCAAGTTGCAATAAAGACTAAGCACCTCCCTATGTATTAAGACTGGGCAAGGCAACCCAGTATGAAGAGTGGGGTCCCAATGGCTCAGAAGTTAAGAGCACTGGCTAGTCTTTTTTTTTTTAAAATATATAATACCTTTTTAAAAATTTTTCATACAAAATATTCTGAATGTAGTTTCTACTTCTTTAACTCCTCCCAGATCCTTCCCATATCTACCCACCCAACAAATAACACACCTCTTTTTCTCTATTTATGAAAGAAATAACCAACTACCAAAAAAATGAAATTTTAAAAGAGAAGAAACACTCATACCCAAAAAACACAAAGTCTGAAACTGTAATATACAAGCAAAAGACCAGAAAGACATAAAATGCCAAACAAAGCATTATGAGACATAAAGTCTATAAAAATATCATTAAGTTTGTTTTGTGTTGTCATTTACTGCTGGTCCTGAAGTGTGGTTGATATATCCAATGAGACCTATTGTTTTAGTTAATTTTTTCTTTGCAAGCAGTTGTCAGTTCCAGATAGCTTCTTAGTTAGGAATGGGAGATCATATTCCCTTCTCTCAGCACTGGGACCCTATGTGACTTGAACCTATACAGGCTCAGTGCATGTTGCCCCAGTCTCTATGAGTTTATATGTATGTCAGTCCTGTTGTGTCTGGAAGACACGGTTTCCTTGGAGTTGTCCATCCCTTCTGGCTCTTACAATCTCTCCACCTCCTCTTCCACATAGATCCCAGAGCCCCTAAGGGGAAAGGTTTGATGAAGACATCCCATTTAGAACTGAGTACTCCAAAATCTCTCAGTCTCTGTACATTGTCCAGTTGTGGGTCTCTGTTTATGTTCCTGTCTATTGAAAGAGAAAGCTTTTCTGATGATGGCTGAATGAGGCACTGATCTACGGGTAAAGAAGAATTGGTCATTAGAAGTCATTTTATTACTGTGTTCCTTTAATAGAGCAGTAGTTTTTAGTTTTCTCCTAGGCCCATGGCCTATCTAGTCTCAAATTTGTGGTGACCAAGCAGTGCCAGACATGGGATCCATCTCACAGAGCTGGCCATAAATCCAGTCAGAGAGGGGTTGGTGAGTCCCATGATGTTTGTGCCAATATTGCACCAGCACATCTCACAAACAGGTCACCAGTATAGGTCACAAAATTTGTATTTGGGTTGGTGGTTACCCTTCTTCTCCAGTAGCATACAAAGTTCCTTCCAGTCAGTAGTGATAAAATCTTTAAGTACCAGCTCAACTTCTGGGCATTTAATGAAATATGTAACAACAGGCCTTACCATTAGTTTGTGGAAAGCAACCAATGGCCTTGTCAATAACCTGACATATTTGAGGATTTTCATGGGGCTTCTTTGGGTAACTATTCAA
Source organism: Onychomys torridus (assembly GCF_903995425.1). Taxonomy (NCBI): domain Eukaryota; kingdom Metazoa; phylum Chordata; class Mammalia; order Rodentia; family Cricetidae; genus Onychomys; species Onychomys torridus. Next base: position 2,809,586 of record NC_050450.1, read on the forward strand.
TTAGATGTAACCCATTCCTGGCACTGGAGCTTTCACTTTGTGTCAAAAGATGTCTAGTTGGGCCATTGCCTCCCTGTTATTTGATGACTCTATTTAGATTTCTTTCATACTGTTTTAAGAAGCTTTTACAGAATTCGGTTTCCATATGATCCCACAAATAGCTCTTACTATTAGTTGTCCCTCCCCATATTCCTTCCTTTTCCCTCCTTTCCCCTCCCCCTCCCTGTTTGATGTCCCATTTCTATCTGGGTCTCCCAACCCCCATCTACCCATAACCATCTTCTGTTTCCCCTTCCTAGGGAGCTCCTTCCCTTCCCTAGTCTCTTACCCTATACCTAACCTCTGTGGTTATACAGATTGTAGCCTGCTTATCAACAACTTAACAGCTAACTTCCAAATATAAGTAAATGCATAGCATATTTGTCTTTCTGGGTCTGGGTTACTTTACTTGGGATGTTTTTTTTCTAGCTTCATCCATTTACTGTGGATTTTATGATTTCATTTTTTTAAACAGCTGAATTATATTCCATTGTGTGAATGTACTACATTTTCTTTATCTGTTCATCCATTGACAGACATTAGGCTGTTTCCAATTTCTGGCTATTATGAATAGAGCAGCAATGGAACATACTTGAGGTAGTGTCTCTATAGTAGGTTGTAGAGTCCCATATGTCACACCAAGATGCTGTGAAAGACCCAATGTACATCTGGGATGACATCATCACAAATCGGTAGGATATGGTCTTATTGAGCCAAATGAGGATTCTTTTCCAGAATTGCCAGCATGCTTCCCGGCCATAGAAAGGTTTTTAACATTTGCAGTGTTAAAATTTCAAAATTGTGAGGGTTATTCTGAAACTGGATTGTTGTAGATATTAGACATGTGCCTGCATGATCCTAGGGCTGAGATGTGTGTCCTCATGAGATACAGTGATGAGAACTCAGTGTAAGTTGTCCATATCCGCACTGTTAGTAAGGACTCAGTCACCCTGTTCCATTTAGATCACATTTGGCCTTCAAGAAAATGTAACATATCACTATGAAAGCATTTAGTGTTCAGTGCTTTTTAGGTTTTTGGAGTTGCAGATGAGTGACTGTAGACCTGTGAAGAATGTTAAAAGATTTGTATATGTTTATTTTCCCATTTTCAAAAAAAATATTTTGATGTGATGGAGTTTACGTTTCATAACGTATTACATTTGGTATAGTGGCATGTAATTCCTCTTGTGAATGAAAGGGTGTTGGATTTTTTGTTTATTGTTTGTTTTTTAATTTGCTGATTTTTTTTTTTAATTTGTTTTATTGAGTTAGGTTTCTGTTTACTAATTCTGATTCTACTTGGTAAGTTCTTCCTGTCATTGAGCTGTGGATATGATGAGTTTCTAATATTATTTCTAGGTGATTTGTCATCTCCAGGTCACCTTAAGAGACTTCTAAAAACCTGGACAAGTAGATACCCAGATGCTGTGACAGACCCAATGCACATCTGGGATGACATCATCACAAATCGGTAGGATATGGTCTTATTGAGCCAGATGAGGATTCTTTTCCAGAATTGCCAGCATGGAGGTTCTTTGAAACGGAGTCTTATAAAAATGTGGTGTTTAGCATACCTGTCTCATCCTGATCCCTTACGTCAGCTGTTTTAACAAAACCTCATGTCTGCAGTGTTTCCTTCAGACTCACATTTCTCCTAAGAGGTCCTTGCTGTCCACTAGCTGTGGTTGCAACCACTGATAGTGATGTGGGCAACCCTGCATTAGCTCCTCTCTTACAGCCGACAGAGAGGACTTCTGGGTAGTGATTCTGTATTGATCTGTTTTTAAAACTTGACTTTTTACCAGTTGGCCTCTTGCTTCCTACTTCCCATGTATGGTTGTGTTTAGTTCCGCAGGTCTGAGTTCATGCTTTCATCCTGTCCAAACCTAACCCTGTGTTGTCTAGAGGGTGATACTCACCCTATACTCAGGAAAGGGGCCGTGGAATCTGAAGTTATAAATTACTTGTGAACCACCCATAGCAAGCAATACTCAGTGATTCTACCCTTAGTATTATATCCTATTATTCATCTATCATCAATTTTTTTTTCATTTTACTTTTTATTACTGTCATGGTGGGAAACATGGCAGCATGCAGGCAGGCAATGTACTACCCCTAGCAAGGCTTCTGGTAACTGTCACACCTACCTATGGTATGTATGGCATGGTGCTGTAGAGAATCTGAGAATTCTACATCCTGATCCACTGGCAGTGAACTGGCTTGAGCTTCAGAGGCCTCAAAGACCACCCCCACAGTGACACACTTCCTCCATCCAGCAAGGCCACACCTCCTAATAGTGCCACTTCCTGTGGGCCAGTCATTCAAACACATGAGTCTAGGTGGCCATCCCTCTTCAAACCACCACACCATCCTTGGGAATTTTATTTTATATTTTGCATAGTTTCTATGCACCACAGAGGTAGGCTGCAAGGTGCTCTTAGTGCCATCCCAGAGTCAAGGCCGTTGCTTCTGGGAAAGGCAGCTCTCTTTCAGGTCCTTTCATCCCCAGTGTGATACAACTCCCTCTCTTCTTCTGCCCCCACTGCCTGAAGCTGGATTAATTCCTCCTCACCTGGGAGAGCCCATCTCACATGTTCACTGCCCATTTTGTGATACTTGTTTCTTGTCTACAATCATGATTTTAAAGCAATGAAAGATTAAAAACAGCAGTAGCTTTTGGCAAGAGAGGCAGGACAAGCTGGCTTGGGGCCAGGAGCACTCAGTAGTATGGTAAGAATAGAAACAGATCCATGCCTGGAAAGGCTGGTATCTTGGGGTTTCCAGAAAAGGAAGGAAAGTAAGATAGATAAGAGGCAAGCTAGTCTGTTTGACCGTAATGTTTCTAAGAAAATTAGAGAAAGCTAGTGTACTGGTACATATTTGTAGTTCTACTTACTTAAGCCGCTGAAGTGGAAAGATTACTTGAGCCTACAAGTTTAAGATCAGTCTGAATAATGTAGCAAGACCCCAACTCTCTCAAAAACAAAGAAGAAAGATGAGGAGGAGGAAAAGGGTGGACAAGGCAGAAGAAGAGAAGAGAAGGAAATTAGACCTATATGAAAAAGTGGAAGTTACTTGATTGTTGATTAGGGATAAACTTTGTATATTATGGCTCTTTGCCAGTGCTATTGATATTAAATGTAAAATAGATCACTTGAACACAATCATATATGTCAAGTATAAATATAATGTATGTTTATATATTTATATATAATTTTTTATTTTGTATGGAATTGTATATAAATTACAATTTATAGACATGGTAGTTTATATCTACAATCCCAACACTCAGGCAGCAGAAGCAATAAGATCTTTGCAGGCTTGATGCCAGCCTAGTCTACATAGCAAGTTCATGACCAGCCAGGGCTATATATTAAGGCCCTGTCCTAAAACCAAATTTAAAAATTCCCAATTATAAAAATGATTATTTCTATTTTGAGTGTTTAAAGAAAATCCCCAAAGATGGAGAATAATGGAAAGATACTGGCTGCATGTTCAGGGAAACCAAACTTGGGACAGATCTACTTTTAATTTTTTAGTGTTTTCTTTTTTTCTAGGTAGAATTTCACTGTGTGACACAGTGACTGAGTCCTCAATGTGAGCCAGGCTCGCCTTGCCTCAGACATGCTGATTCTCCTGCCTCCTCTTCAATGTTCTGAGATTAAAGATACGTACCACCATGTCCGTACTCATCAGATTGCTCACAGCCTCTTCATTACTTTACATTGTCTCTGGGAATAAGACCTTAGATTACAGATACAATGACTTTTGACCTAATATACAGTGTGCTACTTATTTCTTTAGAGAGAAACATTTAAATTTAAATGCTTTGTTTTATCTAAATGAAGGCACTGAATAAAATCTAGAAGTCTGTTAAAATATCTTTGGTAATCTTTCAAGAGTGTATTTATTAAATGGGGAGAAATCTAATCCCTTTAGTGTATATTTATACTATATTACAAGTGAAGCCTTAATACCTATCCAGTTCTGTGGTGTGATGTTATACAATCGCTTTTCAGACATCAGGGTGACCTTCATGACTCTAACATTGAGGCTCACTTTTTCTTGTTTTATACAGCTGCTTCTTTCTCAGTAAAATAGAGGAAAGGCTGGCTGCTTCTTCAGGTGATTCCAGTATGAATGTGGATGAGGATGAAGATTCCATAGACAGGAGTGAAGGACATGAGCCAGAGGAAGATGTTCGTTCTATGATCCAGAGCTGCAAGTTCACTATGAAGATGAAGATGATAGAGAGCGCAGGGAAGCAGGCACGTTCCCATCTGTACTCCTCTGTGGCTCTCTGGGAGCTTCCTGAACTAACTCTTTCCTTACGTTTCCTCTAAAATATGAACCTTAGAAATAACTACTTAATCTACTTATTCTCCTTATAAGGAAGTAATTTTGGATGCTAAGATACAGCTCAGTGGTAAGAACTCTTATCTACCAAGGCCCTGGGTTCCATGTGCAGCACTTAGAGAACAAAGTTTAAAGAAATACCATTCACAAAACCTCAAGTGTTTATTACAAAACTGTTTATTATTTGAAAATATTTATTTTCTGTTACTTAAAAAGCAATTAATGTAATACCAGATTTATATCATTTAGAAAAATGAATCCTGATGCTTACAAATTTTTTGCGTTTTGTTTCTAGATGTTTTGCATTTGATAATAAGATCTTAAGTCTATCTTGCTTGAAAATTTTATATCTATTAAAATATGAATTATATTTAAATATATCAGCTTGTTATTTTAATAACCATTTGTTAACTGCTATTATGAAACTTTATGACCCTTAGTCTAGTAGAAATAATTAACCATTCTATTTTATCAGTTTAAATGCTCAATTATACACTCTTTTGGGGGGATATATTAGGAGCAGTTTCAGAGTTGTAAAAGAAATTTATCAGTTTCAGTAATTAAGAAGTCATCTGAAAGGCTAGCATTAGGCATATCTCAAGTACTTTCTGCAGTGGTCTGCTTCTCTTCCCCAGCTCTCTGCCTCAAATTGCTCTTGTGTGTACATGCATATAGCAGTCCTGGCAGCCCCAGGCTTCCCCTGGTAGTTGGAAGTGGCTACAGACCTATCACTGTACTCCTCCCACAACAAATCTTCCTGGACTGAAAGCAGTTTTTCTTTGACCATTTTCTACAGAGGGAAAAAACACTTTCTTTCCAAAAGCCTGTACCATTGTCTTCCAGGGATTCACTTGACTCTAACTGCAGCAAGAAAGGCATATCCACACTGACTAAGCTGCATGTGCTGTGGAGAAGGCTAGAATGCTAGTCCTCAAGGAACTGGCAGTATACTCAGCTTCTCCACAGGAATGAGAAAGTAGAGAATGAACACATGACTGAGAGGTTTTGTGAGGAACACAGAAATAACTGGAACTCTGTGTGACACCAGCTTTTCTTTTTTTTTTTTTTTTTGGCGCGGGGGTTGGGGGGTGTTGAGACAGGGTTTCCCCATGTAGTTTTGGTGCCTGTCTTGTATCTCGCTCTGTAGACCAGGCTGGCCTCGAACTCACAGAGATCCTCCTGGCTCTGCCTCCTGAGTGCTGGGATTAAAGGTGTGCACCACCACCGCCCGGCAACACCAGCTTTTCTTTAGCATTTTTAGACAGTATATTTGAATGGAAATGATGGCTAGCAATACCAGTAATTTTAGGGATAGAGAGAAAAATCATGCAGATGTAAGGATCACAGGAAACCTTAATTGTTTCATTTCATTATCTTGAAAGCTCTTTAGAAGCAGAGAATGTACAATTTGAGTTTTGATTATTTTCATCACCAAGCCTTCACTGTATACTGGAAGGTGTTTTGTGGAGCCAGTAGATGAATAATTATGGCATTAGTAATAAGAACTGAAGGACATGCTGTGTGGTGGTGGCAAACGTCCTTAATCCCAGCACTCGGGAGGCAGAGGCAGGTGGATTTCTGAGTTTGAGTCTAGCCTGGTCTACAGAGTGAGTTCCAGGACAGCCAAGGTTACACAGAGAAGCCCTGTCTTGGAAAAAAACAAAAACTCAAAACAACAACAAAAAGAACTGAAGGACTGTGACACTGCGGGGCAGGATCACTTCATTGCTGAGGTAACAGAGAAAGATTCTGGAGATTCTGTCTACTTAGGAACTAAAAGTGGCAATCACAACAGGATTTCCATGAGTTTAAGAATTTAGTGGGGGTGGGAGTTGTACTGAGTAAAAGGTGAGTTCTTGCCCCTCACTTGTAAGGGGAAATATGGTTTATGTCCTTTGAGAACATTTCTAATGCCAGGAAACAGGACAGAAAGATAACATATGAGATCCAGGAATAACCTCAGACTCTCAGTCTCTTACATGGATTTTTGGTTCTACTAATCTGTGAGTATCCCATAAGAAGCTCCAGAACCAGGTGGTCAGATATCTGTTTCAAGATAGCATGTGGTTGTAATGAGGAAAAACCTTTGAAGAAGAGCATAGAATTAGCAGTCTGCTGACTAGGATGCTGGTATGCCTAAGTTAGCAGGGTGGAGGTTAGAAAGGAAAAACAGGTCCTTGGGCAGGACACTATTGCCTGGGATCTTACAGGAAGGTACCTCTGAGTCTTGTCCTGGAGGCAAAGAAAGAGCAGTTTGTGAGGAGCAGTGTCTAAGGAGCAGGTTATAAGAGCATAATGAGGAATGGGGGAACTGGTAAGTCAGGAGAGGTTGAAGATATGGAGAGGGATTGCTCAAGTGAGGTACCTTATGAAGGTTCACAGTGCAGCTTCATAGCATGCATGATCATCTGCTGAGAGTAGTCAGGGGTACTCCAGAAGGAGCTAAGGAAAGTCAGGAACTGTGAGAGAACACCTGTGGAGGACACTGGAGAGGATTCAGAGTCATGATGAAAACCATGGTCCATACAACTTGCTGAGTTGTCTCCAAAGAATCTAATGGCACTGAGCCCCAATGGAGGAGGATAGCAAGTATGTGCATGAGTTAGCTGGAAATGGTAAAATGGTTCATAGTGTTACATAAAGGCTGATGAGCTGAGTGTGTGTTAGACAGGGAAAGAAACAAAAGCAAGCATGCAGAGATGTAGTGCGGGAAAGTGGGTAGGTGGTTAGAACAAGAGGATGGCTTGACTTTAAGAACTTGGTGGTGAGGGCCTCTAGAGTAAGCTGAGGGTAATTGTCCCTCAAATTGTGAATGGAAAGACAACCACTGTTCTCCTAGCTCCATTCTAACAAGACGGGCACTTGAAGAAGAGTGCCCTCCCAGGGCTAGGAGCACATGGATAAGGGACAATTGCAGAATGGACATTGAATGGCAGAGTCTGCTCTTGACAGATTTAGGGTAAAGCATGATCCACACGGGTGTGCGGGGGCTGGAGATTGTACCTAGAGGGGTTTGGAAGTCATACCTGCTGATTACAGTTGAAAGTTGTAGACAAAGGAGGGAAAGGCAAAGAGACTTTCAATTAAATAAAGAGATAAAGTTTGCTTTGTCAAAATTTAAAGCTTTTTGTGCCTCAAAGTATATGTTTAAGAAAATGGAGAGATATTACATGTAATTCAGGAGGATGTTTGCAGATTGTATATCTCATAAAGGTACAGTATTCCCCATCTATGAAGAATGTTTCATAGACAGGCATTGTAGCTCACACCTGTAGTTTCAACAATGGAGGCTGAGGAAGGAGGATCCTGAGTCCAAGACCAGCCAGGTCAGTACAGAAAGCTCTCTGCCTCAAAACAAACTGAGGATGGAGTTCAAATAGTGTACTTGCCTGTCACTCATGAAACCCTAGGTTGTGATGTGCATGAATTCCCAGAACTGCATAAAGTTTGTATAATGTGATACCAATACTCTAATGGAGGCAGGATTAAAAGTTCAGTGTTACCCTCAACTACTTAGTGACTTCCAAACCAGTAAGGACTCTATCTGAATGAGAGAGATAGAATAGTTTATAATTGAACAGGGTTGAAAGAGCGAAAGTGAAGGAGGGAGAGAGACTATTTTAATTAAAATAGAAATATGTCATTTCCCCCCACTTCCTTTTATCCCTCTGGCCCCTCACGGGTACTCTTCTCCCAAAACATTACTTGCCTATAGTTCTTTGTCTAGGATTGGACCTCATGAAACTGCCCCTTCCACATTAGTATGACTATTGATACTGCCATTGTTTCAGTCATGTTTTTGCAGCCATTTCTCGAAGGGACTTTCACAGCAGACTTCCTGATATTTTGGCTCTAAAATCTGTATGTCCCTTCTTTCAGAATGTTCCCTGAACTGTATAGGATTTATGGTGTGTGTGTGTGAGTGTGTGTGTGTGTGTGCGCGCGCGCACACACACACACAGGCACTCAAGTCTATTCATTGGTGCTGGACTCCCCACCTTCAATTGACCTCTGGATTGTGTCCACTTGTGGTTCTCTGTGATGGTCTTCATTTTCTGTAAAGAGATGAGATGAGAGTTAGCTCTACATATTTGTGGATATAAAGGTAAGATTTTGAATGTGGTAAGGAATTATGCTGGTCTAGCAAAGTGGCAGTACATTCTTTTCTGAGATATATGACCTCATTAGCCACAGGAAGTTGTTGAGGTTTCCAGTACCAGGCATGCTTTCCTTCCTATTGAGTGGGCCTTAAGTCCTAGAAAACAGTTACCACCACCATGTGAGAAACACATACTGCACCTTTACAGATACCTTCCCATGCTGGTCATTGTGGCTCATAGGGATCAGCCCTTGGCAGTTTGCATAGTATTTTATGCTACTGTGGGAGATGGACTGTGGAAGGAGTCTTTCACGTCACATCCAGCTCGAACCACCTGAGTGTCCTAAGTGTACAGTATCTTCAGCAAGAGGCTTACCGACAACCTCCCAGAGGTGACCAAGGGCCACATCCATAGTATATATTGTTTTGGGAAACACTTGGACTACTCTGATCAACCAATCAACAGGGAATTTCTTCTTTCTGGTTCTGTGGTTAAAAAAATAATAATAATAACCCAGTTCCTTTTTGTGTGTTTGTGTTCCCCCCCCCTTCTTATGGTAAAATATTTTTTTAATTAAGAAATTTTTTTTCATTCATTTTACACACCAATCAAAGATCCCCCTCTTCCCTCCTCCTACTCCTACCCTGCTCCCCAAAAAAAGGCAGGGGCCTCCCATAGGGAGGCATATCGAGTAGAGGCAAGTCCAAGCCCTTCACCCTGCCTCAAGGCTGCACAAGGTGTCCCATCATAAGTAGTGGGCTCCAGAAAGCCCCTTCATGCACCAGGGATGGATTCTGATCCTACTGCCAGGGGGCCCCTCAAGCAGATCAAACTACACAACTGTCTTTTCATGAGGAGGGCCTAGTCCAGTTCCATGCAGGCTCCACAGCCATTGATCCAACTTTCATGAATTCCCACTAGTTTGGTTTGGTTATCTCTATGGGTTTCCCCATCGTCATCCTGAGGCACTTGCTCATAGAATCCCTCTTCTCTCTTTGACTGGACTTGGAGCTCTGCCAAGTGTTTGGTTGTAGTTCTCTGCATCTACTTTCATCAGTCACTGGAGAAAAGCTCTGTGATGACAATTAGGGTATTCACTGGTCTGATCTCTGGGGCAGGCCAGTTCAGTTCAGGCACCCTCTCCACTATTGCTAGTAGTCCAAGCTGGAGTCATCATTGGGGATTCCTGGCAACTTCCCTAGCACTGGGTTTCTCTCTGTCCCCATGATATCGCCCTCTATTATGGGATCTATTTCATTACTTTCCCACTCCATCTCTGTTCCACCTCAACTATACCATTCCCTTATGTTCTCATCCCCTATCCCCTACATTCCATAGCCCACCCTTCACCCCCTGTTTACCCATGGAGATCTAATCTATTTCCTCTTACTAGGGCAATCTATGCTTCCCTCTTTGGGTCTTCCTTTTTACGTAGCTTCTAGAGTTGTAGGTTGTTGCCTGATTACCCTTTGCTTTATAGCTAGTATCCTCCTATGAGTGAGTACATACCATGTTTGTCCTTCTGAGTCTGCCTTACCTCACTCAGGATGTTATTTTCTAGTTCCATCCATTTGTCTGCAAATTTCATGATGTCATTGTTTTTCTCTGCTGAGTAGTTCTCCATTGTGTATATGTGCCACATTTTCTTAATCCATTCTTCCATTGAGGGGCATCTAGGTTGTTTCCAGGCTAAATAATAATGCTGCTATGAATATAGTTGAGCATGTGTCTTTGTGATATGATTGAGTATTCCTTGGGTATATTCCCAAGAGTGGTATAGCTAGGTCTAAAGGAAGATTGATTCCCAATTTTCTGAGAAACCACCATACTGATTTCTAAAGTGGCTGTACCAGTTTGCATTCCCACCAACAGTGGAGGAGTGTTCCCCTTGCTCTGCATCCTCGTCAGCATAAGCTGTCTGTGGTGCTTTTGATCTTAGCCATTCTGACAGGTGTCCCAGAGTCCTTTTGATTTGCTTCTCCCTAATAATTAAGGATGCTGAGCAATTCCTTAAATGTCTTTCAGCCATTTGAAATTCTTCTTTGAGAATTCTCTATTTAGCTCTATAGCCCATTTTTTTCCATTGGATTTGTTTAATTGGATTTTTTTAATTAGATTGTTTACTATTTTGATGTCTACTTTCTTGAGTTCTTTATGTATTTTGAAGATCAGCTCTCTGTCAGATGTGGGGTTGGTGAAAATCTTTTCCCATTCTATAGGTTGTCGTTTTATCTTATTCACTATGTCCTTTGACTTACAGAAGCTCCTCAGTTTCAGGAGGTCCCATTTATTAATTGTTATCCTCAGTGCCTGTGCTACTGGTGTTATATTTAGGAAGTGGTATCCTATGCCAGTGCGTTCAAGGCTATTTCCTACTTTTTCTTCTATCAGGTTCAGTTTTATATTGAGGTCTTTGATCCACTTGGACTTGACTTTTGTACATGGCAATAGATATGGATCTACTTGCAATCTTCTACATGTTGACATCCAATTATGCCAGCACCATTTGTTGAAGATGCTTTCTTTTTTCCATTGTACAGTTTTGGCTTCCTTGTCAAAAATCAGGTGTTCATAGGTATGTGGGTTAGTGTCAAGGTCTTCAGTTCGATTCCATTTGTCCACATGTTGGGTTTTATGCCAATACTAAGTTGTTTTTATTACTGTAGCTCTATAGTAGAGCTTGATGTCAGGGATGGTGATGCCTCCAGAGGTGGTTTTGTTGTACAGAATTCTTTAGCTATCCTGGGTTTTTGTTTCTCCATATGAAGTTGAGTATTGTTCTTTCCAGGTCTGTGAAGAATTGTGTTGGGATTTTGATGGGTATTGCATTGAATCTGTAGACTGCTTTTGGTAAGATTGCCATTATTACTGTGTTAATCCTGCCTATCCATGAGCATGGGAGATCTTTGCATTTTCTGATATCTTACTCAATTTCTTTTTTCAGGGACTTAAAGTTCTTGTCATATAGGTCCTTCACATGCTAGAGTTACCCCAAGGAATTTTATATTATTTGTGGCTATTGTAAAGGGTGATGTATCTCTGATTTCCTTCTCAGCCTGTTTGTCTATTGTATATAGGAGGGCTACTGATTTTTTTGAGTTGATCTTGTATCCTGCTATGTTGCTGAAGGTGTTTATTAGCTGTATCAGTTCCTTGGTTGAATTTTTGGGGTCACTCATGTATACTATTATATTATCTGCAAATAGGGAAAGCTTGACTTCTTCCTTTCTAATTTATATCCCCTTAATCTCCTTTGCTGTCTTATTGCTTTAGCTAGAACTCCAAATACTATATTGAATAAATATGGGAAGAGTGGGCAGCCTTGTCTTGTTCCTGATTTTAGTGGAATCGCTTTGAGTTTCTTTCCACTTAATTTGATGGTGGAAAATTAATTTAATTTCCAATTAATTTGTTGGCTTGCTGTAAATTGCCTTTATTATGTGTAGGTATGTTCGTTGTATTCCTGATCTCTCCAAGACCTTTATCATGAAGGGGTGTTGGATTTTGTCAAAGGCCTTTTCAGTATCTAATGAAATGATCATGTGATGTTTTTCTTTCAGTTTGTTTCTGTGTTGAATTACATTGACAGACTTTCATATGTTGAACCATCCTTGCATCTCTGGGATGAAGCCTACTTGATCATGGTGGATAATGTTTTTGATGTGTTCTTGGAGTTGGTTTGCCAATATTTTATTGAGTATTTTTGCATCAGTGTTCATAAGAGAAATTGGTCTATAATTTTCTTTCTTTGTTGCATCTTTCTGTGGCTTGGAAATCAGAGTAACTGTAGCCTCATAAAAGGAATTTGGTAACATTCCTTCTGTTCCTGTTGTGTGGAACAATTTGAAGAGTATTGGCGTTAACTCTTCTTTGAAAATCTGGTAGAATTCTACGTTGAAACCATCCAATGCTGGGTTTTTTGTTTTTGTTTTTGTTTTTGTTTTTGTTTTTGTTTTTGTTTTTGTTTTTTTGGTTGAGAGACTTTTAATGACCGTTTCTATTTCCTTAGGGGTTATTAGGCTATTTAAATTGTTTATTGGTCTTGATATAACTTTGGTATATGGTACCTATACAGAAAATTGTCCATTTCTTTTAGATTTTCCAAATGACCTGATGATTCTCTGGATTTCCTCATTGTCAGTTTTATGCCTTCCTTTTCATTTCTGATTTTGTTAATTTGGATGCTCTCTCTCTCTCTGCCGTTTGGTTAGTTTCTATGAGGACTTGTCTATCTTGTTGATTTTCTCAAAGAACCAACTCTTTGTTTTATTGATTCTTTGTATTGTTCTCTTCGTTTCTATTTTATTGATTTCACTTCTCAATTTAATTATTTCCTGGCATCTATTCCTCCTGGGTGACTTGTTCTAGAGCTTTCAGGTGTGCTGTTAAGTCACTAGTGTGAGAATTCTCCAACTTCTTTATGTGGGCATTTAGTGCTGTGAATTTTCCTCTAGCACTGTTTTCATAGTGTCCCATAAGTTTGTGTATGTAGTAATTCATTTTCATTGAACTCTAGGAAGTCTTTAATTTCTTTCTTTATTTCTTCCTTGACCCCATTGGTGATTCAGTTGAGCATTATTCAGTTTCCACGAGATTGTAGGCTTTCTGTAATTTTTGTTGTTGTTGAAATCTTACTTTAAGACATGGTGGTTATTCCGGTTTTTTGTTTGTTTTTATCTGTTGAGATTTGCTTTGTGACCCAGTATGTGGTTGATTTTAGAGAAGGTTCCATGCAGTGCTGAGAAGATGGTACATTCTTTTTTGTTAGGGTGGAGTGTTCTGTAGATGTTGATTAAGTCAATGTGAGTCATAACATCAGTTAGGTCCTTTACTTCTCTGTCAAGTTTCGATCTGGCAGATCTGTCCCTTGGTGAGAGTAGGGTATTGAAGTCTCCCAGTATTAATGTATGGGGTTTAATGTGTGTTTTAAGCTTTGTTTCTTTTACATATGTGTGTGCCCTTGTATTTGGGGCATAAATGTTCAGAATTGAAACTTCATCTTGGTGGATCTTTCCTGTGATCAGTATGTAATGTCCTTCTCAATCTTTTTTGATTGATTTTAGTTTGAAGTCTATATTTTGTTACATATTAGAATAGCTACACCAGCTTGCTTCTTAAGACCATTTGACTGGAAAGTCTTTTCCCAGCATTTTACTCTGAGGTAGCATCTGTCTTTGAAGTTGGGGTGTGTTTCTTGTATACATCAAAAGTCTGGGTCCTGATTTCATATCCATTCTGTTAGCGTATGTCTTTTTAATGGATGAATTATGTCCATTGATATTAAGGGATATTAATGACCAATGATTGCTAATTTCTGTTATCTTTTGGTGGTAATGTGTATGTATTTCTCTTCTTTGGGATTTACTGCTGTGGGGCTATCTATTGCCTGTGTTTTTGTGGATGTATCTGTCTTCCTTAGGTTGGAATTTTCCTTCTAGTGCTTTCTATAGGGCTGGATTTGTGGATAGGTATTGTTTAAATCTTGGAATGTCTTGTTCACTTCGTCTATAATGATTGAAAATTATGCTGGGTATATTTGTCTAGGCTGGCATCCATACTCTCTTAGTATCTGTGTTACATGTGTCCAGGACCTTCTGGCTTTCAAAGTCTCCATTGAGAAGTCAGGTGTTATTCTGATGGGTCTGCCTTTATAAGTCACTTGGCCTTTTTCCTTTGCTGCTCTTAATATTCTTTTTTTATTCTGTATGTTTAGTGGTTTAATTATTACATGGCGAGGGGACTTTTTGGGGGGTCTAGTCTATTTGGTGTTCTATAAGCTTCTTGTATCTCCATAGTATTTCCCTCTATTTCCCTCTTTAAGTTGGGAAAGTTTTCTTCTATGATCTTGTTGAATCTATTTTCTGTGCCTTTTAGTTGGTATTCTTCTCCATCATCTATCCCTATTATTCATAGTTTGGCCTTCTCATGGTGTCCCAGAGTTCCTGAACATTATGTGTTATGACTTTTTTGGCTTTGGTGTGTGTGTGTGTTTTTGACTCATCAATCTATTTCCTCTTTTGTAGCCTCTACGCCAGAGATTCTGTCTTTCATCTCTTGCATTCTGTTGGTTATGTTTATATCTGTTGTTCCTGTTCTTTTACTCAGATTTTCTGTCTCCAGCATTCCTGTGGTTTGTGTCTTTTTCGTTGTTTCTATTTCAATTTTCAGGTCTTGAACTGGTTCCTTCACCTGTTTAATTGCTTTTTATTGTTTTCTTGGTTTTCTTGAAGGGATTTATTGATTTCTTTTAATTTTTTTGTTTGTCTTTTCCTCGATTTCTTTATGGGAATTTTTCATTTCCTCTTTAAAGGTCTCTATCATCTTCATAAAGTTATTTTTAAGGTCACTTTCTTCTGCTTCTATATTGTGATGTTCAGATATATATTTTTGCTATGTTCTCATGATGCCCAATTGCTCTTTATGCTGTTGTATGTATTTTTGCACTGACTTCTACTGCATTTTGATTGGCGCAAGAGTTGCCTGTGTCTGAGCGAGTTGCTATTGGTCCACTCTGTGCTTGCTGTGTTTGTGTCTCAGAGGGATCCTCTGGGTCCAATCTTAGCTCTTGGTCTGATTGGAGCTGGCAGATTCTGTATCTCAGGGAGCCGCTCTTGGTCTTATCAGGGCTCTTGGTCCACTCAGAGCTGGCAGATTCTATATCTCAGCAAGCCTCTCTTGGTCCAGTGAGAGCTGGCAGATTCTATGTCTCAAGTAGCCTCTGGTGTCACAGGTGGATGGGTATTGGGGTAGGGCATGGATCTTGTAGATTGCAGGGTCTAATTGGGGGGGTTTGGTGGGGGAGCCTGGCCCTGGGGAGTTTTCCCTGCTGGCTGGCAACTGGGGCAGAGTTGGGTGGGGGTTCCTGGGGACTGGCTGTGTCCCAGGGCCTGGGTCCTAGAGGCAAGAATCTGGCCTTTGTTGTTGTTGTTGTTTTTAATTTTTTCTTTTGGGGATTATAATATAAATACATTATTTTACTCTTCTCTTTCCTTCCTCCAAACCTGCTCATATACCCCTCCTTTCTCTTTTTCAAATTCATGGCCTTTTTCATTAATTGTTGTTACATATGTACATGTTTGTATGTATGTGTGCATGCATGTGTGTGTATTCCTAAATGCATAAGTACCATCTGTTCAGTCTGTGTAGTACTTATATGTATGTTGTCAGGGCTGACCATTTAATGTTAGATAACCAATTTGTGTGCTGTTTCCTAGGGGAGACTTTCTTTATGCTGTCAGCATTTTTTAGTTGCCTTTTGTTCTTTGTATAGGGTTGAGGCTCCCTGGGCTTTCCCCAGTCCATGCTATCATATCTGCTTTTCTTGTTCAGTTCATATTTGGACCTTCATGTTGAGAGAATTTATGAATGTAGCTTCTGACATTACTAGGAGGCATGATCTCACGCACACTCTGTTTCCTTTGGCTCTTACAGTCTTTCTGCCCCCTCTTTCACAGTGACCCCTGACCTTACATACAGGTATTTTACTCTAGCTGTATCCATTGGATTTGACTTTACAACTCTGCATTTTGGTTGGTTGTAGTTTTCAATAATGGTCTCCCCCAGTTTTAAAATGGGCAAAGAATTTGGTAGGACATTTCTCCAAACCAGGCATGCTGACACATGTAATCTCAGCACTAGTGAGATGAAACCAGGAAAATAATGAATTTGAGGCCAGCCTGGACTATATAAGATAATTACATCAAAAAACCAAATGAAAATGGCATTGAGCTGGAGAGATGGCTCCGCATTAAAGTGTTGGGATTCTTTTGCAGCAATTCCCAGTGTCCACAGCATGCAGGTCACTACTGCCTATAACTCTAGCTCCAGGGTACCCAGTGTTCTTTTCTAGGCTCCATGGGGACATGCACATACATACAGAAGGACACGTGAATAAAACTAAAATAATTTTCTAAATAGTTGAGGCATTTCTTCAAAGAAGGTATACACATGGTCAATAAACACATAAAAAGGATTCTCAGTGACATTAGTCACCAGAGCAATGAGGCACCAGTCCACATCAGTGACCCGGGTAGCTATCACCAAAGAATCATTTCTAGGGGGTAGGGGAGTGGGGATATGGAGAAATGTACATTGCTGGTAGGAATATAAACTGAAAAATAAAGCAGCTTAGCAATTTCAGAGTTGTCATATATGCTCTAGAAATTCCATTCCTAGACATACTCAAGAGAAGGGAGATCTAAAAGTCCATGCAAAAATGTGTAAATAGTTTTTCATAGTATTCAAGTTACCTGGAAAGGCAATGCAAATAGCCATCAGTAGATGCATATGTAAAGAAAATATCATGTGTCTGTACTGCGGATCATTAATTGACCATAAAGAAGAATGAAGTGCTAAGACACTGACATAAACGAGCCTGTAAATGTACTGAATGAAAGAAGCCCTACAAAATCACTGCATTAGTTTCTAATACCATTGTTTTGAAAATATCTAGGATAGGACTTAGAGAGATAGAAAATGTGTCCTGCCTGCCCCTATGAGGGAGACTGGATATGACAGCTAAAGAACAAAAAGTTTTCTCTTTAGGCTGGTAAAAATGTTGTGAATTTAGATGTTCGGTGTAATACTGTAAATATTTCTAAATATGCTCAAAAGAAATGCTGAAACATTCTTTAAATGTACAATGTACACCATTCATAAAGTGCTTACTGTATAGCATAGAGTTAATCTCCCAGAACCCATGTAAAGAGATGCATACTAAGTCCCAGTGCTGAGAGATAGAGACAAGTGGATATCCACTTGGAACAGAAAGGGAGCAGTAACCTTAAAGAAAGGAGATGCAGTAAAGATTTAAAAAGACTAATTTTCTCAGACACAGACCATATCTCTGCCACAGAGCTACCAGAAGCACAAGCTTGAGCCCATTTGGCTAAATAATGAGAATCCCAAAACCTTTTCTTTCTTTTTCTCCTATTCATATAGAATAATTTTTCACTTGCCATGAAACTCCTGAAAGAGCTGCATAAAGATTCAAAAATGAGAGAGACTTGGCGAGTTCAATGGACTCAGAGTTACTGTCAGCTGAGCCACTGCCGGAGCCGTACCCAGAGCTCCCGGGAACAAGTTCTCACCGTGCTCAAAACCGTCACACTGTTGGGTAATTAGGCTGTTATTGTCCACATAGATTTGAGAATGCCATTTCATATTATCTGCAAAATCTATCTTTGTGCTGCTTCATCTGAGAGCTTCAATCTGCCTTATGAACATTACAGTTATCAGTAAAGAGTGCCACAGATCGACATCACCTCCTTAGGAGGGGAGCAGGTCATCCGGCCCTAGAGACAACATTCAGAGTCGTGCTTACCTTTAAGATAAAGTAGAAGTTAAAACTTTGTCTCTCCAATACTTAACTTCCTTAGATTTTAGCCTCTAAGCATGAGAGGAGAAAAGCTTCCTTGGGCATGTGCTGGGTCTGACGATCTGCAGTTCATTCAGGGTGTGCAGCAGGCTCTGCAGCAGGGAACAGCGCTGACACAGGCTCTGTAAGGCACCGAGAGAAGGACTGTTTTCTCCACATGATCCCAGGAACGGAAAACATTCCTAGCACACCTGAGTGGTAGCATACGCCTGTAGTTCCAGCACTGAGGAGGCTGAGGCAGGGTGATGGCCACAATTGTAAGACCAGCCAGTGTTATATAGGGAGAGTGTCTCAAAAATACAAAAGCAACAAAAGCAGGGAGAATAGGAAAGGTAGAAAATGGTCCTAGGGTTTCTGGAATCATTATGCTGATATTAAGACTATGAGTACAGTTGTCTGGCATGTTTGATGCTCTGGGTTTGCTTTCTAGTAGGCACATTGCTGGGTGCTGTAGCTCAGAGTTTCTTGCCCAGCACCATGTGGTAAGAAGCAGAACTAGAATGCTTTCGTTTCATAAGCTATATACCATAGTTTCAATTTAAAAATCTGTCCTGGGTTACTAATGCATATAAACAAATATGTTAATAAGAGCCATTTTCTGTTCTTTGCAACATACAAAACTAGGAATTTGATAAAATATGGATGATACTAGAAAGAAAAGGTTATTCCTACTTTTAAACCTTAATTCTGCAGATTTCAATGTTTACTTTTAACAAAACACATTTTCTATTAGCAAGTTTAAGAAATTCTTTCATACTGATATGGGCAAAGGAGAGATACTCACCCACTCCCACCCGTCCATTAATGCCTGAGACAGGTGGAGGAGCTGGTCCTGGGGTCATAAGAGCAGGAGGGCTGTCCCTGCCCCTCACCAGCTGCAGTGGCCCCTAAACCTCACCTGGACAACACAATAGAGCTGGCCCTGATGGTATAGATGTGAGAGAGCCTCAGAACTGGCCCTACCCTTTGCTTATTGCTGTAAGAGATGAATTAGCCAAAGCAATGCTAGAGAGCTTATTTGGTGGTGAGGACAGGGGAGAACTGGCAGGTGGACCAACCCTGCAGCTGCCCAGGCACAGATCCAGGGTTATAACTGGGCCCACCCCAACATCCACCCCATTTGTGATCTGCTGGAGCATGTGAAAAGACCTAACTTGTAGACCCAAAGCTGCAGGATCTCCACAATACAGGGCAACAACAGGATATCCAAGAAAAGTCCTAGTGAGGGCCCAGCATTGATAGTATAGCAGAAAGCAGAGGCCTCGAACCAGACCAATGACTCTTTGCAATGAACACTCGTAAGTAAAGATGTATGAACAAAGGGAGATTTACTGCATGACTCACTGTGTCTCACTGCAGCTTCCACGATGAGATTCTTTAAAAAAAAAAAAAAAAAAACCTTTTTTTCCATTTTTCTCTTAAATTTTGTTTTATTTTGAGTGGGTGCAGGGGCAGACGGTGGATGTGAAGGGATGAAGAAATGAATGGGATCCAAATGATGTAAAAGACACATAGAATAAATTTTTTTTGAGTTTAAAAAAAAAAATCTTTCATCAGAAAATGAAGACAAAAAAAAAGAAAGAAAATGAAGCCAAGTTCTTGTACCTCTAAGACTGTTTTAATTAATATCTTAATTTTTAAAAAAAAAAAAACTTACTGACTATAAATTTCTTTTTTTTATTTAAATCAAATTTTTCTTTACTTTTTTAATCCAGCAGATGAGAGTATGTCAAGCTACTTAAACAAAAATATTCAGGCTTCTTGTGACCAGAACATTCTTTTGGGTACAACTTTCAGAATTATGGCTGATGCTCTCCACAGGGAACCAGCCTGCCTGTCTGACCTGGAGGAGAGCAAGGCCAAATCAATCTTGGCACTTTCTGGGTCTAATGCAGAAAGCACAGAGAAGGTAAGAAAAAATGGAAGCGGGTCAGTCCTTGTGCTGTGTGTCTTTATGTGCTGCCCTCAGGATAAAGTGAAGGAGCAATAGAAAGTATTCTTTTGTGGATTTAAAATGTGGTTAAAGCCAGGTTTATTGGCTCACAGCTGCAAGCCTAGCATTGTGGAGCTGCCAATCGGCACAGCCTAACCGAGACCTGGTCTTAAAAACACAGTTGAAATGATGAAAATAAAATGAAATGATTGGCAACTGTCATTTCAAGTTTCTTATGTGAAAAACTGACATAATCCATGTTATTTGACATAACACTATTATTTGTTATTTGAATTATATCTTTTTTGTGTTTGTTTTGTTGGGTTTTGAGCCAGTGTCATGTGTAAACCAAGCATGTCTTAAACTTGCTGTATGCCAAGGATGGATCTGAATTTCCTCTACTTCGCATGTGTTAGGATTAGAGGTGTGTGCCACCGCACCCAGTTTATATGGTACTGTGGACTGAACCCAGGGCTTCAAGAAAACTAAGCAAGCACTCTGCCAACTGAGCTACAGCCCAGCCCCTTGAATAATGCAGGGGATTTTTTATTATTTTGTTGTTTTAATTTTTTTTCTCCTACTATGTAACCCTGGCTATCCTGGAACTGATTATGTAAACCAGGTTGGCTTGGAATTTAGAACAATCCTACTTCTGCATCCTGAATATTGGGATTACATGCCTAACTTAGTAATGCAAATCTTTAAAACAATCTTTTGTTGGAGTAGTGAGTAGTTCTTCCATGAGTTTGTATATGAAATTTCATTACTAATTTCTGTTGAGATGGTTTCTCCACCATCTTGTAGGATAAAACAGCCACTTCTGCTTTTGTACTTAATGCTGCTTTGCTTAGTTTATGGGCAGTGGTGAAGTTGTTGTTTCTTTTTGGTTTTAAGATAATTTTGCAATTTTAATAGTTAGCTTCTTCATCTTCTGTCATGCCTCAGTGCAATCATGTTGTCCTGTCTTCTCCATTTTCAATGTCATGGATATCTTTGCAGGACATGAGCATACATCACCAGCTTTCATCAATTTTTTTAATCCCAGTGGAGTTCACATTCCCTTAAACTGGCCCAATTCTGCATGGCTCATTGACTGACTGGCATGTTCTCTTTAGTTTGTCTGGTTGTTGTATGCTCCAGACATTACTGTGATTACTTGCATCCTGGGCACATCTGCATGCACACACAACACACGCACACGCACATACACACACACATACACACACATACACACACACACGCACGCACCACAGTTAATGTAGCTTTAATAATGTATGTATTGCTTATTTTATTAAAAAAGGGTCTCACTGTTGACTAGGTGACATCCAACTCTTGGGCCCCAGAGATTCCCTTGCCTCACATGGGACTGCACATACCACACCTAACTTCTTAGTGTTATTTCAAAGCTATTGATCTAGTCATGCATCGTCCGAATTCCAGGTAATTTCAGGCCTGTACCAGAGAGCATTCCATCACTTCTCCAAGGCTGTGCAGTCAGCTGAAGAGGAAAATCAGCTTTCCTGCAGGAGCCATGAGGCTGCAACTGAGCAGGCCCATGCTTATATGACACTGGTAGAGTTCTGTGACCAACAGCTTCGAAAGGTAGAAGAGAATGCATCCAGTGCATCACAGAAGAGAAGTAGAGGTTAGTGCTCTATATGTAAGCTTGAAAAATGTATAGATGATTTTGATCTCGTGTGTGTGTGTGTGTGTGTGTGTGTGTGTGTGTGTGTGTGTGTGTTTCAAGTGACAGAAATTTTGCTTTGTTTGATCTTTAGAGATGATAGTATCTCCAAGCAACACAACTGCAGTCAATAGAATCTGCTTACTTTTTGGCAGTTCCAGGGTTTCAACTAGCCTTGATAATGCTGGGCAAGAACTCCACCATTGAGCTAAGACTCCATTCCTTAACTTTCAGAGACAATGTCTCTCTGTGTAGCACAGGCCAGTCTTGAACTTGCCATTCTGCTCTGCCTGCCAGGTTGGCATTGCAAGTACAAGCCTTTGCACCTAACTCATTTGCTTCATATCACTTATTTTACTTGCTGTTTGTTACTGGTTCATGTGGTTTGCCTCTTGCTCTGGGAATGAAATCAGGAGCATCATCCAGCATGTGCTCTCAGTCCAGGATGAAAACTTCTTCCTGAAAGATTAGACAAATGTGTGTGACATTTCTTAACTGAAAGAAAAATACTGGAGAGGGAACAGTGAAAGACTAAAAAAAAGCAGCCAAAAAAGGGAAATTAATTATTTGTTGCATTTATGGTTGTGTGCTAACTTTGCTGTCTTTGATTCTGTAGAACTGGAAGCATATCCAGCACTTGTGGTGGAGAAACTGTTGAGAGCATTAAAGTTAAACTCTTTCGAAGCCAGGCTGAAGTTTCCTAGACTACTTCAGATTATAGAACAGTATTCAGAGGAGACCTTAAACTTAATGACAAAAGAGGTTGGTATCCTTGAGAGTGGAAGAGAACTTTTCAAAAATTAAAGACACATGTTTACTTATATCCAGACTCAGTGTGCATAATACACGTTCTGGCCTTTTTTTAAAGCCTTGGTGTGTGTACACATGCTACATCATGCATGTGGAGGTCAGAGAACAACCTTGGATATCATTCCTCACCTTCTGCCCTGTGTCTGCTACTTGGTGTGACTCCTATTTTCTCCTGCATCTGAGGTCTCCAGATGAGTGCCACATCACATCTGACTTCACGTGGGCTCTCAGGATCCAGATTCAGCCCCTCCTCGTGCTAGTACAACATGTGCTTTGCCCACTGAGCCATCTGCACAGCACCATATTACAGCTTTTCCAACCAACACTGAGTTCTGCTGTATGCTGAGTATACAGTGGATTAAAGGAGTATGAGTGTTCACATTTACCTGTTTTTTTTTTGTGAGTATAGTAAGAACTATATCTGGACAAGAACCAAATCAATCAAGGAGGAATATTTTTGGAACAGAGATGGGGGCTTTGTGTGGAGTTCTGCAGCCCACATAGATGAAACTGTAGTCTGTGGCATCTGTTGGTATCTAGGGAGAAGACTAAGTGGGAACTGAGAGGTTCATATATGCACATATAACAGCTTGCAGACTGCATATCCTTGTTCCATGACTCACTTGGGGATACACATGCTGGCCTCACCCATGCCCCATGCTCCTGTCTGTATAAGGAGGCTCCGTCTGTACAAGAATAGGGCTATCTGACAGGTTCCTTCATATTTTTTAGATTTATAACTAGAAAATAGACCCAAACTTTGACTTGAAAAATAAGAACTGAGAAAGGACTAACTGGTACCTACTACTTTATGTAGCAAGATCTTGTATTTTTTGCGTGTGCATGAGTGCCCAGGCTAAAGGTCTATTTCCTGTGTCTTCCTCAGCTGCTGTCCACATTTTCTTTTGAGACAGAGTCTCTCCCTGAACCTACAGCCTGCCAGTTTGGCTAGACTGGCTGGCCTACAGCTCCCCATCCCCATTTTCTCCTGGCTCTGCCTCCCCAGCACTGGGATTACAGGTCCATGCTACTGCACCTCATTTTTCCATAGGTATTGGCGACTGAATTCAACTTCTATTTTATGAACTGAGCCGTCTCCCTAGATTTGTATAACAAAATCTTAGATAGTGATTGTCTGTAAGCCTAAGGGTTGCCATGCTGTCAGGACTCTTACCCTACAAGGACCTGCCTGTTGTCAGGACTCTTATCCCATGAGGGCCTAACTATTCAAGATAACGCAGTAAGTAAAATGGAATATATAGCTGTTACAAAAATGAGGTACATTGGTCTTTGTTAATTTTATTTTATATTCCTGTGATGAGACATCATGTACAAGGCAACTTATAGAAGACAGTGGTTTTGGAGGGGTTTCGGTATCAGAGGATTCAAGTCCATGACCATGACAGTTAGGAGCATGACTTCAAGCAGGCAGACATGGCCTGGTACTGGAGCAGTAAGTGAGAGCTCACATCTTAAGACACAACCACAATACAGACAGGAGGCACACTGAATGGTAGGAGTCTTTTGAAATCTCAAAGCCCACCCTCAACACACCTCCTCTAACAAGACCATAACTTCCTAAATCTTCCCCAACAGTTCTACCAATTGGAGACCAAACATTTAAATATATGAGTTGTGGGGACCGTTCTCATTCAAACCTCCACAGCAAGTATGACCCCATTCTTGAGCAAAGAATATCTATATTCTTGTACAGAAAATGCTTAGAAGAATCCAGTAGTTCCTTAGCAAAAGAGAGCTAAGAAAGAGACAACATATAAGACATTTTATATTAAACATGTTTTACTTTTATAGCCTTTATAATAAATAGTGTTTCATTCATTTTCAAACTATAGTTTTCTGAATTTTAGATTTCATCCATTCCTTGCTGGCAGTTCATTGGCTGGATCAGCCACATGGTGGCCTTACTGGACAAAGAGGAAGCCATTGCAGTACAACACACTGTGAAAGAGATTGCTGATAACTACCCACAGGCCATTATCTACCCTTTTATAATAAGCAGTGAAAGCTACTCCTTTACACATACTTCTTCTGGTCATAAGAATAAAGCATTTGTTGAAAGGTAATGTTTTGGTATTGGGTTAATAAGATACTATAGGTTATAAAAATTTTGTGTGGTAAAAACAAAAATATGCAAATACATTTGATCTGTTCATGAAGCATAGAAATTCTTAGACATCTCTTGAGTTTATCTTTTCTCCATATACTTATTAGCGAATTTCTCTCCTTTTGAAAATATTGTTTGTTTTGGTGCTTGCCTATATGACCATAGTAAATAATCTTTTGCATAATACAGACTAGATGAGATGCTTTTTACAATCAGTTCTTGTCCTAGTTAGTTTGCTTTTATAAATGACACAAGCTAGGGTCATTTGAGAAGTGAGAGCCTCAATTGAGAAAATGATCCAATCTGATTGGCCTTGAGGGGCATTTTCTTGATTAATGATTGATAAGGTAGGGCCCAGTTTAAGTGGATGGTGTCACTGCTGGGCAGTTAGTCCTGGGTGTATACGAAACAACCTGTAAAGAACAAGCCAGTAAGCAGCATCCCTCCATGGCCTCTGCTTCAGTTCCTGACTCCAGATTCCCGCCTTGAGATCAAGCCCTGACTTCCCCAGTAACGAACTGTTCCCTGAGAGCTGTAAGCTGAGATAAACCCTCCTCCCATCCCCTTCTGTTTTTGGTGTTTATCACAGCAGTAGAATCCCCTGCTCTGATGCTGCCCTTTAAGATATATTGGAGTGTTGTCATGGTGATGCATGCTTGTATTCACAAATGCTCTGAAGCTGTGATAGGAGACTCTGAAGTTAGAGGGCCACCTGAGCTGTATATAAACAACATACCACAAATAATAGATGAAAAGGTAATAATGTAAGTCCATAGAAACTAGGGAGATAGCTTAGTGGGTGAGAGTGCATTCTGCAAGCATAAGAACCTAAGTTCCATTCCCCAGCACCCATGGCTATATGTACCTGTAAAATAATTCGGTGGGGGCAGAGTCAGGCAGATTCTGAGAGCTTGCTGACCAGGCAGCCTAAGCAAAACAGTGAGCTTTGAGTTTATTGAGAGACTCTGTCTCAAGGAAATAAGGCAGAAAGTGAGACACCCACTTCTGCTTTGGCCTCTCTCTGTGCACACACAAGTACACACACTCAAATATTCATGTATATATCATGTGTGTGTGTGTGTGTGTGTGTGTGTGTGTGTGTGTGTGTGTATACATACACATGCATACATACAAAGAGACATCCCTCTTCTGAATTTAGGGCACAACAGTTAGCCTGAAGTATCATCTTTTTCACTGTTTTGGTTGTTTATAGGTTGAGAGCAATGACATAATAACCTTTGGTGTGACTTTTACAAGAATACTTTGTAAATGCACTGTTATCTGGGCACATCCTCCATCAAGAGGTGTTTTGTGCATCAAGCATCAGTAAACCCAATTCCAAACACCAAACACTACTAATATTAAAGCCATTCATTGACCTCAGAATAAGTGTGTGATTCAGTACCTGAATCTCACCCTTAAGTAGGTTTTCCAACTCCCCCCAGTACAGAAACATCAGAATTAAATAACATGAATAAACAGAATATTCTACTCAATAACTATAGAATATACATTCTTCTCAACAACCTATGGGACTTTTTCCAAAATAGACCATATTTTAGGACACTGAGTCTTAATAAATATTGAATAAATTAAAATAATCTAACTGGTGACAATGAAATCAAACTATAAATTAATGAGAAGCTATAGTTTTAGTTTAGTAGTTTGTAGTTGTAAACAATATAAAAACTAATAGAGACTAAACAATGCACTATTGAATAATGAGTGGGTTATTGAAGATATCAGGAGAAAAGTTTTTATATTCCTAAAATTAAAGTGCAAACACACCAGAGCCTATGGAAAATAAAAGATTCTAAGAAGGAAGTATATAGTTGTAAGTGCCTACTTTATGAAATTATAAAGATCTCAAACAACTTAATGATACATCTTAAGATCTTAGAAAACTAAAAACAAGCCAAGCCCCAAATCAATAAATGATAATAAATAATAGCAGTCAGAGCACAAATTAATGAAATAGAAATACTGTTTTTAACTTTGGCACAGTGGCTACACCTTAATCTGCTGTTATTTCAGCCAGTAACTGTGCTTTGCGGTCACTGGCTTCCTTCTCTGGCAGCAGCCCAACTGCGCAGGACACAGCATGGTGGGAATTCTGTTTCCACAGGCACTGGTTCTGGTGCTGCCACTAAAGGTAGCTTTAACTAAATCTATATCATTGTGTTTATAAATAAGACTCAACATTGAAAGGCTGGGGTAAAAATCTGCTAGGTCAGAGAGGTTGAGCAGCAACTAGCTAACCTTATTTCCTTGCTGGTGTCTCCCAAAAGACATGCCCTTCCACTCCACCTAAACAAAAACAGCCACACCACTCCAAATCCCTCCCTACTACTTCCGGTACATCTCTATCTCTTCCAGATGCCCTCTGATGCTCTATGATTACTTTCTGTCAACTAGTTGATAACTCAACCTCCTGACCCAAAGTTAATTTTATTTAATTAATGTAAATACAAACCTGGGGTTCACAGTATGATCAAATATCCCCCAACGAAGAAACAAAAAGAAAAATACAAAAGAAAGCAATGAAACAGAAAAGTAATGTCTCAAATAGACTACTCAGAAAACCAAATACCAAAAAACCCACACAATCTAACCAGTAAATGTGCTCATGAAGTAAGCTGTAATAAGCAAACATATGCAAGTACCTCTGTAAATATATGGATTGTTACAAGTATATTCACAAACATAAATAACTAGATCATATAGTAGTTCTATTTCTTTGTGTTTTGCTGTTGTCCTGACATAGGGTTTCACTATGTCGCTCACAAGCTCTATTTTTTGTTTTCCTGGTGTATGTTTTTGAAACCTTTGTCAAAGATTTGGTCACTACATGTACCAAGTGGATTTATATACAGGTCCTCTATTCCATTTTTCTACCTGTTTGTTTTTGTGTAAGTATCGTGCAGTTTTTGTTACTATGGCTCTGTGGGGATACCTCCAACATTGTTCTTTTTGCCAGGGCTACATAATGAAACCCTGTCTCCAGACAGTAACAACAAACCAAAAAAATAGACCTATA
Source organism: Onychomys torridus (assembly GCF_903995425.1). Taxonomy (NCBI): domain Eukaryota; kingdom Metazoa; phylum Chordata; class Mammalia; order Rodentia; family Cricetidae; genus Onychomys; species Onychomys torridus. The sequence goes on from NC_050450.1 coordinate 2,837,046, forward strand.
TTATCCATCTAAACTGTTTCTGTGAATATACTGTTAAGAAGCCACAGAACTGCAAAGACCTGCATATCTTTATGTACTGTGGCACTGTCAACAACAGTTAGTTGATGGACTCAGCCTAAGTGTCTATGAATGTGAATGAATAAACAATGTGTGGTATGTCATAGAGTTTTATTCAACCATAAAGAAAAACAAAATTGTATTGTTTGCATGAAAATGAATAGAATGAGGCATCATCATATATCTAGAGAAATAAGCCAGACTCAAACCAGGTGGTGGTGGTGCACACCTTTAATCCCAGCACTCAGGAGGCAGAGGCAGGTGGATCTCTGTGAGTTCAAGGCCAACTTGGGCTACAGATTAAGTTCTAGGACAGGCTCCAAAGCTACACAGAGAAACCCTGTCTCCAAAAACAAAACAAAATAGACCCAAACAAATAGCCTCACTTTCATATGTATATCCATCTGACATGAAAGTAGAAGGAAAAATACTCATAGGAGGGAGGAAAAGTGGAGGATATAGGAAGCAGAGATGGTCAAAGTCCATACTATACTTGAGTAAATTATCTTTATGAAATTCATCACTATGTATGAATACAATCAATAAGATAATTAAAAATCTTTACATGAAACAACTGTTTCTGACATGAGCTGAATTGCCTTGTTGCCAGGGAAGATGCAAAGCAGATCAGTTGTCACACTCTGTACATACCACTTGCACCACCAGCTCCACCATCTCTGAGCAGAATCTAGAACAGCAAGCCTATTTTGAAAAGTGACCACATGAAAAATATTTGTAAGAGAGTACCTGTCATACTTCAAGATGTTTAAAGCAAATGACATTCATCAGTATCCACATCTACTATGGATTTATTCTTAACCTTTTTAACCTTCCTAATGCTGCAACCCTTTAATACAGTTCCTCATGTTGTGCTGACCCCAAACCATAAAATTATTTCCATTGCTACTTCATAACTTGAAATTTGGCTACTGTTATGAATCACAATATTTTTGATATATAAGATATGCAACCCCTGTGATAGGGTCATTCAACCTCCAAGAGGGTCTCAACCCACAGGTTGAGAACCACTGCTTTAAAGAACAGATGTTAATCTAATGTTGCATATAATTCTCAAATCACTACTTCCCTGGAACGGTAGTTGCTGTGTGTGTGTGGGTGTGTGTGGGTGTAGGACATGAGTTTGTGCGTATAATTATATGTAAACATATCAAAAAAGTACATGTTCTAAATCTATATTTTAAATATATAAAAATAGTCCCTGGTTATTAAAAAATGTTTAATTACCTAAACCTGGTGGTATTGGTAGTGGCTGTGCTTTGAGATAGGGTCTATGTATGTATCCCTCACTGTCCTGAAACTCCCTGTGTAGACCAGGATGCCTTGAATTCACAGAGATCCATCTGCCTCTACCTCTGAGTTCTAGGATTAAAGATGTGTGCCACCATGCTTAGCTTAAACCTGGTAATTTTTTATAGGATAAAAAGTAAACTTGATCAAGGAGGAGAGATTCAAGATTTTATTAATGCCCTAGATCAGCTCTCCAATCCAGATCTGCTCTTTAAGGTAAGAAAACAACCTTTAACAATAAAAATTAATGCGGATAGCATTGTGTATAGTCTAGCTTCTTTCTTGATTCTTTTTTCTCTCTTTTGGCACAGGACTGGGTTAAAGATATAAACAATGAACTAGGAAAGAATCCTGTGAATAAAAATAATATTGAAAAACTGTATAAAAGGATGCACACTGCCTTGGGTGACCTTCAGGCTCCAGGCCTGGGGCCATTCAGAAGGAGGTTCATACAGGTATGAATAGATAGAATGGCCTTGATGGTAGCAGCAGCATTCACATTTGATTGGGTCCTGATTCTTGTTTGAGCTTGCTTTAGATCTGATGTCTTCTACAAGATACAGTAATTGAGTAGGTTTCCATTCAGTGGTGACAAATGGGTCAGTACTTTGGGGTTCATGCTCAGATTCTGATATCTGAAGATTGCATGTAGTTCAGTATTTGTAATTCTCAGGATGATTTAGGTATTGGATCAAGAAAGTATTTCTGTCTTACATAAGATGATAAGTATTCTGAAGCATGTCCAGTTTAGAGCAGTAGTTTGGGTGCTTAGAAACACAGTGTAGACCCCGTGCCCAGGGCCAGAGGGATCATGTGACCAACACTGCTTATAAATGCTATATTTCAGACAAGTGTGACAGAGGGAGATCTGTTCTAGTTATTCTAGAGTTGAAAAGGGTTCTGAAGTGAGGGGCACTCTTTTATCTTCCCTACCTGCCTACACATTGAACTTTATGTTCTTTTTCTCTCTTTAAAAAAAACAAAAACAAAAAAACATAAGAACAAAAATCAAATGAGAAAAAAAAATAAACCAAAAATACCTAAAACAAAAAGTCTAAAATACGCCATTGAGTTCATTTTTGTGTTTACCATCCACTGTTGGGCATGCGGCCTACCCTAAAGTGTGATTATATAACCAGTGAGACTCCATTGGAGGAAACTAATTTTTCCTTTGCAAACAGGTATCAATTGCAGATAGCTTCTTGGCTAGGGCTGGGACCCTACCTCCACTTCTCCTTCTAAGTGATAGAATTCTGGCTTGAACCTGTGCAAATCTATACATTCTCTGTGAGTTCATATGTATATCAGTCATGTGTCAGAAAGACACTGTTTCCTTGGAGTTATCCATCACTTCTGGCTCTTAAAATCTTTCCACTTCTTCTTCCATCATGAGCCTTTGGGAGAGGAGTTTGTTGAAGGCATTTAGAACGGGGTACTCCAAATTCTCTCCCACTCTGCACATTGTCCAGTTGAAGGTCTCTGATAATTCCTATCAACTAAAAAAAAAAAAAAAAAAAACTTCTCTGATGTAGGTGGAATGAGGCACTGATCTTTGTATATTGGGACTCATTTTATTGCTCTGTTCCTTAGTAGAATAATACTGGATTTTGCCCTAGCCCATGAACTATATGGTCTCAGATTTTTGGTCATTTTGACAGTGTCTGTGGAGGTATTGTGTCCCCCAAAATATTGTGCACCCTAATAAACTTATCTGGGGTCAGAGAACAGAACAGCCACTAGATATAGAGGCTAGAAAATGGTGGCACTCATGCTTTTAATCCTAGCATTCCAGAGGCAGAAATCCCCCTGGATCTCTGTGAGTTCAAGGCCACATTGGAAACAGCCAGTCATGGTTACACACACCTTTAATCCCAGGAAGTGATGGCAAAAAGCAGAAAGGTATTTAAGGTGTGAGGACCAGGAACTAGAGCTAGTTAAGCTTTTAGGCTTTTGAGCTCAGTTCAGCTGAGATCCATTGGATGAGGAAACAGGATCAGCTGAGGAACTGACAAGGTAAGATAGCTGTGGTTTGTTCTACTTCTCTGATCTTCCAGCATTCACTCCAATAATTGGCCTCAGGTTTATTTTTATTAATAAGAACTTTTAAGATTCATGCTTCAAGTGTCATATATGGGTTGCATCTCATGGATTGGTCCTTCAATCAAAAAGCAATTGGTTACTCCCATAGCATTTTTACAGCTATTGCACAGTATATCTTGCAATCAGGTCACTGTTGTAGGTCACAGTGTGGGTGATATTAATGATTGCCTTTCTCCTCTGTTAGTGTGAAAGTACCTTCCAGTACACTAATTAGCTTTTAGTTAGGCACCAAATGATTTTTCCATGTGAGATAACCTAAGTGAGTGTTGTCTTCAGCAGCAGAGCTTCATCATCAGTTTGTGCAAAGTAAAAGCTTCCCTATGATGTTTGGGGGTTTCCATGCAGCCATTTTAGCCAATGACTTAACAAGATGTCACCTTTTTCCTGACACTGGAGGTTTTACTTGGTGGCATAAGATAGCTAATTGGCATTGTCTCTCCTATTATTTGTTGACTACGTTTAGATTCCTTTCACATAAATATATATTTTGGGAAACTTCTACAGTAGTAGATTTTCCTATTTTTTCAAATGGCCTTTAGTGTTAGTTGGCTCTTCCCATATTCCCTCCTTTACCCTTCTCTCCTATTCTCCTATTTAGTCTTCTCTTCTAGTTTACCCTTTGTCCCATTATAACAATATATTCTATTTCCCCTCCTTAGGAGATCCAGTCCTATTCCCAAAGTCCCTACTTACTAGATAGGTACCTAACCTTTGTAGTTATATGGATAGTGGCACACCTATCAAAGGTTTAAAAGCTAACATCTACATATAAGAGAAAACATACAATATTTGTCTTGTGGAGTTGGATTATCTCACTCAGGATGATTTCTTTTCTAGCTCCATCTATTTAAATCTTATAATTTCATGTTTCTTAACAATTGAATAATAATATTTCATTGTGTATAAATGTACCACATTTTCATTATCCATTCATGAGTTGATGGATATCTAGGCTGTTTGCAACTTCTAGGTATTATGAATAGAGTAACAATGAACATGGATGAGCAAGTGTCTCTATAGTAGAATATAGAGTCCTTGGGGTATATGCCCAAGAATGCTAAAATTGGATCTTGAGGTAGATCTATTTTCAGTTTACAGAGGAACCACCACACTGATTTTGGAAATGGCTTTGCCAAGTCCACTCATCCACCAGCAATAAATAAGTGTTCCCTTTTCACCACATCCTCATAAGATGAAATATTAAAGTAGTTTTAATTTGTATTTCTCAAATGGTTAAGAATGTTGAACATTCCTTTAAGTGTTTTCAGCCATTTGTGTTTATCTTTTGAGAACTCTCTGCTTATTTCTGTGCCCCATTTTTAAAACCAGTTATTTCTCTGTCAGATATATATAATTCTTAAAAAAAAAATTTCCAGTCTGTAGCCTTCTGTTTTGCTCTCATAATGGTGTCCTTTGCTGTACAGAAGCAGCTTCATGAGGTTCCATTTATTAATTGTGTTGGTCTCTGTGCCTGTGCTATTGGTATCTTGTTCAGAAAATCTTTTCCTGTGCCAATGAGTTAAATACTATTCTCTGCTTTCATTCCTATCAGATTCAGGGTATCTGGTCTTATGTTGAGGTCTTTGATATACTTGGTGTTGAGTTTTGTGCAAAATGATAGATAGGAATCTATTTTCATTCTTCTGTAGAAGAAAATTTTACATATATATATCCAAACCAGTTTGGCCTGTACCTTTTTTAGAAGATGCTGCCTTTTCTCCAGTATGTATTTTTGTCTTCTTTGTCAAAATTCTGATGTCCATAGGTATGTGAACTTATATGTGGGTCTTCAGTTTAATTGATCACTATTTTGATGCCAATACCATGCTGTTTTTATTATAGTTCTGTAGTACAATTGGGATGTGTATATACCTCTAGCAGTTCCTTCCTTATTCAGGATTATTTTTTCAATTTCTGTGAAGAATTGTGTTGGAATTTTCTTGGTTGAATTTATAAATTGCTTTTAGTAGGATGATCACTTTCACTATATTATTCCTACTGATCCATGAGAATTGGACGTCATTCCATCTTCTGGTTTCTTCTTCAATTTCTTTCTTCAGTATCTTAAACGTTTTATCATACAAGGCTTTCACTTGCTTGCTTGCTTGAAGTTAACCCCACATATACACAGGGGCGGGGGGTGGGGGTGGGCTATTGTGAAAGGTCCTGTTTCCCTGATTCCTTTCTCAGTCCATTTGTCATTTGTATATAGGAAAGCTACTGATTTTTGAGTGTTAATTCTCTATCCTGATACTTTACTGAAAGTTCTTATCAGCTGTATAAGTTTCCTGGTGGAGTTTTTACCATTTTTTAATATGTAAAATCCTATCATCTGTAAATAAAGACATTTTGGCTTCTTTTCTATTTGCATTCCTCAGTCTCTTTCACTTGTCTTATCATTCTAGCCTAGACAGTGGTTCTCAACCTGTGGGTCATGACCCTTTGAGGATCAAATGACTCTTTCACAGATGTCATTTAAGACCATCAGCTAACATTACAATTTATAATAGTAGCAAAATTGTAGTAATGAAGTAGCAATAAAAATAAATTTTATAGTTAGTGGTCACCACAGCATAAAGAACTGTATTAAAGGGAGGAATCCCAGCATTAGGAAGGTTGAGAGCCACTGAGCTAAGATTTCAAGTATTATATTGAATAGGTATGGAGAGAGAAGACAACCGTGTCTTGTTCCTGATATTAGTGGAAATGCTTTGAGTTTCTTTCCATTTAGATTGCTGTTGGTTGTAGGCTTTCTGTAAATTCCTTTAACTGTGCTGACATTAGTCCCTTGTATCCCCAGTCTCTCAGAACTTTTATCACGAAGAGTGTTGGGTTTTGTCACAAGCCTTTTCCAATCTAACAGGATGATCACGTGGTTTTTATCTTTTAGTTTTTATGTGATAGATGAAGTGTAGTGATTTATATATGTTGAGCCATCTTTGAATTTCTGAGGATGACCACCAATTTGATTGTGTTGAATAGTCTTTTTAATATGTTCCTAAATTGGTTTGCAAGTATTTTATTGAGAATTTTTGCAGCTCTGCTCATAAGAACATTTATATGTATTTTTTTTGGGGGGGGGGTTGGGTCCTTGTGGATTTTGTATCATGGTGATATTCATTATCTTCATTAAAAGAATTAAGAAATGTCCTTTGTTGGGCAGTGGTGGTGCACACTTTTAATCCCAGCACTCAGGAGGCAGAGCCAGGTGGATCTCTGTGAGTTCAAGGCCAGCCTGGTCTATTGAGCAAGACAGGCACCCAAACTACACAGAGAAACCCTGTCTCAAGAGAGAAAGAGAAATGTCCCTTCAGTTTTATTTTGTGAAATAATTTGAGGCGTTTTGGTGTTAGCTTTTCTTTGAAGGTCTGGTAGAATTCTACACTTAATCTACTGGCCTGGGCTTGCTTTGGTCAGGAGACTTCTAATTACTGCTGCTATTTCACCGGGGTTATGGGTCTGTTTAAATTGCTTAGCTGATCTTGCTTTAACTCTGATAGTGGTATATCTCGAGAGATTTACCCATTTCTTCTAGATTTTGCAGTTTGGTGAACTACAGATTATTAAAGTATATCCTTATGGTTCTCTGGGTTTTCTCAGTGTCTGTTGTGATTTTCCCCGTTTTATCTATGATTTTATTATTTTGGATATCTTCTGTCCATTTTTTCTAGTTAATTTGGTTAAGGGTTTGTCAATCTTGATTTCCTCACAGAACCAACTCTTCCTTTTATTGGTTGTTGTTTGCTTTGTTTTGTTTGTTTGTATTTCATTGATTTCAGTACTGAGTTTCATTATTTATTCCCATCTACTCTTTGGGGGCATTATTTCTTCTCTGAGGGGAAGGTATCCTGACTGGGAGTCAGGTGACACCTCGAGCTGCTAGGACAGCTCTGACGGCTGGAGCTGCAATGGGACAGCTCAGCTCGGAAGGGAATGGTATCCTCCTGCTGGGGAGAGTCTGGCCTGCAGCTGCAATGATACAGCTCAGCTCTGGAGGGAAAAGTATTCTGACTGTTCTGGAGTCCGGCTGTATGTGGTGTGGTAGGGGATGATCTCCCTGCAGGATATAGCAATCCTGTTCCTCTCCTGGAGAGCCACTACAGCTGAGCTTTGCTCAGTCCTCACTCTGCTTCTTCTCTAGCCCAAGACTCTTGTTCCTTCTTTTGTTTCACTCTGCTAAAGGGGAAACCCCTGCAGAAATGTAGCAATCTCCTCCAGCTCAGGCAAAAAGTTGTTACTTTTCCTGCTCCACCTTGCTCAGCCCGGTAAAGGACATCTCAGCAAGGTTCTCTTGTTCAGCTCCACCTTACTCGGTCCCCTAAGGGATGTCTCAGCAAGGTTCTTCTGTTCAGCTCCACCTTGCTCAGCCCCCTAGGGACATCTCTGCAAGGTTTTTTCTGCTCAGTCTACTAAGGGACATCTTAGCAAGGTTCTTCTTCTCTATGCCAGCCAACGAATGAAGATCTTCACACCCAAAACTCTTTTGAGAAAGGTATTTATTTGGAAAAAAGGATTGTTGATCCTTTCACCAAGTAGCAAACATTCATTACTCTTGTGAATTAATGTTATTCTGCACATTTCTCTATCAACTTTTATGGACAGGCATTTTCAATTCTTGTGGGACATCTTCAGGAACAGAAAGCAGCTTTGCCCTTTACCTGCTCCTTTCCTTTTAGCCTCCTGATTTTAACTTGTACACTGGGATTTTGAGTTACTTTTTTTGTCTCTTTCTCTCATCTAAACATACTCCCAGGTGTGAAACAGTCATCTTGCATTAGATGATTAGGATAACTTTGGTTAAGTAGAGGTTGTTTTTGATGGTTACACCTAGTGTACATTAGATAAAGGTATGGCTGTCAGAGCACACAAGTCTCCCTGTAGCTTAAAGATAGACAGACATCCTAAGAACACCATGAACTCCTGTATCTTGCTTTCTGACACACATTGAGATCAGTATCCTGTTGTGTATGTGCTATTGATTCTTGAATATTCAAGTGACTCAAAATAAGAATTGTCATTTAACTAGGTAATAAATTATACTTAGGTTAGTGTTAAAAAATTATAGAATGTTGGATCAAGAAAGATATATCTGGGTTTTGTTTTCCTAAAACAGTAGCCCACACATTTTAAAAACCCAGGTTCACAGCTTTGCGGGCCATACCAATTTGTCACCAGAGCCTGCATCTGCCATTATCATATGAAAGTGCTGGACAGTGTCAGGTGAGCTCACCTCGCATCATCTAGCATAATCCTAGCAGGGAACTAGATATTGTTTGTGTGCCAGGATGTAGTTTACTGAAAGAAGGATGAGAACAACAATGAGAGAACTAGATGTAGGATTCCTTGGACTCCAGGCTGAGGGCATCCCTGTGAAAGGACTTCATTTCCATAGTTCTTTGCTATAGCCTGTCCTACCCTATTAAAGACCCTGTTTTTTCAACTGAGTGAGAATGGCCTTGGTTGGAAAAACTGCATGCTGTCTCTTCAATACATAGATACTTTGGATTTAAATCATTGCATTGATGGCTCCAATAATTCTGTCCTAAAAGTATGTCAGTGCACATCACTGCCCTCCCAGCTGTTGCCAAGCTCAGCTACATAGTCTTCAATAAGAATTTCTTTATATACAGTTACTAAGCTAGAAACCCCTTTGTGTTTATGTGTGTGGTTCCCAGTCTAAATCTAGCACCTTGGGGATATTGAACAATGTTGTTGTTGTTGATTGTGTACCAGTGCTTTGTTTCTGCACTTTTAATCTTTTTCTAAATCAAAGAAGAAATTTCTTTTTTTTTTTTTTCATTTTTCTTTATTAAGAAATTTTCTACTCACTCTACATACTATCCGCAGATTCCCCCCTCCTCCCTGCTTCCACCCCCAGCCTTCTCTCCCAAGCCACTCCACATCCCCAAATCGATGTCTCCCATGGGGATTCAGCAGAGCCCAGCACACTGAGCCTAGGCAGGTCCAAGCCCCTTCCCACTGCACCAAGGTTGTGTAAGGTGTCACACCACAGGCACCAGGTTCCAGAAGCCTGCCCATAGACCAGGGACAGATTCCTGATCCCCCTGCCTGGGTGCCTCCCAAACAGTTTGAGCCAAAAAAAAAACCATCTTCTGTATCCAGAGGGCCTAGTCCAGTCCCATGGGGGACTCCAGAGCTACCAGTCCAGAGTTCGTGGGCTTCCACTAGTGTGGCTGGTCATCTGCATATCCTCCCATTATGATCTCGATGTCCCTCTCTCTCATCAGTTGGATTCCAGGAGCTCAGACTGGTGCCTGGCCATGGATCTCTGTATCTGCCTCCATCAGTCTCTGGACAAAGGCTCTACGATGATATGATGACAGCTAGGTTATTTGCTAGGCTGGTCACCAGAGTAGACCGGTCCAGGCACCATCTGGACCACTGCCAGCAGACCAAGGTGGGGTCAACCTTGTGGATTCCTAAGAGCCTCCCCAACACCCTGCCTCTTCCTATTCCCATGATGTCCTCATCTATCATAGTATCTTTCTCCCTGCCCTCCCACTCTGTCCCTGTTCCAGCTTGACCCTCGCACTTCCCTATGTTCTCATCCCCCAATCCTCACCCTCTGCCACCCCCCACACACACACCCAGTCCACTCATGTAGATCTCATCCACTTCTCCTTCACAGGATCATCCATGTGTCCCTCCTAGGGTCATTCCCTGTTAGCTAGCCTTTCTGGAGTTGTGGGTTGCAGTCTGGCTATCCCTTCCTTCCCATTTAGTATCCACTTATGAGTGAGTACATACTATGTTTGTCCTTCTGAGTCTGGGTTACCTCACTCAAGATGATATTTTCTAGTTCCATCCATTTGCCTGCAAATTTCATGATATCATTGTTTTTTACTGCTGAGTAGTACTCCATTGTGTATATGTGCCATATATTCTTTGTCCATTCTTCAGTTGAGGGGCATCACAGTTGTTTCCAGGTTCTTACTATTATGAATAATGCTGATGTGAACATAGTTGAGCATGTGTCCTTGTGGTGTGTTGAGCATTCCTTGGGTATATGCCCAAGAGTGGTATAACTGGGTCTTAAGGAAGACTTATTCCCAATTATCTGAGAAACTGCCATACTGATTTCCAAAGTGGCTGTACAAGCTTGCATTCCCACCTGCAGTGGAGGAGAGTACCCCTTGCTCCACATCCTCTCCAACATAAGCTGTCCTCAGTGTTTTTAATCTTAGCGATTCTGACAGGTGTAAGATGGTATCTCAGAATTGTTTTGATTTGCATTTCCCTGATGATTAAGGATATTGATCAGTTCCTTAAATGCCTTTCAGCCATTTGAGATTCTTCTGCTGAAAATTCTCTGTTAATTGGATTGTTCAGTATTTTGATGTCTAGGGTTTTGAGTTCTTTATATATTTTGGCGATCAGCCCTCTGTCAGATGTGGTATTGGTGAAGACCTTTTCCCATTCTGTAGGCTGTCATTTGGTCTTATTGACCATGTCCTTTGCTCTACAAAAGCTTCTCAGTTTCAGGAGGTCCCATTTATTAATTGTCGCTCTCAGTGTCTGTGCTACTGGTGTTATATTTAGGAAGTGGTCTCCTGTGCCAATTCATTCCAGACTACTTCCTACTTTCTCTTCTATCAAGTTCAGTGTAACTGGATTTATGTTGAGGTCTTTGATCCACTTGGAATTGAGTTTTGTGCATGGCAACAGATATGGATCTATTTGCAATCTTCTGCATGTTGACATCCAGTTATGCCAGCACCATTTGTTGAAGATGCTTTCTTTTTTCCATGGTACAGTTTTGGCTTCTTTGTCGAAAATCATATGGTCATAGGTGTGTGGATTAATGTCAAGGTCTTCAATTCGATTCCATTGGTTCACATGTCAGTTTTTATGCCAGTACCAAGCTGTTTTTATTACTATAGCTCTGTAGTAGAGCTTGAGGTCAGTGATGCCTCCAGAGGTTGCTTTATTATACAGGATTATTTTAGCTATCCTAGGTTTTTTTGTTTTTCCATATAGAGTTAAGTATTGTTCTTTCCAAGTCTGTGAAGAATTGGGTTGAGATTTTGATGGAGATTGCATTGAATCTGTATATTGCTTTTGGTAAGATTGCCATTTTTGCTTCTACCTATCCATAAGCATGGGAGATCTTTCCATTTTCTGATATCATCTTCGATTTCTTTCTTCAGAGACTTAAAGTTCTTATCATACAGGTCTTTCACTTGCTTAGTTAGAGTTACCCCAAGGTATTTTATATTATTTGTGGCTATTGTAAAGGGTGATGTTTCTCTGATTTCTTTCTCAGCCCCTTTTTCATTTGTGTGTGTGTGTGTATGTATGTATGTATGTATGTATGTATATATGTATGTATGTATGAGGGCTACTGATTTTTTGAGTTAATCATGTGTCCTGCCACCTTACTGAAGGAGTTTATCATCTGTAAGGAGTTCCCTGGTAGAATTTTTGGGGTTACTTATGTATACTATCACATCATCTGCAAATAGTGAAAGTTTGACTTCTTCCTTTCCAATTTGTAGCCTCTTGATCTCCTTTTGTTGTCTTATTGCTCTGGCTAGAACTTCAAGTATTATATTGAATAAGTATGGGGGGAGTGGACAGCCTTGTCTTGTTCCTGATTTTAGTGGAATCACTGTGGTGGGTATTGTGTGTCCCCCGAAATAAACATATCTGGGGTCAGAGAACAGACAGCCACTAGAACAAAGCCAAAAATGGTGGCTAGAAAATTGGAAGAGTAAGCTATAACAGAAGTTGGGCGGTGGTGGTACACACCATTAATCCCAGCACTTGGGAGGCAGAGCCAGGTGGATCTCTGAGTTCAAGGCCACTTTACAAACAGCTAAGCATGGTGACCCACGCCTTTAATTCCAGAGACCCAGCCTTTAATTCCAGGGAGTGGGGGCAGAAAGAGAAAAGTATATAAGGCGTGAGGACCAGGAATTAGGGGAGAAAAAAAGCATGTAGTTAGTTAAGCATTTGGCTGGAGAAGTAGTGTTCAGGCTTTGGAGCCAACACAGTTCAGCTGAGAACCATTGGGATGAGGACTCAGAAGCTTCCAGCCTGAGGAAACAGAATCACCTGAGGAACTAGCAAGGTGAGATAGCCATGGCTTGTTCTGTTTCTCTGATCTTCCAGCATTCACCCCAATAGCTGGCCTCGGGTTTGAGTTTTATTAACAAGTACCTTTAAAATTCCTACTACAAATCACTTTGAGTTTCTCTCCATTTAATTTGATGTTGGCTGTCAGCTTGCTTTAAATTGCCTTTATTTATGTTCAGGTATGTTCCTTGTATTCCTGATCTCTCCAAGACCTTTATCACGAAGGGGTGTTGGGTTTTGTCAAAGGCTTTTTCAGCATCCAATGAGATGATCATGTGGTTTTTTTTTTTTCTTTCAGTTTGTTTATAATTTTTTGTATGTTGAACCATCCTTGCATCCCTGGGATGAAGCCTACTTGGTCATGGGTGGATAATTTTTTGATGTGTTCCTGGATTCGGTTAGCTAGTATTTTATTGAGTATTTTTGTATCAATGTTCATGAGGGAGATTGGTCAGTAATTCTCTTTCTTTGTTGCATCTTTGTGTGGTTTGGGTATCAGAGTAACTGTAGCCTCATAAAAAGAATTTAGTAATGTTTCTTCTGTTTCTATGGTGTGGAACAATTTGAAAAGTATTGGAATTAGGTGGAATTCTTTGCTGAAACCATCTGGTCCTGGAATTTTTTTTTTTTTTTTTTTTTTTTTTTTTTTTTTTTTTGTTGGGAGACTTTTAATAACTGTTTCTATTTCTTGGAGGTTTTTGGTCTATTTAAATTGTTTATCTGGTCTTGATTTAACTTTGGTATGGGGTACCTATCCAGAAAATTGTCCATTTCTTTCAAGTTTTCCAATTTTGTGGAGTACAGGTTTTTGAAGTATGACCTGATGATTCTCTGGATTTCCTCATTGCCTGTTGTTATGTCTCCCTTTTCATTTCTGATTTTGTTAATTTGGATGCTCTCCCTCTGCTTTTTGGTTAATTTGGATAAGAGCTTATCTATCTTGTTGATTTTCTCAAAGAACCAACTCTTTGTTTCACTGATTCTTTGTATTGTTCGCTTTGTTTCTATTTTATTGATTTCAGCCCTCAATTTGATAATTTCCTGGCATCTGTTCCTCCTGGGAGACTTTGCTGCTTCTTGTTCTAGAGCTTTCAGTTGTGCTGTCAAGTCACTAGTGTGAGATTTCTCCAACTTCTTTATGTGGCATTCAGTGCTATGAATTTCCCTCTTAGCACTGCTTTCATGGTGTCCCATAAGTTTGTGTATGTAGTACATTCATTTTCATTGAATTCTAGGAAATCTTTTATTTCTTTCTTTACTTCTTCCTTGACCCATTGGTGATTCAGTTGGGCATTATTCAGTTTCCATGAGATTGTAGGCTTTCTGTAACTTGTGTTGTTGAAATCTAACTTTAAGCCATGGTTGTCTGATAAGACACAAGAGGTTATTTCATTTTTTTTGTATCTGTTGAGATTTGCTTTGTGTCCAAGCATGTGGTTGATTTGGAGAAGGTTCCATGGGGTGCTGAAAAGAAGGTATATTCTTTTGTGTTTGGGTGGAATATTCTGTAGATATCTAATTAAGTCTATTTGAGTTATAATGTCTGTTAGTTCCCTTATTTCTCTGTTAAGTTTCTGTCTGGCAGACCCGTCCATTGGTGAGAGTGAGGTGTTGAAGTCTCCCACTACTAGTGTATGGGGTTTGATGTGCGATTTAAGCTTTAGTAATGTTTCTTTTACGGATGTCAGTGCCCTTGTATTTGGGGCATAAATATTCAGAATTGAGACTTCATCTTGTCAGATTTCCCCTATGATAAATATGTAGTGTCCTTCCCGGTCTCTTTAAATTGATTTTAGTTTGAAATCTATTTTATTAGATGTTAGGATAGCTACACCAGCTTGCTTATTAAATCCATTTGATCGGAAAGTCTTTTCCCAGCCTTTTATTCTGAGGTGGTGTCTGTCTTTGAACAGGTGTGTTGAGGTGTGTTTCTTGTATGCAGCAAATGGATGGATCTTGTTTTCATATTCATTCTGTTAGCCTGTGTCTTTTTATAGGTGAATTGAGACCATTGGTAATGATGGATATTAACAACCAGTTATTGTTAATTCCTGGGGTTTTTTTTTGGTGGTAGTGTATGTTTCCCTTCTTTGGTATTTGTTGGTATGGGACTAGCTATTGCCTGTGTTTTCATGGGTGTATCCAACTTCCTTAGGTTGGATTTTTCCTTCAAGTGCTTTCTGTGTGGCTGGATTTGTGAAGAGATATTGTTTAAATCTGGTTTTATCATGGAATATTTTGTATTCTCTGTCTATGTTGATTGAGAGTTTTGCTGGGTATAATAGTCTAGGTTGGCATCCATGGTCTCTTAGTATCTGCATAACATCTGTCCAGGACCTTCTGGCTTTTACAGTCTCCATTGAGAAGTCACGTGTTATTCTTTTGGGTCTGCCTTTATATGTTACTTGGCCTTTTTCCTTTACAGCTTTTAATATTTTTTCTTTATTCTGTGTGTTTAGTGGTTTGATTATTATGTGGCAAGGGGCCCTTTTTTTGGATCCAATCTATTTGGTGTTCTGTAACCTTCTTGTATTTTTATAGGCATTTCCTTCTTTAGGTTGGGAAAGTTTTCCTCTATGATCTTGTTGGATATATTTTCTGTGCCTTTGAGTTGGTATTCTTCTCCTTCCTCTATCCCTATTATTCTTAGGTTTGGTCTTTTCACGGTGTCCCAAATTTCCTGGACATTTTGGGTCATGTCTCTGTTGGCTTTAGTGTTTTCTTGGACTGATGAATCTATTTCTTCTACCATATCTTCAACACCAGAGATCCTCTCTTCCATCTCTTGCATTCTGTTGGTTATACTTGCTTCTGTATTTCCTGTTCGTTTACTCAGATTTTCTACTTCCAGCACTACCTCAGTTTGTGTCTTCTTTATTGTCTCCATTTCAGTTTTGAAATTTTGAACTGTTTCCCTCACTTGTTTAATTGCTTTCTTTTGGCTTTCAAGGGATTTACTGATTTCTTCCCAATTTTTGTTTGACTTTTCCTCGATTTCTTTAAAGGAATTTTTCATTTCCTCTTTTAAGATATCTAATATCTTCTTGAAGTCATTTTTATGGTAGATATCTTCTGTTTCTTCTATGTTGGGATGTTCAGGTCTTGCTGATGTAGGTTCTGATGGAGCCATATTGGTTTTTATGTTGTTGACTGTATTTTTGCACTGGCATCTACCCATCTCTTTCTCCACTTGGTACAAGTGGTGTCTGTATCTGAGGGAGCCTCTCTTGGTCTGGTTGATACTCTTGATCCAGTGGGAGCTCTTGGTCTAGTTGATGCTGATGGACTTTTTGTCTTAGGGAGCAACTCTTAGTCCAACTGACGCTAGTGGGCTCTGTCTCAGGCAGTAGCTGCAGTCTTAGCATGTGGTAAATGGTGGTAGTCTGACCTGTCTGCAGGAGATCTGCCTGCCAACTGGCCTGAAACTGGAACTGCAATGGGTGGTGGTGTAGGGGCGCAGGGTTGTGCCCCTGGGCCCAAAGCCTAGGGCCTGGGGTATTTGAGTATGAGGATAAAGACTCACCTCTTAGTCCAGTCGGGTGCTGGCAGTCTGTCTCAGGGAACAGTTGCAGTCTCGAAGAAATTTCTTTGTGTCAATTTTCTTATAAGAAACTATCAAATTGGGGACAGGAGAAGCAGGAGTTCAAGGTTAGCCTGAACTTCCTGAGACTCTACCTCAAAATAAAAAAGATGTCCTGCTAAATATTGACAGTTTGCTTTATTTTTTATTCGATATGAAGATTTTCATTCAAATTGTTTAAAAAAGAACTAATATTTTCCAAGGTAGAGTACTTATAATAATTGCTTTTAGAATTATTGATCATATAATATTTATACTGGTTTGTGATCTAGAGCAGTGCCTCAGTAAACAATTACTGAGAAAGGCGTCATTCCTTTATGCTTCCCTTCAGCTCATAGGAACAATTATGAGCTACTTGTTTTTATTTCATTTTTCCCTTTATTTTGTTTTTTTGTTTGTTTGTTTTTGGTGTTTTGGTATTTTGTTGTGGTTTTGGTTTTGGTTTTGGTTTTTGTTCGTTTGTTTGTTTGTTTGTTTGTTTGTTTTGAACAGGGTTTCTCTGTGTAGTTTTGGTTCCTGTCCTGGATCTCGCTCTGTAGACCAGGCTGGCCTTGAACTCAGAGATCTGCCTGCCTCTGCCTCCCAAGTGCTGGGATTAAAGGTGTGCTCCACCGCTGCCTGGCCCTTCATTTTGTCTTTAACTTGTTCCTAATTATTCATGTCAGTCTTTCTACCTCAGATGAAGTAGGACTGCAGCTAGACAGAGCGCTCAGAGAAGTTAGATGGCCTTACCATGTTTGCTTTGTTTGCTTTCGTGGTTTTGTTTTGTTCTGGGGGACAAGGACTCCCTCTGTAGACCAGGCTCTCCTTGAACTTGAACTCACAGAGATTCAACTGCCAATGCCTCCAGAGAGTGCTGAAAATAAAGGCCTGTGCCACATGCCCAGCTCTTTGCTGTTTTGTTTGCTTGTTTTGAAGCTCTTATTAGAATTTGTAACTGGAAGACATTTTCATAATGACCTGCCTAAGGAAGAGAAGACACAAACAAAGGGGACACTGGAGATATTTTAGAGTATTGAAATATTCATAAGCTTAGAGCTCTTTCTAATGCACAAAGAAAACAGTGGTCTTAATAGGAAATTTTTAATTTTCAGGCCTTCGGGAAAGAATTTGACAAAAACTTTGGGAATGATGGTTCTAAGCTGCTTACAATGAAGCTCCATGACTTCTGTAGTATCACTGACTCACTACTTTTGAGGATGACAAAAGACTCAAAGCCACCTGGGAACCTGAAAGAGTACTCCCCCTGGATGAGTGCATTCAAAGTGCAGTGCCCAAGAAATGAGCTGGAGATTCCTGGTTAGTTAATACCCAAGCATGACAAGAATACTCCTTAAGGAGATTAACGTGGCAGCAAGAACTCTTGTTTTCTAAGTAATGACACTAGGATCCTGATGGGGTGTGTGTGTGTGTGTGTGTGTGTGTGTGTGTGTGTGTGTGTGTGTGCAGGAGTGTAAATATTATGTACAGCATACATATGGAGGTCAGAACAACCCTTTTGCTTTCTACCTTGCTTGAGAGACAGAACCTTATTTATTCTACTTCATACATTAGGCTGGCTAGCTTTTGTGCATCTGCCTTCTCCTGTTTCTGCCTTCCAGCCTTCCTAGGAGCACTAGCTAGGACCGCAGATAACTCAAGCTACCTTATCTGGCTTCTGCATGAAATCTGGAGATTGGTGCTTGTGCGAGAAGCACTTTTACCCCCTGGATCATCTACCCAGCCTATCTTTTTCCTCTTTTGATTTATTTTTGGTTGTATGTCTGTGGGGGTAAATTGATGTGAGTGCAAGTGCCCACAGACCAGAAGAGGGTGTTGTATCCTCTGGAGCCGGAGTTATAAGTGGTTATAAGCCACTTGACATGGGTACTGGGAAACAAACTCAGGTTCTCTGGAAGAACAGCAAATGCTCATAACTACTGAGGCATCCTCCAGTATCCTATCCCCAACCATATTCATTATTAGGAAAACATATAATTACTATGAATTAATACAGTTTACTATATTTTTTAATTATGGCAAGTGTTCAGATTCCCATTTAGTGTTTACAGTAACCCCAAATCATTGATTCCTACTTTGCTTCCAAGTAACTTTTCTTCAGAAATAAATACATATGTAGAAAGGCCACTTCCTGGGAGGTACCAACTGGTCCTATTCAAAGAGAGCAGCAACAGGAAAACTAATTGTGACACTGAGGCTGGACACATGAAGCAAACTGTCAGAAGAAATTTCTTCCTATTTCATGCTTCCCAACCTAGAGTTTTTCCAAGACAGGAATGTTTTAATCTGGTCACTGATTTCCCCCTCTCAGCAAATGTAAGAGAGATCTTTGGGAGAAGCAGTCACTTCACTTTTGTCTACAGCTGTGCAGTTACACTCCTCAGCCTCAGGAAAATAAGGCTGTACCTTTTTCTTGTTTTTCTTTCTTCATTTTTTTTTTGTTGTTGTTGTTGTTGTTGTTGCTGCTGTTTTGTTTTAACATGAGGTCTTACAATGTAGAACAGGCTGACCTGGAACTCACAGAGACCCACCTGCCTTTGCCTCTGCCTTCTGAGTGCTGGGATTAAAGGTATGTACCACCATGCCTGGCTATGGCTGATTTCTATAAATGAAAACTTTGAATTAAAAAAAAAAAGTATCATTACAACAACATTTTTTTAATTAGATCAATGTATATGTTTTAAAACAGACAATATCTAAGCAAGGCTCTGTTTTTGTTTTAGGCCAGTATGATGGCAAGGGCAAACCATTGCCTGAATATCATGTGCGGATTTCTGGATTTGATGAGCGGGTATGTTGTGTTTATCACCCTTGTCTCTGTGACATTTGATATATTGGTCAACTTCCCACTAGCATATTGCTCCCAAATTATAATATTGACCAAATTCCTAAAGATAATGTCTCCTATGTTTCAGTATCAGTTATATTTAAGAATATTGTAAGTTAAGCATTAAATGGTCAGCCCTGGAAACATACATACAAGTAACACTATATGGACTTAATAGCTTATGTTTATGAATACATATGTATATACAAGTACATATGCATGCAATAACAATCAATGAAAATAGAAGCTATGAATTTGAAGGAGAATGTGGAGGGTAAATGGGGGTTGGAAGGAGAAGGGTTCGGGAGAACTGTAATTAAATTACAGTGTCAAAAATAAAGAAAAAATAGTAAATTAAGTGTAAGCTATGTGGTTATGGGTAGAATTAATCTTTTATAAAAAAGTCTTTATAGTAAACAGCACATGTTGAGAAAGATATCCATGGTTTTTGACAATGTCTGTAGCCAGGAATATTGAGTGTACATATGAGCACAGTCCTCGAGATGACAAATGGCCTTGAAGCCTATAGCCCAAATTCCACCTGTATACCACCTAACTACTCTGTCCTCAAAGAGAGGTCTTTCTTTGAGAAATGCATCCACCCTGACAAGGGTGTAGTGAGCCACTCTGAAACTGCCTTGAAGTGTTTTTTTACTGTGGCTGTGCACACTGCAGCCCCACCTACTCAGTAGGTAGAAGGACCATTTGAGCGCAGGCATTAGAGACTAAGCTAGACGACATAGGAAGATTATTTTTTAAAACAGCAATAACAAATCTCTCTATGTTTAAAGGTAAAAGTGATGTTATCCTTGAGGAAACCAAAGCGCATTGTTATACGAGGCCATGATGAAAAGGAGTACCCCTTCCTGGTAAAAGGTGGCGAGGACCTCCGTCAGGACCAGCGCATTGAGCAGCTCTTTGAGGTCATGAATGCCATCCTCGCTCAGGATGCTGCCTGCAGCCAGAGAAACATGCAGTTAAGGACTTACCGTGTTGTGCCTATGACCTGCAGGTATGGCCTGAGTGAACCTATACATATTGGGGAGGGGCATATATCCAACCCTGGCTGAGTCCTGGTTTGTGGGTGTCCTGTGGACAAAACTCAATTGGATTTACATATGGAAGTAGGTGAGGAAGTATAGACTGGATAGGAAGAAATCTGTTTTGCTTTTATTCTTCAAAACATTTTTTTTCTGATGAAGAAGGAGCAATTGGGATTTGTTATACTTATTTATAAACATTGTATTTTTATTTTTCAGATTAGGATTAATTGAATGGATTGAAAATACTATGATCTTGAAGGACCTTCTTTTGAGTAATATGTCGAAAGAGGAGACTGTGGCTTATAACAGGTAGTGTGTCCCTATGTCACCTTGAATGACATGGAAATGCATAGAGATTTGCCTGCACTGAAATTTAAGGCACATGGCAGCTGTTTGTCTGTCTGTTTGGAGGATGAATTTCATTGTGTAGTCGAGGCTGACATTGGACTCATGATCCTGAGTGCCAGGATTTGAATCACTGATGCATACTACCAACCTGCCCCTCAACTTGTAATTGTTTGTTTTGATTTCTGGAAGCTCATTAGTAAGGCTGTCAGCACAAACTGAAAAGTGGCCAAGTGTTTACACACCACAGTGCGTCCACCTGCACAGGTGCTGGCTGACACAGCCCTGTGCAGTGTTACCAAAGGCTTTTCAAATTCAAGATGAACATTTGCTGACATGAAGAAAATATGTCATCATACATTAGATGGGTTTTAAATATATCTGCATTCAGGAAATGGTTAAAAAAAAAAAATTGTAGGATCCTGTTTTCAGGTTCCTCGTGGCTTTACCCAGCAGGTCCGCATAGAGGATGATTAGGACCACGGGCCTGAGTGCAGGTGTCTGAAATGGTCTCCACTTGGCTGTGCTGGGGGAGGAGGTCTTTTGCTCCATCCCCTTGGCGTCTCTATAAATACCCTGGGGCAGAGACAGTCAGGGCCTCTTGGAAAAGGTTCTAGGCCCTCGAGGCTGTCCTGTGTTTTCTATCTGTTCATCTCCACACTCTAAATCCTTCTATCTAATATTTCCTGCTGCTCTCACTCAAGAAAACTCTGGGGAGCTGTGGGGTTGGTGGGTTAACGCCCTGAAGAAATATCTGGAGGTAGTCTAAAAATAAGGAAAAACATGTTTTGTGAATGATTTGTAAAAAATTTGGCTTATAGTCAAATGAGGCCTACCAGCAGTGATATCATTATTGTCAGGCAGCCTTTCAGGGTAACATGCCTAGGTCACAGATCTTTGTGTTTATTTAAACATATCATTTTTCTCTGGCATGAAGAGGGAAATATTTTGCACTTGACTTGATTGTGCCTAAGTTTTTGCATAAGGAAGTTGATTGAGTTTATCTTGGAGTCATTAGGAATGAATAATGGCATATTGAAAGTTGTATTTATTTTTCACTATTTTTTAATAAATTTTCAATGTTCTTTGCCATGCAGAATATCTCCTTAATTCTAATTCCCTTTTTCCTACTTGCTAGTGATCCCAAAGCACCAATTCATGAATATAAAGACTGGCTGAGAAAAATATCAGGGAAAAGTGATAGTGGAGCCTATATGCTAATGTATAAGTAAGTTTGATTTTGATTTATATTTGCTCATTCTTCTAAAAAATACATACCTTTGAATCTTGAAAATTTTGCATCAGATTCTCTAGGAATGTTGCTCAATAGTGAGAGCACTGGTTTAGCTTGTTTGAGGTCCTAGCACCTATCTCCAGTATGGAGACATGAGAGAAAGAAGAATAAATAAATAAATTTTGCCCCAGATATCATCAAAATGTAGTTATTAATATTTTTTTTCTTTTTTGGGAGAGATTTGGCTTTTTAAGATAAGATCTCATTATATATATCTGGTCCTCACAGATATATATGTATATCTGGCCCACCTGCTCTGCATAAATGTTGTTATATTTTAGTATAAATAATTTTAAATTTTAAATTCACCAGAAATTTGTTCTAATGAAATGTTTCTCTTAAATCGCAGAGGAGCTAACCGTACAGAAACAGTCATGGCTTTTAGAAAAAGGGAAAATAAAGTACCTGCTGATCTCTTAAAGTAAGTATATTTGTGACTTCACAAACTAGTGGCATGACAGAAACTATATGTGGTTTATCTCTCTCCTAGGCGGGCCTTTGTAAAGATGAGCACCAGTCCTGAGGCCTTCCTGGCACTACGTTCCCACTTTGCCAGCTCTCATGCACTGTTATGTATCAGCCACTGGCTCCTTGGTATTGGAGACAGACACCTGAGCAATTTCATGGTAGCCATGGAGACAGGCGGCATAATTGGAATTGACTTCGGACATGCATTTGGATCAGCTACTCAGGTGTGTTTTCCTTAACTCTCACTGCTGATCTAGAAATGGAATATCTGTTTGTCAGGGTTCTCTAAAGCCACAGAACTGATAGAATGAATATATACAAGGGATTTATTAGAGTGGCTTTAGGCTGTGGTTCAGCTAGTCCAGCAATGGCTGTCTTCTGATAGAAAGGCCAAGAATCTAGTAGTTATTCATTCCAGGAGACTGGATGTCTTAGCAGTCCTCCTGGTCAGGTGCTAGAGTCCTAGAAGATTCCTAGAGAGCTGCTGGTCTTCAGTCTATGTTGGAATCCCAGAGAAGTAGATTCTAATGCCAGCAGAGGAATGCCTCAGCAACAGGGTATTTGAACTTGCTAGCAAGACCTGTAGAAAACAGGTAAAAAGCAAAAGTTTTCTTCTTTACACCCTTTACATAGGCTGCTACCAGATGTGGCCCAGGTGTGTCTTCTCACCTGAAATGATCCAGTCAAGAAAATCCCTTACAGGTGCACCCGGCTGCTTGGGTTTAGTTGATCCCAGATGTAGTCACATTGACAGCAAGAATAGCCATCACATCATGTGACTTTGTAACACCTCCAGAACTTAATTAAAGAAAGAATGATGGGTTCATTTGGCTTTGGTGTTATGTTCCTGAAACCTGATACTTTTTAAAGAAATAAATAATACCATCCTCAACCTAGTTGGCATCGTGGGTCACCCAGATCAGCAAGGCTCCAGTGATAGCATGACTGACACTCAAGTGCCTACATGTGTATGGCCCTAGAACTATATGGCCTCGATGGCCACATGACTCAAACGCCAGTATGGCCTCAAATGTCAGCCCAGACTACATGCCTCTGCACATCCCTCTGACATCAACATAGAGCCCAGCTGCTGCAAGGCCATGGATCCAGACATAGCTTTTGGCAGAGTCTGGCCCTAGACATCACCATGGACCTGGTGTAGCAATGCAAGCCACTTTGAAAGGCATGGTCCCGGTGGGTTACATCCTTCACACCCAGACATACATAGTCTTAGGCGGTGGCCCAACCTCTGGGCATCCATGGGACCCTTAGTGGTAACGTAAGCCACAGACATCAACACAGACCACCACAACTACATCACAGCCATGGGCCCTCACATGGCCCAGACATCACAATTGCCCCAGGTGGCAAGCACACCACCCATGTCAGCTGGTTCCTCACTGCCCTTGACTCTTCAGCTATGCCTGTCTTCCCAGCACATGAAGCTTTCAGCCTCTCTCTTCCATTTCCCTACCATATACCACTCACCATAATAGTGCCCAACTGGATGAGCTCAAGGTTGGTCTCTACCCACCCGAAGTGAAAGTCTTGGGGCAGAGCTATAGCTGTTCTCCATAGACAGGCCTCATGGCAGATTCTGGTCTCTTAATCACAGCTGCTTCTTTAGCCCCTGCTAACCAGAACCACAGATTCTTAGCCCAAACGGCTGGGTAGAGTCTTTACTTCCCTCTGAAATGTCACGCGTCAGGCCTCCATTGTCTGAACTGCTCTCAGCATTCTTATCTTCCAGGTTACTGCAGAACAGCCCACTGAGCTCTTAACACTTAGTTGCTTGTCTAGCCCAAAGTTCCAAAGTCCACCCACAGTCCTTCCAAAAACAACATGGTCAGGTCTATCACAGCAGTACCTCCATATCCTGGCACCAACTTCTGTCCTAGTTAGGGTTACTATTGCTGTGATGAAACACCATGACCAAAAACAAGTTGGGAAGGAAAGGCTTTATTTGGCTTACATATTATAGTTTATCATTGGAGGAAATCAGGATAAGAACTCAAACAGGGGTAGAAGTTTACACAGAGGCCATGGAGAGGTGCTGCTTACTGGCGTCCTCCTCATGACTTACTCAGCTTGCTTTCTTATAGAATCCAGGACCACCAACCTAAGGAAGACACCATCCACCATGGGCTAGGTCCTCCCCCATGAATCACTAATTAAGAAAATGCCCTACAGGCTTGCCTACAGCCCAGTCTTATTAAGGCATTTTCTTAATTGAGGTTCCTTCCTCTCAGATGACTTTAGCTTGGGTCAAGTTGACATAAAACTATCGAGCATAGTATATTACTTAAATATACTTTTTCTCTTATTTAGTTTCTTCCAGTCCCTGAGTTGATGCCTTTTCGTCTAACCCGCCAATTTGTCAATCTCATGTTGCCAATGAAAGAAACGGGTCTTGTGTTTGCTGTCATGGTGCATGCACTGAGAGCTTTTCGCTCATGTGCAGGTCTGCTCACTGATACCATGGAAGTTTTTGTGAAGGAGCCCTCCTTTGATTGGAAGGTACATTTTGGTTTTGTATAGACACACCCATGTTTCCTTTGTATGATGAAAATGCATCAAGTTGTATTTACTGAAATATTTACATTATCTTGATGACATTTCTCAAAACCTAAAAATCGGTAAAAAGCAAGCAATTTGGAGAAAATTTACAACTATGTAGTTTGATACTAACTGGGGATGACAATATGGACCCATTGATAACAGTAAGTCTGAGTTTTCTCTTCACATACAACTTGTTGTTGCTGTTGTTGTTGTCATAATTATAAATAGGGTCTTACTCTATAGCTTGGGCTAGCCTAGAACTCACCACATAGCCCAGGATGTACTGGAACTCAAGGGATTCTTGCCTCAACCTCTTGATTTCTGGAATTACAGCCATCCTCCTCCCAAGCTAGAACTTTTTACAGAAATATTTAGTTTTTCATGAATACTTTGCTTGCATGTATGTAAATGTACCATATGCATGCAGTGTAATTACAGTAGGTTATAAACCACTGTGTGGTTTTGGGAAGTGAACCCTGGTCCTCTGTAAGAGCATCAAGCGCTCTTAGTACTTGGATCATCTCTCTGGCCCCCAACAAACACTTTTGAATTAGAAATTATTCCAAGTGAATTATTTCCTAATTATAGGAACAGATAGCAGATAATGCTGTTTGAATGAGAGGTCATCCAGAATATGCTCCCAAATCATTAAACCTAGTAGAGCCCATTCTTTTATATGGAGACTCCGTCTCACCTCTCTGCATCACATGGTCACGGTGACATATACCACATCAGAATCTGTTTAGAAAGCTATAGAGCTATTCCCAGTTAAAGGTCTTTGTTTTAGATCATTACTTGATTTAATGTTTTTGAGTGTAATTGTCTATACTATTATAATAAGTAGAGAAAAATTATGTTCTTTCCCTTTAGGGTTTTGAGCAGAAAATGCTGAAGAAAGGAGGATCATGGATTCGAGAAATAAATATAAATGAAAAGAATTGGTACCCTCAGCAGAGAATTCACTGTGCTAAGAGAAAGTTAGCAGGAGCCAACCCAGCAGCTATAACCTGGTAAGACTGAACACAGGATCAGTGCTGAGCACTTCAGACATGTGAGAGCAGTGTGAAAGTCTTCACTGTGCACATGGGGAAAGTACATCTTAGGGAGGCTTACCACTCTAAACCCAGGCCTGGAAGGACTATGGCTCACTCCTGTGTCGTCGGTCCTATACTTCTGTACAGTCAGCATCAATATGAGACCCAAGAGCAGCCAGAATGTGAGGAGGCTTAGAGTGTATATTTGCCTTTGTATTTTTTAGGACGTTTGACCCGTTTGGTCCTGATGAGCACTATGTAGACTTCTCAGATAGTATTCTAAGCTGCACTGACCTTTTACATTTTTTAATTGAAATCTAGAGCAAATAGAAATTTATAGGTATTTATTATTCTTAGGAAGTAAGAAATGTAAACTTCAGTTCTAAGCAGTATTAGGATACACTCTGTAATTGACTTCATTTTTGACAAGAGCACCAGGTCTATGCAGTGATTGGTGTTAGCAAGAGAATGAAGTTAGAGCCCTGTCTCACATTACTTGCAAAAACTAATTCAGAGCGTATCAGAATTAAAGGTAAAACATTTGGAAAAAAAATTAAGCTGATCTTCTTGATTTAATTTGGCTGTGACACTTAACATTTCAAGGTGTGACACCAGATGATGATGAGAGCAAGAACAAGATAGACAAACTGAACTTCAAAATTCAGAGCTGTGTTCCATTTCTACACAAAGTTTGAGAGTCACCACAGTTTATGAGTATATATACATAAGTGAATTCAAAATTGTCCCATTGCAATTGAACCACTCCTCTCCATCCCATTTTTTTGTTTTGTTTTATTTTGTTTTTTTTGTTTTTGTTTTTCGAGACAAGGTTTCTCTGTGTAGCTTTCCTGGAACTCACTTGGTAGCCCAGGCTGGCCTCCAACTCACAGACATCCGCCTGCTTCTGCCTCCCGAGTGCTGGGATTAAAGGTGTGCGCCACCACTGCCTGGCTCCATCCCATTTCTTAAGTCTGAAAAATTCAAAAATGCCAGTTCTGATACCAGTCTTAAAGTTCCAAATACATAGAATCCCACAACCAAAAACTTGCATGCAACAACTCAGTTCAAACAAGAGTCTCTGAAACTTTACTTTCAGTTGCAGCAGCATTTTATGGTAGCCTTCCTCTAGGCAGTTTGCTCCAGGGTGAAAGTGGCTGTCACAGTAACTGAGCCACTGTAGAGGTGCCGCCAACAAGTTCTCCTTGCAGACAGCATGAATCAGCCATCTCTTAAAGGAGCCATGCATGTTTAGCTGCTAACTTTATCCCATTTTGGCTTTTACAATCCTGGTCACCTCTTCAGCCATCCAGGCTCAAATTGCCACCTCATTTAGCACCTCAAGTCCAGGAGGAAACCCAACCTTCGCCATTCATAGCTGCTGCACCTTGGCTCTATTACCTGCTTTGCCGGGGATCCTCCTACACATGCTGCCCTGCTTGCATGGCTGAAAGCTGCCCCCAGGGCAGCTCCATGACTCCAGCCACACCCTGCCACTGGGATCTCAGGCTGCTCCTGGCTTCCAACGCATATCCTTAGTTCAACCTGAAGCATGTCTCTGCCTCACCATAGCAGTTCCCGTGTCTGCCTTTCCACACAGCTGCTTGTCCAGCTGCTGCCACCTTTGCTCTTGCCACCAATGTCACTTCTCCACTGGGGCAGCAGCCTGGTCTCCACAGGGCTTCCACTGCTCTCCATTTGTCTTTCCCATGGCATCTCTGCTGGGATTGTCAAGATTGATCGTAGCCTCAAGGCATGTTCTCCCCACCATGGCTTCTTCATGGCAGAAAGACTCCTTTATGGCAGAAAGCACAAAGAACCCTGCTACTTGTGCTGGCTCTGGGCATCTGCCACCTGCGCTGTGATGATGCCCCTCGAGTCTCAGCTGTTGATGCCTGCCTGGGCCAACCACTGCTCTCACTGCTGCTGCTGATGCTGTTGTTACTGCTTGCGGTGAGGGCTTCTGAAGCCACTCTTGGACCCCAGGTCTGCAGTAGCTACTCAGTCCCAAATGCTGCTTTCTGTGTCCCAGGTCCCATGCTGGGGAAAACCTACTCTAATATATCTAAGCCTTCACAAAATCCCTATACCTAAAGCCTATATTTCTTGACCTTTTCCAAAACTTTTAGCCTAACTTAGTAAATAGAGAGAAACAGAGAGAGATACTTGCTGCAGCCTAACTTGAACTACTTGCTTTACAATTTTACTTCTGAAGAAAAGAATTTCAGCTCACTCAATTCTGAGTATGCCCACTTAACCTGCAATGTTCCTGCTCTTTTATCCTCCATAACTTAAGTCCCACGTTCTGGTGCCATACGTGGGAGTCTGCCAGTGTCCAGCTCCAACCTTTCAAGAGGTTCTTGGGTGGAGGAGAGAGGAATGAGGAAATATTAGGTAGAAAGATAGACCTAGATGATGAGAAAGACAGAAACACAGGATAGCTTTGGGAGGGCCCTGGGTCACAACTGCCCATAGCTTTATTCAAATGGGATTTTTATAATATGCCAAGGGGAGAGGCAAAAGACCTCCCCCTTTCAAGATCAAAGCACACCACATAGCCAAGTGTAGACCTGGTAAACATGCCTGTGGCCAAATCGTCCTACTATGCAGCCCTGCTGGCTAAAGCAGGCTCAGATTCTCTGACCTTAAGGTCTCACTAGGAAGCCTCTGTGGGCCACCACACCAACTCAAACTTTGAATTCAAAGTTTTGAGTGTCAGGAAGAAAAAAAATGTATAAATGTATAAAAAATGATAGAACGTTTGTAAAGGAATGCAGGTCAAAAGGGAAAAATTATTTGTGTCTGTGTATTCATGTTTGTTCAATACTTTTTCCAGTGATGAGTTATATCTAGGCCATGAAGGGTCATCTGCCTTTGGAAGTTATACAGCTGTAGCTCGAGGAAACAAAGACCACAATATTCGTGCACAAGAGCCAGAGAGTGGACTTTCAGAAGAGACTCAAGTGAAGTGCTTGGTGGACCAAGCAACAGACCCCAATATCCTTGGCAGGACTTGGGGAGGGTGGGAGCCTTGGATGTAAAGTCTATGGGAGTCACCAGCTGTAAAGCATTCCATCACTGAGGGAATCTCCTAGACCTTCACTGACAGCAGGATATTACTGAAACACCAAAGAAAAGGAATGTACTTTGTAGTGCTAAGAAGATGGCTCTCTGGGTAAAAGCACTTGCTGCCAATATTATGACCTAACTTCAACTAAACCCACATGGTGGAAGGAGAAAAGCAACTTCTGCAAGTTGTCCTTTGGCCTCCAAATATGTGCCATGTCTTACATTTACCCACACATACATACACACACACAAATTTAAAAATAAAAATATAGTTTTTCCAAAGTAGCAACTCTTCATTTAATTAATTTCTTTATATTTTTTCTTTTATTTCTATTTCATTAATTTCTGTTCTGATCTTGACCTGGATTTCTTCTTCTGTGTCCATGATTAATAGATTTGGTCTTTTCATAATGTCTCAAACATCTTACATGTTCTGTTCTTAAAAGTTTATCATTCTCTTCAGTTGAATAGTTCAATATATCTACCTTGTCTTAAAGTCCTGATACTCTATCTTTAGCCTGCTCTATGCTGTTAGTGAGGGTTTCTATGGAGCTTATTTTAGACTTACTGAATTTTTCAAGTTCTATTTCAGTTTGAGTTTTCTTCAGTAGTTCTCTTGATTTAATTCTATTTTCCCATCTTTAATTGTCTTTCTTATTTGGTTTAATTCTTTGTGTTTTCTTGGTCTTCATTCTGTCTTTTATTCTAGAATTAGTTGGTAAGACACTAGTGTTGAAGATACTATCTATACACCTTGGTTACAAGATGTAGAGAAATCAATCTGGCACTGAATAGAGACTTTCTTTCATGCTGGCTAGCTTTCATAGTTCTTGGAAATACAAGTTGCTAAGGAAGAAAAGGCATCAATGGTCTTACCTAGGTGTGAACAGTATGGAGCACAACAACAACCTATTAGGCAAGACGTGCCCATTGGTGTAATAGTGATATGATTGAATAACCAATTTCTCTCTGTTTGGACTTGAGGCCTGCTCCACAAGAGATAACTCATGACTGGTACTGTAAACCCAGTTAAAAAAAAAAAAACAAACATGACTGAGGTTATGGGCCATAGGAGTAAACTTGAAGAACAGAATTGAAAGAATACATGTGTACACACACACACACACACACACACACACACACACACACACATGCACGCACGCACGCACACCAGCCTAGATTGAAATAGTAACAACAGCTGCCTCTCACTGGAGAGGCTGAAAATCCAGTAGTTGTTGGGTGCCTTAGCAGTCCCAATCCAGCACTGAGAAGCTGCTGGTCCTCAGTCAATAATGGAAGCCATATCAGGGAAGAAATTAGCAACTGCAGCAATAAGATAAATTCATAAAGCAGCAAGAGGGAAGGCCAAGGAAGCATAAAACAAAACAATCTTCCTTCTGTGCCCTTTTTATATGGGCTGCTACCACAACAGGGCACCCATATTTGGGATGAGTTCCTACATCAGGATACAATCAGAATAACTTCTCATATATCATTTAAGGCAATCAGAATAACTTCTCAGCTGAGACTCCTGTTCAGATTATTATAAATTTGAGGCAGGTTGATATTAAAGCTAACATAATCTACCTCTAGTCAACTTGACACCTAAGCATATCACTAAAACTGTGAAATTCCACCTCTTCCTGAGGGCCATGGGAGTATACAGCAGGTGACAACTAGTATTCAACAGGTCAACTTACCAGATGGATAACTCTCTGATGGGGAGCCCCACTAGGCAAAGTCTGTGGAGTCATAACCCTTTACAGTAATGAACTGTTTTGCACATACTCCCAATCCCAGTGTTCAGCCAACTAATTGTTTATTGTTAAGTCCTGAACTTCAGTGTCATTTTCTGTCTGGAAACCCTGACCAACTCAGAGCTACATGCATGGCTAAGCATTACTCACTGGCCAGTCAGTGTGATTTATCATGTGTTATAAGAATGGGTCAGACCCTGAAAATGTAACATGATTGTCCAGAGTTTGGCTATAAGGAGGGCTGTGTAGAGCTATGTAGAGAGCTGCTGTGTAAAAAGCTGGGCAGAAGTGTGTGTGTGTGTGTGTGTGTGTGTGTGTGTGTGTGTGTGTGCGCGCGCGTGCGCGCGCACGCGCGCACAGTGAGGGGTGTAGCTGAATGGGCAAAGAGAAAAGTGAGACATAAAGAGGTGTGAGAGAACTGGAACTAAAGAGAATTGGAAACCAAGATTTAGACTAGAGAAAATTGGAACTACAGATTTGGAACTACAGAATTGGAACAAAAGAATTAGAGCGAGAGTTAGAACAAGAGAATTAGAGCTGAAGAAGAATAAAAGAGAGTGACCCCCAGATTGTGTATGAATTATTATAGGTAAGAAATATTTCTATCCCCCCGCTCTTAAGTCCTTCTCTGAGTGACTCTCGGTAGCAGTTCTGGGAGCTGAACTCCAGGGCCGCTAAAACCTCTTGTCCTCAAATCTCATATTATTGCATACTGTAAGTTAGTCCATTTTCAAAGGTCTCTGAGATCCTTAAAAATCTTAACACATTCATTGTCTCATTTCTCTTAACTGTAAATTCTTACTGACATAAAAGAAACTCAGTAGGAGTTGATGTTATAAAGGATTTACTAATAGATTGGTGGAATCTAGTATGGAAGCACTACCTGCCCCTTGTACTCCAGAGATAAATAGTATGCTAAACAAGCCATGCCACAGTTCTATCAAGCAAGGTGTGAATTCCATGACTAAGAATTGGCTATCCTATCTCATTATCTATGAAGTAGGTTACCTGATGAGAATCTGTAAGTCCATAGATTATTGTTTTGCAGGAGCATTATGTGCAAGAAAGGCAAAGCCATTACCAGAAAAAAGTATCTATCCCAGTATGAACAAAGTTGTTGTCCGCTTTGTAATAAAAAATGGTTCAGTGCAGTCAAAGTTGTCACCAAGTCATTGGTTACCCTAGGGAATAGTGACAATATTGGGTGCTCAGTGTTGATCCCTGCTGCTGGCAGATTTTTACACTCAGCAGCAGGTCTAGCAGAGTCAGCCTTAGTAAGTCAAAGTTGTTGTTGAGCCCATGTATAACCTTTATTTCTATTACCATGGCTACTTTGTTAATTGTCCCACTGGGCAATGACAAGGTTAGTCAGAGAAGAGGTTTACTATGCACAGAATAGGTCATCTTATATACTTGACTATTAAAACTCCTCCTTACCTTTTGGTGAGCGTTTAAAAGGGACACAAGTATCCTCTGCCCATGTAGTGAGAGCTATACTCATCAGGTAACCTACTTCATAAAGAGGTAGGATAGCCCATTCTTATACATGGAATTCTCAGTCTTACCAACTTTCTAATCATAGTCCTTTTACTTCCCCAAGCACCCAGCCAAACCACTGGCTACAAACTATGAATCATTATATATTCTCACACCTGGCCATTTCTCCTTCCAAGAAAAATGTGCAGCCATGTGCATTCAATGCCTGAAGTTCTGTCCACTCTGAAGCATTTTCCTTCACTAGTGTCCTTCATGATTGTCCCATAAAGGGATAGTGCAGCTTACTGCTTCTAGGTGGTGCCTGCATATAATGCAGAACCATCAATTAACCAGGCCATAATCTTCTCTTTCTCAGACAATCTTAGAGCACACTTTATGATACTGTAGATGGATGCTTGGGGACCCAAGTTATTACATTAAAAAAAAAATTAGGAATCTGAGGCCCATGGGCAACTTCTTGATGTAACTTGTTTGTGCTCTCAGGCCCAATCACTTCCATTTGATGATGGATTGTTTCTGTGTACAAACAACTTCATGTCTTGGTGGATCCAATCATGCCCAGTTCATAACAGGCAGCTCAGGTCACATGGTAACCTGGCCCATTGCTAAAGGTTCAGTTTCAGCTAAAGCTGTTCTGTTCCTATAAAGATCCCCGACTAATACAAATTATAATACCGGTACTTTATTTGATTTTTGGCTGAAGTATTTGTTAAAAGATGCCCTGCTGAGAAGCTAGGGATCTCTTAATATTCCTTGGGTTAGTGTTGCAGGGATTTTTAAGGCTTAGAAAAATTGGAATGCCAGAGTAGATTTACTGTTTAAAACTTATTCCTCTATAATGGGAGGGCCCAGAAGGCATGCCCTTCACTAATACTATAAGACACAAAATGGTTAGTTTGACAATGGCACATTTGAAGAGCTTTGTCATTGTTCTTTTCATGCCAGACCTTATGGTGTAGCTGTTCAATTGGGTGAATTAAATTGAGGCTGAGTGTCTTCAAGTGTGATAGGTTTAACTGGACTCTATAGTGACAGGGGCCAGGTGGCCCCATTGAATCACCAAAGGCCAGGTGAGCTTACTTATCACAATGGGCAGCATAGGCAAAGCGATGTCTATAATGGCCTCACTCAGTGGACCTATGGTACTGACAAATCAGTCTTGGTATTCCCAGGAATGAAATGTATAAGAAGCCCACTAGGTTTTTGTTTGATCTGTATAAACAGAAAAAAAGTCTAAAACAAATGAAAGAAAAGCTATATTAGATCACAGAAAGATGGAATCATGGGACATCAGTCAATTTTCAGACTTGAGCCAATTTACAGATCCAGAAACCCAATTCCTCAAAGCTTTCTTGAGGAATGAGGCTACACTGTCACCAAATAGTTTTACTGTTAGCCTTTCTACCATGCATCCACAGAGGGAACTTTTAGTAGGTAATTGTACATTGGGAAAAAGAAAATATTCAGACTCTTGGAGACTAGTGGTTACTGGCTATAAACTGACACTGAACCTGGAAAAATTCAAAAAGCATTGTGGCCCTCTAGTTAAAGTAGGTGTTTATGGAAGTCAAGAAATTGATGAAGTCTTGAGTAAAGTCCAAATCCAGTAGGTTTCTGAAATCATCCTATGTTTATTTTCCCAGTCCCAGAATGTGTAGTTATCTAAGTTGGCAGAATCTCCACATTGGCTTTCTGACCTATAGAATAGGGTTGTTATGGTTATAAAGGTGAAATGTAAGCTATTGGAGTTGTCTCTACCAGAGAAAACCATTGCATCCCTAGAAAGACTATGGAAATTAAGTACTTGAAGGATGTGGGGGATGGGGATATCCACTATATCTCCCTTCATTGTTTCTGTTTGACCTGTGCAGAAGATAGAAGGATCATAGAGAATAACAGCTGACTATTGCAAATTCTATGACAGTGGCAACAATTACAGCTACTGTGTCGGATGTATTTCCTTACTTGTGCAAATTAAAATATCTATTTGGATTGGGCATAATGGTGCATCCCTTTAATCTCAGAACTCAGGAGGTAGAGGTAGACAGAGATCTATGAGTTCCAAGCTAGCCAAGGATACATGGTGAGATACTGTTTTGAAAAGAGAATGACATACTGAAACAAACAAATCTACTTTTGCTTGGTAAATTTTCTTCCCTACTCCTGACCATAATGACCACCAGAAGCCAATTTGCTTTTATCTTGCAAGATCAGCAGTACACCTTTACAATTCTACCTCAAGGGCATATTAGTTTTCCAACCCTGTGTCATAACTTGGATCTTTAGAAGTGCTGTAGTGATGATGGTGGTTTGTGGTCTCTTTCTTTTGGGGTTTTTTGGGGGAGGGGGTGTTTGTTTGTTTGTTTGTTTGTTTGTTTGTTTAAGGCAGGGTCTCTCTATGTTGTCCTAGCTGTCCTGGAACTCACTGTGTTGACTAGGCTGGCCTCAAACTCAGAGAGCCTCCTGCCTCTGCCTCTTAAGAGCTGGGATTTAACGTGTGAGCCACTATGCCTAGTTTCAAAGGAATCTTGATTCTCAGTCAGTGATGGAAGCCTGGGAATGCTGGTTCTAATATCAGCAAAGGAAGCAGCAGCAACAGGGTAAATTAATTCTGCACCAATATCGAATGCCAAGGGGAAAACAAGCGATAAATGTCCCTGCCACATCCTTTTATCTGGGTAGCACCTTCTGGGAATGGGTCTTCCCACATCAATTAAGGTAATCAGGACAGTTATTTAGTTAAGGCTCCCTGTTAAGATTAATTCTAATAGACACTTGCAAGTAAAGATGAACAGACTAAAGGGCAAACTGTATGTCTCAATGGGCCACACTACATCTTCCATGACGAGATTCTTGTTTTTGTTTTGGGGTATTTTTTGATTGTTGTTGTTTTTTTGTTGGTGGGGTTTTTTTTGTTTGTTTGTTTGAGTTTTTTCTTTTTTTTTTAAATTTGTTTTTATATAGGGAGGGAGAGGTTGCAAGGACAAAGGGTGGATTCAAGGGGACAGGGAGATAAATGGGATCAGAATGCATAATGTAAAATCCACAAAGAATCAAAAGTTAAAAAGAAAAAGAAAACATTCTGACCAGGCGGTGGTGGCACATACCCTTAATCCCAGCACTTGGAAGGCAGAGACAAGTGTATCTCTGTGAGTCAAAGGCCAGCCTGGTCTATAGAGCGAGATCCAGGACAGGCACCAAAATTACACAGAGAAACCCTGTCTCAAAAAATAAATAAATCTAATTTGGAGCAAGTTGACAGTAAAACCATCACATACCCATAGACAAATGCAGAGACCCATATGGGCTGAGGACATGATGATCAAATGCTCAGCCTTAAACAAGATTGATACTGTTCCTTCAAAAGCTCAGGGACCATTATGGAAGAGTGGAAAGAATGTGAAAGCCAAAAGATAAAGAGGGCTGTAGGCAGAGTTTTTCATCTACACTGCCAATCAGCTCTGTCGTGTCAGCCACTCCCAAATAACCACACTGAAACTTAATTATAAATGATTTGCCAATAGCTTAGGCTTGTTACTAACTAGCTCTTACAACTTAAATTAACCCATATTTCTAATCTGCCCTCTGCTGCATGGTGGTATCTTCTCTCAGTACAGCATGTTTATCTTCCTTCTCTCCATATCATTGCCTCATAACTCCTCTGACTCCGCCCTTCTTCTTAGCATCCTCCTCTGCCCTGAACATCCTGCCTATCAGACAATCATCTTTTTATTAACAATGAGAGCAACACATCTTCATAGTGTATAAAACGATTATTCCACAACAAAGGACTATAAAATGTTCTCTTCTAAGCAAGCCACAGCCAGTGCAGTCATGACCACACATCTTTGGCTGCCTGCAATAGGCCTACACAAAATAGTCTCTATCAACAGGAAAGCATGGATCAGGGAGGAGCTTACAAAACTACCCCTGCTTGCTGATGAGTTCTAGGGAAGAGGCAATCATAACCTTCAGGTGTACCCACTGAGGAGCCCATCAGCCTCCAGCAGATAGTGCTAACCCACAGTCACAGGTGATCCTGGTTAAGCTAAGCAGCTCTTAAAGCCAACAAAAACCATGAACTTGTAACAAGAGGCCATGAATTGAGATAAGATGAGATAGGTGTATAGGAGGTATTGGAGGAGGAGAGGAAAAGGAGTAAATAATGTGGTTTTTTTAATTTCAAAAAACTAAAAATTTAACAAAAACTTGAAAAGTGGACTTGCAGGTAGGAACAGGTGAGTAATGAATGGGGACAAGATGGATTTGTTATAACAGGATGCCATTTTACATGTATAAAGTTGTGAAAAAGCAAATTTAATGAACATTTTAAAAGGAGATCTTGGGGCTGGTGAGATGATTCAGCAGTTAAGAGCACTTGTTGCTCTTGCAGAGAACCCAAGTACAATTCCTAGCACCCACATAGTGGTTCAATGATCATCTGTAATTCCAGTGCCGAGTAATCTGATGCTTTCTTGACCTTCATGATCACCAAGCACTCACTTGGTGCACATAGATGCAGAGGCAAAAGGCTCATGCACATAAAATAAGTTTAAAAAAGAAATCTACTTAGTTATATAATTTGTTGAATGAGCTTTATCCAAGGTCATGATTAATAAATGAATGTTAACAAATGAATAGTTAAGGTTATAATAAATGTACAATAGAAATATATATATCCAGTTTCTGCTGTGGATATCGCTCTATGTAAATAAAGTTCTGATTGGCCAGTGGCCAGGCAGGAAGTATAGGCGGGACAAGAGAGAAGAGAATTCTGGGAAGTAGAAGACTGGGGAGAGACACTGCCAGCCACCGCCATGAAAAGCAACATGTAAAGACACTGGTAAGCCACAAGCCATGTGGCAAAGTATAGACTAACAGAAATGGGTTAATTTAAGATAGAAGAAGCAGATAACAAGAAGCCTGCCACAGCCATACAGTTTCTAAACAATGTAAGTGTCTGTGTGCTTTCTTGGTTGGGTCTGAGCGACTGTGGGACTGGCGGGTAAGAGAGATTTGTCCTGACTGGGCCAGGCAGGAAAACTCTAACTACAAATGGCGCCCAACGTGGGTCAAGAATTTCCACCTAAAACCTGAGTAAAAAGATTCTAAGACGGAGCTAAAACCAGCTTCCTAGTTGTCTCTCTCAAGTTAGTGGCAGCCTGCCGGTTTGAGCTACTATGGCGGGTTCCTGGCGTGTGAGTCTGACCTGCATTGTGGCGGGAATGAGGAGTCTACAAGCGACACTTTACTCTGCTGCATGGTGGATTTAGCCTTTGCTAGTTAAAAAAAAGGGGGGGAGGAGGTTTCTGGGCTATGCGCTGCTTTTATAGAACTGCTTCTGATAGTTGATGGTACACATGGCTCCAGACCCAGAGCTGGCGGTAAACTGTACCACCGCCATGTTGAGAAGCTGAGGTGGGCGGAGCCAGCAGCCACAGCAGCATTTCAGTCTTACAAAGATGGATATTACACAGAGAATCTGGTTTATGTTGTCTTTGGGATTTTTAACTGCAGAAAAAGATTTGATCATAAAAGCTGTTGAGTTAAACAAGTATGTAAATTTTAAAGGTACCTTGACTTCAAAATTTGGATATAAGGATATGTTGCTTTGGAAAGGAGTCTCTGCTTTTATTTCCACAGAAAACCAGAGGCTGTGGATTTGTTCCAGATTAAGATATATCAGGTTTGATCAGCCAAGACCACCTGAAAGGTCTCCAAAGACACAATGGCCCAGATGACCCTACATCCAGAATGGTTTCAAGGCAACTGGCTCAGAGGTTCACCCTAATGGACTACTCCATAACCCTAAAATTTTCTTTGTGTCCCCATAAGATACAGCACCCCCCTCCAGCAGGAAGTAGTAAGAAAAACTATGCCCACATTCCCAAAATTATCAAGCTGGCTTTGGAGATGGAATTGGCTCACTCCTTCTCTAAACCCAGACATATTGCTAAAAGAAAAGGTTAAGAGATTCTTGTGTCCCAAATCAGAAAAGCCCTCTGGTGTGGGACAGAGAAAAACCAGTATTTTTCTTTAAAGCAGGTTGATTATAAATGCGATCTCTTTCTACAGAAGAAAAGGGGATATGATACAGATATAATAGGATAAAAGAGTAGATTAAGGAACTTACTTCTAAAGAGCAACAACTTCTTTAAAATGTTTTACATTGGTATAGATTTTAGTCTATTGATACAAACTTAAAGTTAATTTTGTTATACTGTGTATATTTCTAATCGTGTTTAAGGTATTATGTTTGTATAGCTCATTTTAAATTGAAATGGATAATTAAAAATAGATTAATAATTAGTCATCTATGATAATCATACTCGTATCCATGTTAGTTAAGTCTTTTAGGTATACATAGAGATATTTCAGGCAGATAGGTAATCTTCAAATACTTCAAAGACCTACAGAATATGGCATTTAAAATACTTTTAAAATTTAGACTTTCTGGACAGTGAGACATGTCTGCTCCTGGCAGCACCAATTTACTTCAGAGAGGAGGATGGGCA
The DNA here is from genome assembly GCF_903995425.1 of Onychomys torridus. Taxonomy (NCBI): domain Eukaryota; kingdom Metazoa; phylum Chordata; class Mammalia; order Rodentia; family Cricetidae; genus Onychomys; species Onychomys torridus. The sequence goes on from NC_050450.1 coordinate 2,875,592, forward strand.
TTGAAGACACTTCATATGGAGTTTATCTTCACCTTGGCAAAAATAGCCATTTGGGCAAGAAACTGTTCTTGCCTGGACTGCTTGATGGACTGTACGTGCAGGACCCATAGAAAGGTGACCACTAAACTTTGCTTGACAAAATGGTCCTTCAGGTTCCTGCTTCACAGAGGAAACTGCCAGACATTCTACAGGACACTGAGAGAAGTAATCGAGAGGCTCTAGCCCTGTGGGCTGAAGACAAATGCCCCAACTTTACAAAGGAACATTAGGTGACTGTCCAGGCTGCCAGCTGTCTCTGTCTACCCTGCAAGACTCCCAAAAGTTGCTTCCATCCTTTTTCCGGTTCTCAGGTAATATTATATCCTTCTGAGGTCTTTGATGTGGTTGAAGACTAGATAGTTATAATTTCCTCAGTTATGATACAAGATAAGTTACATATAAAACCTTAGACTCACAAATATAAGATAGATAGGGTATCTTCTTTAATGCTGTAACTATAATTCTTGCTTGATAATTGTTTTGTTATATGTAATTATACTATGTAAAAGTTAAAACCTTTCTTAAAAAAAAAAAAAAAGAAAAGGGGAAGTGCTGTGGATATCGCTCTGTGTAAATAAAGTTCTGATTGGCCAGTGGCCAGGCAGGAAGTATAGGCGGGACAAGAGAGAAGAGAATTCTGGGAAGTAGAAGACTGGGGAGAGACACTGCCAACCACCGCCATGAAAAGCAACATGTAAAGACACTGGTAAGCCACAAGCCATGTGGCAAAGTATAGACTGACAGAAATGGGTTAATTTAAGATAGAAGAAGCAGATAACAAGAAGCCTGCCACAGCCATACAGTTTCTAAACAATGTAAGTGTCTGTGTGCTTTCTTGGTTGGGTCTGAGCGACTGTGGGACTGGCGGGTAAGAGAGATTTGTCCTGACTGGGCCAGGCAGGAAAACTCTAACTACAAGTTTCATTCAGATATTAAGAATGTAGCAAATTAAATAAGCCAGCAATATCAATAACAGGTGTAAGTATCCCATGGAATGGCCTCATTGATTATGGTATTGAAGAAAATCCAGAAGACTTTATCACTAAGGTAAATGTTATAGGAATAATGAGAACAGCAGACAAAGCTATGGTCATATCATTGTATTTAGAAATTATTGCATTTAGCATTTTAATTTTTTTCTAGACTTTTGTTTCATTTTACTCTTCTAGTTCTGACATGATGAAATGTTCCTTTTAAAAAATGAAGTCTGGGAGGATGAAAATCTTGTGCTTTTCACTTGTGCTGGTCTTATTAAAATTGGAAAATAAATGAAAGTGCTTTGTGTTCATTGCTCAGAAAAACTCAAATTCCCTGAGGACTATCTCTCATAGTATCCAAATATGCTATGCAAACAGCCAAGAGAGGAAAAGCAATAAATAGTTCTTCCCAGCTGTGAGGCCTTAAGTCACAGCAATGACTAGTCCAACAAGATATCTTCAATGGTATATTAATAGTACTTTTATCTTGGTGTAGCCAACAGCTGTCTAATTGCTCAAGAGGAGGGAATTCATGACTGGTTCTGTAAACTTAGCCAAGTACCCATATGTGGTGAGGTATTGACTGAAAGGGAAAAATCTAGCTCTGCCATTTTCATAAACCAGTATAATTTCTAACTGTGTTATGAATACTTATCCTTATACCCACAGATATGTGTAGATCTTATCTTTCATCACAGTTTTATTTTTGCAGCAGATGGAAACTATTCTAGACATTCACAACTAGTCAAAATGCAAAGAAAAGAGACTGTAGGATGCCTGGCCACAAAACAACCCCTTCACCAAAGGCTTAGGAAAAGTCATGAAAGGACAGAAAGACAGAGGAGAAGGACTCTTGCTGCTGGTAAATGTGACAGGGAATCTGCACCCATGAAATTTGAACATTGTGGTTGCCTAAACAAACCCTTCATAAAGGCAATACCAGTTGACATGCAAATGTGTATGAAAGATTTGGGGTGACCAAAATTGAGGAAGGTCAGGAGGGGGTGCAAGTTTCTCATCTTTATCTACACATGTGTAGCTGCAAAGTCCCTGGTGGGAACAGGTTGTATCTAGAGAGTCCCAAAAGTGGGAAGGAAAGGCCAAAAAGAGGTGGCCATTCTTGGCATGAAGGCAACAGGCTTTAGATCACCAAAACCTTCATTATTTTTATTTTTTAAAATTTCTATTCCATTTATTTTTTCCCTGATCTTATTATTTATATACACCTACTACTTTTAGGTTTGGTTTGATCTTGTTTTTCTGGTGTCCTTAGGCAAATCATTACTAGGTTGAGATTTCTCTAATTTTGTAATGTAGGCACTTAGGGCTATAAATCTCCCTCTTAGGACTGACTTTATGTGTCCAACAAGTTTTGGTATATTGTATCTTTATTCTTATTCTGTTAGAGAATATTTTCACTTCCTTCTTAATTTCTTCAGTAATCCATTCATTAGTGTGTTGTTTAATTTCCTTGAGTTTGTGTATTTTCTGTAGTTTTTCTTGCAGTTGACTTCTGGTTTTGTTCTTATTACAGTCTGGAAGTTACCTCAATTTTCCTGTGCTTAAGACTCTCTTTTGTCTTAATATGTGATCTATTAGGCTACATCTCATAGATTTTTGAGAAGAATACATATTATGTAATGTTTAGGTGAAATAGTCTGGTAAATGTATGTCAAGTCTATTTGTCTAAGATATCACTTAATTTCATTGTTTCTCTGTTCTTTTAGTGTGATCTATTTCTTTATATGATTGGGATATTGAAGTTTTTGTGTTGGAGCTGATTAACTCTGACAGATTGTTTTTCTATAAAATTGAGTACACTTATATTATATATTTCAAATTACAGTAATATCCTCTTGGTGAATTGTTCACTTAATTAGAATGAAGTTTTCTTCCTTATCACTTCTGGTTAGTTTTAGCTGGACCTCTTTTGTCAGTTGTTAGAATCATGATGCCTGTCTGTTTCCTGCCATTTGTTGAATTTTGTGGTGTTAATTATCTTAGTCCTAATTTCCATAGCAGTTGTCATACTTTCATTCCCCCCTCCAAGAGTGTTGAGTGTGATTTTTCTATTCAATCATAAGTATTTCTTATAGTATTCTCTGTAGGGCTAGCTTGGTGGCAGTTGTAACAGGGCCCCAGACCTTAACACAACTGACTTCATGATGGAAGTGCCATTCAGGCTATAAAAATCAGTACCTAGACATTACCAGCTGCCAAAAATGAAAACAAAGATTTAATCCATCAAAGTCCATAGTTCTGGGAAAGTCTCTAAATGTATTAACATTGCTTTTTTGGCTTCTGTAGTCCTGCTTTTGGATGACTGTTCTTGTTAACTGAAGTATGTCAATGCAGGACATATATTCTGTGCTAAAAAGCTCACTCTAAGAAAGGCTTGGGGTGACACTGAGATACTGAATACTCAGTATAGTCACTGGCCAGCTAATAAAAACTTTCTATTGGCTTGAACCCATGTCCAAGCAGTCTTCTCTGATGAATCCTCACAACAGTAATGAATGCTTTTAGCCTCTTAGTATTATGGAAACATTTTCTTTCTTCTTCTATTATGATAGTTTTACTGGGTGAAGTAGTCTGGGTTGGTGTACTAATCAAGACTCTCTATAGTAACAGAACTAATGGAATTGTATCCACCAGAGAAGACCACTCAGACACAGGTTCAAGACAATAGAAAGTCTTTATTAGCCAGCCAACATCAACACTGGATTTTCAACATTTGAGTGTGGTCCCACGCCTATCTTAAGATGAACTTTAAAGCACACATACACACATACACACACACACACACACACAAAAAAAAAAAAAAAAAAAAAAAAACATCCTGGGTGGACACATCTCAGTTATCAAGAACAGATAGAAAGTAGCAAAACTACAATAGCCAGAAAGTAAGGTTAATACTTTTTGGGACTTTTCCAGAACTATGGACTTTGAGGGATTAGGATGTTGTTATTTTTTCATAGGTGTTACTGTATACATGCTGGGTTCCAAGGCCCAAATAGTACTTTCATTATACATCAATTGTGTTAAGATCTGAGGGCCTGTTACAGAGTGTGTATGTGTGTGATTTATTGGAGTAGTTTTTGGGCTGTGGTCCAGCTCATTCAACAATGGGTGTCTACCAACAGAAAGTCCAAGAATTCAATAGTTGTTCAGTCCATGAGGCTGGATGTCTGACCTGGTCTTCAGTATATGCTGGAATCCTGAAGAAGTAGGATTTAATGCCAGTGAAGGAATGGACTTTCCAGTGAGAGAAGGGCAAACATTCAAAGTGCAAATCTTTCCTCCATGTTCTTTATATAAACTGCCAGCAGAAGATGTGGCCCAGATTAAAATAGGATCTTCCCACCTCAAAAGACCCAGATCAAATATGGGTCTTCCCATTTCAAATGATTTAATTAAGAAAAATCACAAGTGTACCCAGCCAGTTGGGTTTTAACTAAATCCAGATGTAGTCAAGTTGATAGCCAAGAACAGCCATCACAATTGGCATCTATAGTCTTTCGGGACTTGAAGTGCATTGCTTCAAACTCTTTGGGCTTTTCCATTAGGGGCTGAGTGATCAAGAACAATTGTTCTCCTATTTGCTGTCCAAATCCCAGCACCTACATGGGACAGCTTACAGCTGCTTGTTACTCCAGCTTCAAGGGATCCACTCTCTTGTGGCCTCCATGGAGACACACACACACACACACACACACACACACACACACACACACACACACAGAGAGAGAGAGAGAGAGAGAGAGAGAGAGAGAGAGAGAGAACATGCATTTACACAGTAACACAAGCATACATAAAAATAATAAATATACTTTTTAACATTTAAAGTTTCTATTTGGAAATCAGCTCTTATTCTGATGGATCTATCTTTACATATGATTTATGACTTATCTCTTGCAATCTTTCCTTGTGTACTTATTTTCAGCCAACATGTTGTATGGAATTTCTTTTCAGATCCTGTTTGTTTTATAGGCATCTTGTTTTTGAATGGGCAACTCCTTGTCTTATGTTTGAGAGATTTTCTTCTGAAATTTTATCAAAACTATCAACTATACCTTTGACCTGGAATTTTTCTCCATCTATAGAGTTCATAGATAAACTACATACTCCATTCATGCATTTTTATTTATGTTTTCTTGGATTGAGTGACCAATTGTCTCTACCTTATCAAGCCTTGATAGTCTTTCTTCTATTTGATCCATTCTATTTGTGAAATTTCCCAGTGAATGTGTTTTTCTACTAGACTTGTTTTTTTTCCAGTATTTCTACTTCTTTATTGTATTTAATTTTCATATCCTGAATTATCTTCTTTATTTTATTCAGCTGCTTGTGTTCTTGTAGACTTTATCCAGAGTTTATTTCTAGTCTCTTTAAATATATTCAGGTATTTCTGCATGTCATCTAAATTGTTTAAACTCTTTAAAAATTTTTATAACTTTTTTTAATCAGTGTCTTGAGTTTCTTGAGAGCTATAGTTGCTTGTTTTTTATTTCTTTGGTGTGTGAGTGAGTGTGTGTGTGTGTGTGTGTGTGTGTGTGTGTGTTTTCATTACAGGTATGGGAACCAGGGCCTTATACATCCTAGGCTAGTGTACTAGAACTGAGCTACCCCCAGCCCTACTCTGAGTTTCAAACACTCACTCATACTGCTTAATGAGTGAATCTGGTAGCCTTGCCAGATGGTGAGAGTTCCAGGGGCCTATCCCTACCAGCCCATAGTCATTATCAAGTGATATGTGCCTATAATAGAAGACCTGACACACAGTGTGAAAGCAGGAATGTGACATGGCCAGTTTTGTTGTGCCTGCAGTCAGGAATTAGAGCATAATGAATACCCATGGTATACTTGCTTTCTTCTTTTTATCCTACCTGAGGTACCAGCTCATCCTCCTTATACCTCTCTGGAAACATACAGATGTGCCCCTAACCCATCTGTGGAGAGCAATATCATGAGACTTCTGCTGGAGGCTTAGGGGGCTATGTTATTATTAATTTACATGGGTATGTCATGTATGCATGTGCACATGTTTGTGTAGGTGTGTATACATGAGTACAGATGTGCCTCTATTCCATCTGTGAAGACCAACACCATGAGACTTCTGGAGGAGGCTTGGGGCTTATTATTTATTTATGTGGATGTGTGGGCTATTTTAACATATGGGCATGTGTTCATATTTGTGTGGGTGTGTGCACATGCCCATGAGTGTATGTATATGTGCAGAGGCCAGAGATTGTCATTGGATGTCTTCTCTAATCAGTCTCTACCTAGCTTTTTTAAATAGGCTATCACTGAGTTTTCATTGACTATCTGGATTTTCCCCAGTGCTGGGCTTGCAAATAAGTCCCCAAAAGCCTTACCTTTTCAGAGTTTCTGAGGATCTGAACTCAAATCCTCATGACTGCATGGCAGTTAACAACTGAGCTATCTCTCCTTATCATTGGAGGCTGTTTTTTATTTTATTTTATTTTATTTTATTTTATTTTATTAATATAAGGTCTTGATGTATAGCCATGCTGATCTATAACTTGCTATGTAGACAAGGCTGGCTTCAAAATCACAGAAATCCACTTGCCTCTGTCTCCTGTATGCTAAGATTAAAGGTATGTACCACTACACTCACCTGGAGACTATTTTAAATAGCAAAATTCAGCAAAATGCAAAAATATGGCACTAAATAGACTGTCCACAGCATATTTGTTAACAACATGAAAGCTGGAACATATGACTAATGAAGGATAAATGTGTCAAAGAATAAATCAAGAAAGAATCAAATATTCCCAGAACTAAATGAAATGAAAACACAATACCACAAAACCTATAAGACACATTAAAAGCAATTCCAATAGAAAATTATATCCCTAAGTGCCTATATTTTTAAAAATCAAAAAGCACAAATAATTGGCTTGAAAATGCAACTCAAGAATTTAGAAAACAATGAATCAAATCCAAACCAAATAAATGGCAAGAAATAGTAAAAATAAAAACATAAATTAATGAAGTAGAAAAACACAAAGAATCAATCTAATGGCAGGTTCTTTAAATATATAAACAAGATTGGCAGACTGTAGCTGGAAGTTTCTCCAGTCCTGCCCAGTCTTGTGGTCAGGACAAATCTCTCCCATCCATATTTTGCAGCCACTTGATACCAGGTAAACACACAGAGGCTTATACTGTTTACAAACTGTATGGCCTATGGCTCAAACTTCTGTCTAGCGAGCTCTTTCATCTTAAATTAACCCATTCCTATTAATCTATTTGTTGCCACATGGCCATGGCATTACCAGTCTGCTGGAACCTTGTTGCTCTTTGGGCAGGAGGCTGGCATCTCCCCTGCCTATGCCTTTCTTCTTCCTGTCTCTCTTACATTTCCTGCCTGGCTATAACCTGCTTCACCATAGGCCAGAGTAGCTTCTTTATAAACCAATCATAGCAACACATTCACAGCTTATAGAAAGACATCCCACAACAGCAGACCCTTGGCCCAACTAACCAAATGAAAGAAGAAAGGACCCAAATTAACAGAATCAGAAGTAAACACTAAAAAAATACAGTGGACACAAAAGAAATACAGAATATTGGAAGAGAATACTTTAAAAACCTGTATTCTCTCACACCTTTAATCTCAGCACTTAGAAGGCAAAGGTAGGCAGATGTCTTTGAGTTTGAGGCCAGCTTGGTCTACATTGTAAGTTCCAGGACAGCCAGAGCAAGTAAGTCTCAATAAATAAACAAATGAATGAATAAATGAATGAATAAATAAATAAATAAATAAATAAACAAACCAAAAAATAAAACTAAAAACCTGTTCTCTACTAAGTTTGAAAGTTTAAAAGAAATGGGTGAATTTCTGGATTCACCCAATCTATTAAAGTTAAATCAAGAAGAGACCAACAACCTAAAAAGACCCATAATGAAGGAGGAGATTAAAACAGTAATAAAAAGCCTTCCAACTTAAAAAAAAAAAAAATCTGGAACCAGATTAATTCAAGCAGAATTCTGTAAGACTTTTAAAAAAGAACTATAGTCAATACCTCTTAAATTGTTCAAGTGAATAGAAACAGAAGGATCACTACCAACTAGTTTTATGAAGCCAATATTACTCTAATACCCAGACCAGGTAAAGACACAACAACAAAATTACAAATAACTACAGACCACTATCCCTGATGAACACTGTTATTATTTATTACATGGGGAGACCCTGAGGGCATCCTGTGTATGTAGGGAAACATGCTGGTATGTTGGGTAGATGCAGCGGCAGGCTGGCAGGTGACCCACTCCATGAAGACATGGTGGCAAGGTGGTGGCTGGACATTCAAAACCCAGAGCCTGCACCCATGCAGAAATGGTTTATTATAATAGACAAAGAGAAGACAGAAAGAGAGGGGGTCAAGGGATGAACACTTAGTGATAGTGGAGGAAGAGAGACAGGAAGGGATGGGGTGCGAACCTGGTGAGAGGAGAAAAGCAGGAGAGAGAGAGGGGCAGAGTTTTTGCTTAAGAAGAGGCTTCTGGGCTGGAGAGATGGCTCAGTGGTTAAGAGCACTGGCTGCTCTTCCAGACGTCCTGAGTTCAATTCCCAGCAACTACATGGTGGCTCACAGCCACTTGTAATGAGATCTGGCGCCCTCTTCTGGCCTGCAGGGATACACGCAGACATAATAAATAAATCTTAAAAAAAAAAATAGAAGAAGAGGCTTCTACATCAGGAAGCAGTATAATGATATTTTATTTGTATTGAAATGATTTATTTGTATGTTAATAAAGTTGCCTTGGGGTCAGAGAAAGCCATAGCAGAAGCTGGGCGGTGGTGGTGCACGCCTTTAATCCCAGCACTTGGGAGGCAGAGCTAGGCAGATCTCTGTGTGTTCAAGACACAGCCAGCATGGCAGACACACACCAGAAAGAAAGCCTGTTTTCACACAGTCACCCTTAATTTATCCGGTAACCATACAACAGCTACCTGGTCAAGTGAATACACAAAATATTTGGACTCCAGTTGAAATGTTAGACTTGCAAAGGTTTAAGGAAGCAATAGTATCTTATGGCATGCATTCCCCATATGTAAAGCAAATGTTAAACTCCTGGTCAACTTATAATAGGATAATACCACAGGACTGGCGGGAGCTGACACAGGCTGTTCTGGAACCCAGACAACAGTTCCAGTGGCAAATGTGGTTCAAAGAGGAAGCTAAAAACAGCAAAACAATGTAGGGATAAAGGTATACAAGTCTTCCAGGATCAGCTTGTTAGAGAAGGCCAATATGCTGCAGTACAAACACAATGTTTATATGATATCCAAACTCTAATTCTATGTTGAATGGCAGCCTTGAATGCATGGGACAGAGTTGAGGAACCAAGAAAGAAAACTGAGTCATTTACAAACGTTGTACAGGGCCCAAAAGAATCTTTAACAGATTTCTTACAACGACTGACTTCAGCAGTAAAGAGAATGGTCCCAAATTCAGAAGCTAGCCAGATAATAATTGAGTCTTTGGCTTTTGAGAACGCAAATGCAGCATGCAAGAGAATAATCAGGCCGTTAAAGGCAAGATCTGCACCCTTGGAAGATTGGATTAGAGATATGGTTAATGTTGAGGCTCATGATCATGATAATATGTGGGTAGGAGAAGCAATTTCAAGAGGTTTGAGGAATATCGGATGTTTTGGATGTGGAAAACAAGGACATTTGAAAAGGGACTGTAAACAGGGCACTTCTAGAAACAATGTTTCTTCAAGGAACAATGGCAACAGAATGCCCCTTCCTTCTGGAATATGTCGAAGGTGAGGTAAGGGAAAACACTGGACCAACAAATGTAGATCAACAAGGGACAGACAAGGTAATACTTTGCCTCAGTCTTCAGGAAACTCCCTGTGGGGCCTCAGGCAGGCCCCTGCAGTGAATCCAGTTCAGATCTTTCCTGAAATCTTAGAGGAGACCCCTACTCAGAGCAGTTACATAACCAAATTCCTATTGGAATAAACCGGGCTACTCAGAGTAATGGAACAACTGAGTCAGAGAGAAAAGAAAATTCAGGAGAAACCATAAAGAAAATTTTTTGGCAAACTTCTATAAATGAACAAAGACCAAAATTAACAATAAAAATAAATGGTGTTTTGTTGTCTGGTCTGGTAGACACAGGTGCTGATGTGACCATAATTGTACCAGAATTTTGGCATCCATCTTGGCCTCTTCAGGAGGTAAATGTTCAACTGTTAGGAATTGGAACATTATCTCAAGTGAAACAGAGTGCAAGATGGCTCGAATGTATAGGCCCAGAAGGACAGAGTGGCAGATTAAAACCATATGTGGCTAACATAGCCATGAACCTGTGGGGTCGAGACCTGTTACAACAATGGAATACTCAGATTAACATCCCTCCAACCTCAGAAATAAATCATAAACTAGCACATGTTTCTGAGAGAAATATTAGAAGGTATTATTCTAATGAGTGGTCACCAGCCATCCATATTACACAAGAACAGGGCACAAAAACTGATGATCTTCCAAAACACCAACAGCTCTACCTTTAAAATGGTTAACAGACAAGCCTGTATGGGTTCATCAATGGCCTTTAACAACAGAGAAACTCCAGGCTTTAGAAGAGCTGGTAGAAGAATAGTGAAATGTTCAGCATATTGAAGAATCTACCAGCCCTTGGGATTCTCCTGTATTTATTATTAAAAAGAAATCTGGTAAATGGAGAATGGTAAAGACCTTAGAGCAATTAACAAAGTAATTCAGCCAATGGGCTCTCTATAATCTGGGATTCCTTTGCCTACTCTGTTACCTAAAGGATGGCCTCTCATAGTTATCGATTTAAAAGACTGTTTCTTTTCAATACCCTTACAAGAAAAAGACAGAGAAAGATTTGCTTTCACAGTGCCTACTTACAATAATTCTCAACAGGTTAGAAGATTTCAATGGAGAGTCCTCCCACAGGGAATGTTGAATAGTCCAACCCTGTGCCAATATTTTGTACAACAGCCCTTGGAAGTGATATGTAAAAAAATTCCTAAATCTATAATTTATCATTATATGGATGATATTTTACTAGCTCACCCAAATGCAGATACTTTAGAAAGAATATTTGGAGGAGAGTTCCCCTTGCTCCACATCCTCTCCAGCATAAGCTGTCTTCTATGTTTTTGATCTTAGCCATTCTGACAGGTGTAAGGTGGTATCTCAGAGTCATTTTGATTTGCGTTTCCTGGATAATTAGGGATGTTGAGCAATTCCTTAAATGTCTTTCAGCCATTTGAACTTCCTCTGTTGAGAATTCTCTGTTTAGTTGGATAGCCCATTTCTTAATTGGACTGTTGGGCATTTTGATGTCTAATTTCTTGAGTTCTTGATATATTCTGGATATCAGCCCTCTGTCAGAAGTGGGGTTGGTGAAGATCTTTTCCCATTCTGTAGGCTGTCACTTTGTCTTATTGACTGTGTCCTTTGCTCTACAAAAGCTTCTCAGTTTGATTAATTGTTTCTCTCAGTGTCTGTACTACTGGTATTATATTTAGAAAGCAATATCCTCCACTGCTTGTGGGAATGCAAGCTTGTACAGCCACTTTAGAAAACAATATGGCACTTCCTTAGAATATTGGGAATCCATCTCCCCCAAGACCCAGCTGTAGCACTCTTGGGCATATACCCAAGGAATGCTCAATCATACCCCAAGGGCATTTGCTCAACTTTATTCATATCAGCATTGTTTGTAATAGCCAGAACCTGAAAACAACCTAGATGCCCTTCAACCGAAGAATGGATGAAGAAAATAAGGTACATATACATAATGGAGTACTACTCAGCAGAGAAAAACAATGACATTGTGAGGTTTGCAGGCAAATGGATGTATCTAGAAAAAAATCATCCTGAGTCACGTAACCCAGACTCAGAAGGACACACATGGTATGTACTCACTCATAGTAGGATACTAGATGTAAAACAAAGATGACTAGACTGCTACACAACTGCAGGGAGGCTACCTAGAAAACGGGACCCAAGGAAAGACCCAGGGATCACCCAATGACAGAGAAATGGATGAGATCTGCATGAACAACATGGACGACAGTGGGAGTAATGAAGGGCAAGATTTAATGGAAAGAGAGCTTAGAGGAGCAGGAGATCCCAGCTGGATCAAGAACAGAAAGGGAGAACAAAGAATAACAGACCATGATAAATGAAGACGACATGAGAACAGGAATAGGCAAAGTGCTGGAGAGGTCCCCAGAAATCCACAATGATATATCCTCTGTAGACTGCTGGCAATGGTCAAGAGAAAGCCTGATCTGACCTAGTCTGGTGATCAGATAATTAAACACCCTAATAGTCGAGTTGGAACTCTCATCCAATAACTGATGGAAGTGGATGCAGAGATCCTCAGCCATGCCCCAGGTGGAGCTCCAGGAGTCCAACTGGAGAGAAAGAGCAGGGTCTGCAAGAGCGTGAATTGTTGAGCCCAAGATTAGAAAAAGCACAGGGACAAATAGCCAATCGAATGGAAGCACATGAATTATGAACCAATGGCTGTGGAGCCCCCAGCTGGATCAGGCCCTCTGGATAAGTGAGACAATTGAATAGCTTGAACTGTTTGGCAGGCATCCAGGCTCCGGGACCAGGACCTGTCCTTAGTGCATGAGCTGGCTATTTGGAACATTGGGCTTACACAGGGACACTTTGCTCAGCCTGGAAGGCGGGGACTGGACCTGCCTGTACTGAATCCACCAGGTTTAAATGAACCCCAGGGGAGTCTTGGTCCTGGAGGACATGGGAATGGAGGGGAGGTGCTGGTGGGAAGGTGAGGGTGGGGGCAGGAGGGGGTAGGACAGGGGAACCCATGGCTGATGTGTAAAATTAAAACACAATAATAATAATAATAAAATGTTTGAAGAAGTAAAGAAAATATTCTTGCTGGGGATTACAAATTGCTCCTGAAAAGATACAAAGAGAAGATTCTATTAATTATTTAGGATATAAAATAGAGCTACAAAAAATTAGACCTAAAAAGGTGCAAATTAGAAGAGATCGACTACAGACTCTTAATGACTTTCAAAGATTATTTGGGGACATTTCTCATCTACGAACTATTGTTGGGGTAAAAAATGATGAACTGAATAATTTGTTCAAAACCTTAGAAGGTGACAAGGACTTAAATAGTCCAAGAGTATTATCACCTGAAGCTGAGAAAGAATTGGCCTTGGTAGAAAAGAAAGTACATGAAGGACATGTAGATCATATTGATCCAAAGCTGGATTGCATTTTAGTTATTTTGCCTTCTAGGCATTCTCCTACAGGAATATTAATGCAGAGAGAAGATATTATATTGGAATAGATATTTTTACCAAATAAACCAAATAAAAAATTTAAAACTTATGTGGAAAAATCTCTGACTTAATTTTGAAAGGAAAATTGAGACTTGGTCAATTAGCAGGGATACACCCAGCAAAAATTGTTGTACCTTTAATTAAAGAGGACATTGAAAAATTATGGACAGAAATTGAACCTTGGCAAAGAGCTTGCAGTAATTTTTTGGGAAAAATTAACAGCAAATATTCCAAAAGCAATAGAATTGATCTTATAAAGAGAGCTGATTGGATCTTGCCTTGAATTGTATGGGGAAAACCCATATCTGGAGTTCGGACATTTTATACAGATGCCAACAAACAAGGAAAGGCAGGTTAAAAATCAGAAAATTTAAGTAAAGTGCTTCAAAGTCCTTATAATTCAGTTCAAAAATCAGAATTGTATGCTATTCTGTTGTTATTAATGGATTTTTCAGAACTTCTCAACATAGTTACTGACTCTCAGTATGCTGAAAGAGTGGTATTACATATTGAGACTGCAGAATTTATCCCTGGTGCTTCAGAATTAACTTCACTATTTATTCAATTACAAGATACAATCAGGGAAAGGAGTCATCCTTTATATATAACTCACATCCGATCCCATACTGGGTCCGCCAGGCCTTCTAGCACAAGGTAATGATGAGATTGATAAATTATTGATAGGAAATGTGCTGGAGGTCTCAAAATTTCATAAAAAACACCATGTCAATAGTAAAGGTTTAAAAAAGGATTTTTCCATAACCTGGCAACACGCCAAGGAAATTGTAAAGAAATGTCCTCCTTGTTCCTTCTACAATCAGATGCCATTACCAGCAAGATGTAACACAAAGGGTACTCAGAGGAATGAAATCTAGCAGATGGATGTGTTTCACTTTGCGGAATTTGGAAAATTGAAATATGTACACCATACTATTGATACTTATTCAGGATTTCAATGGGCAACTGCTTTGAGTTCTGAAAAAGCTGATTCTGTAATCACTCATTTGCTAGAAGTTATGGCCATCATGGGTGTACCTGCACAAATTAAGACTGATAATGCTCCTGCATATGTCTCTATTAAAATGAAACAGTTTTTTGCTTATATAATATAAAGCATATTAAGTTATACCACATAATCCTACAGGCCAAGCAGTTATAGAAGATCAAACAGAACTCTAAAGGACATGATAAATAAACAGAAAGGGGTAACAAAGACCCCCAGAAATAGACTGCACAATGCTCTATTAACTTTGAATTTTCTCAATGCTAATGAGAAAGGAACAACAGCTGCAGAGAGACATTGGATAATAGAAAAAACTACAGAATTAAATCAGCCTATATACTTCAAGGATCTGCTGACCTCAGAATGGAAACCAGGGTATGTGTTATGTTGGGGATGAGGTTTTGCTTTTGTTTCTGCAGGAGAAGATAAGCTGTGGGTACCATCAAAATTGATAAAGGTTCGATTAGAACAAGAGAGACCTCTTAATTAGAGGAGGTGATAGTTCATCAACCAACATGACCATCCAGTTTAAACTCTCTTATACCATTAATACATGCCTTTTCATTTAATCAGATATAACTTGCCAAAAGGGAACCTCCCCAAAATTAGTGTTGGGGAAAGGTTTTTGTTTTTGTCTTTTAGGGGAATGAAAGCTGAGGAATCTGAAGAACACTGGACAAATGAGACAACTGAAGAAAAAGGACAAATCCATCTGTCCCAGGAAAAAGAGTAAAATGGCCTATTGGTATATCATCTACAAAATTTCATAAATCTTCCTAAATGTTTGTTTCTGCTCTTCTCTAAAAAAAAAATTAATGCTATTGGTCTTCTTATAGTCCCAGTTCAATTAAAGTTTAAAGCTGACTTTGAAGTTGGAGAATGGCTCTCTCCTTCTTTCAACTCAAGCATGTTGTTAAAAGGAAAATGCAAACTCCCTGTATCATACCAGAAGAAAGAGCCATCTTCTGACATGGGACAGGAGATAAACCAAATTACTTAAAGGACTATTCTATTACTAATCTCAATTCTTTGATTCTATTCTGATTCATTAAACTGTTCTTAAAGTATGAATTTTATATCAAAATTTACAAGATAGATATATATATATATCTTTGTTAAGATAATAATGGTCATATAGAGTACTAATTAATTCTAGAGAAAAGGCTTCGATTAGCTGCTTATACATGTCTTTGTGTTCGAGTCTCTTTTCAGTTACCTGCAGGAAATCACGGCCAGGCCTAACATCAACTGAAATCTCCAGGAAGAAGATGGGGCCCCACAACGACAATTCCACATGGAAAATAATATCGCTAAGCTGACAAATATCACCTACAGATCAGCTTTGGACTACAAAGTGCTTAGAGCAATTCTGAGATGGCTAGCTGAGATGATCCAGTTTCAAAGACTACTTGAATAAGGACTTTGAGATAAACCCTGAACTTTGGCATTATGGATAACAAAGAATATAGTTACCTTTTCTAGAATTTGATAATTAACCCAAAATTTTTCTTTTCAGAATAAAGATAACTTCGCCCATACCCAACAGGAAGCAATTTTAAGAATACGACGCCCACATTCCCAAAGGGGTGGTGTGGGGTGGGTGGTTTTTTGGTCTTTTTATAGGTTTTGGTTCTGGGATAGTTTTCATTGTTTAGGAGGGTTGGTTAAAAGTTGTTGTTAAGGGTTAGGAAAAGGGCTAGGCAAAGGAGATTAGATTTAAGGTGCTTGTTTAAAAAAAGAAAAAGAAAAAGACAATTACTAGTTTTAGATACTTTACATTGGATTGGATTGTTTTATATTGTATACAAATTATATATACATATATGTATACACACATATATATATATATATATATTAGAATATGCCATACACATATTTCTAATCTTGCTTGAGATATTGTACTTATACCATTCATTTAACAATGTAATGCAATTTGCTAATCCTTGAATGTTATTATTACCAACTATTAGGATATATAGAAATGAAAGTTAGTGGTTAGACATTACAATTGAACTTGTAGTCATATTAGGTGTGTTTTCAAGATCGAACAGATATATTTTAGATAGACAGGTCATCTTTAAACCCTTCAGAGATCTACTGAATATGGCATTTAAAATGTTTTAATAACTTAGGAATTTTTCTTTTTTGCTATGACTATGAGACATGTTGGCTCCTGGCAGTACCAATCTACTTCAGAGAAAATATGGGCATTGAAGAAACTGCATATGGAGTTAACTTTCATTGTGGCAAAAGTTAGCCACTGGGTAACAAAGTATCCTCGAATCAACTGCTGACAAACAGGACAGTCAGGACTTGAAACAAAGGACTACCGATTCTTGCCAAAACAAGTGTGGTTGTGGCTTTAACAAAAGGCATCTTCTGAAGCCAGGACAATATGGGACCATCCCTGAAGTGAGTGGCCTTTGCAATCTGTAAAAGGTACCGTGCCCTTTTCTTCCAAGGCAGCTGAACAGGGAGTGGGCCAATGGCTTCTGATGTGCAATGGAACAGCAGCTGAAACAGTTATTCTTGAAGAATAACTAAACTCACCCCTCTCAATAGTAGACTGGCATTTATTAGAGGGATGTGGAGAAGAATGGGATGCCGAGATGAAGCCACATATACACAGCCAAGAAAAATGGACAGCTGAACTAAAAAAAATCAATAATTTCCAGAATTTAAAATCTTGAATCATGACTTGACACTAATGGAATTCAGGTGTTTCTGGTACATGGACTGCTCTCACCAAATGTGAGGTCAAACTGTTGACCTTGTATACATCCTAGTTCACAAATGAGTCTGTCAGATACGCTAAGCCTATAGGCTGAAGATGATGCCTCAACACTGTGGAGAAACCTCAGGTGACTGTCCAGGCAGCTGGCTGTTTCTGTCAACTCACATTTTTTTGGGAAGCTGCTTACATGCACTTCCTGTTTTTATTTTTTATTTAGGTAGCATTATTTCCTTCTTGGGTCTCTGAGGGAGTTGAAGATCAATTAGTTATAGTTATAATTTTCTTTGTTAAGGATTTCAGAAAAACTCACTAAGAGCTGTAAGTGTATAAATTTGAAAGACGTTATAAGGCAGTTCCGTTAGTAATATAAGTTAGGATAGAAAGTGAATCAGGTACATTTTGGACTTACCAAAATAGGATAGATAATGGAATTATTTTCTCTGAATTTGTCAAATGCAAATGGACTAGACATTGTTTAGGTATTTATTGCTTGTATATATGGTATATTGTTATTGTACTTTTGTATATAGTTTTTCTTATTAGTTATAACTTCCTTTCTTTTCTTTTTATTAAAATAGAAAAGGGGAAATATAGTGACATTTTATTTGTATTGAAATGTGATTTTATTTGTATGTTAATAAAGTTGCCTTAGGGTCAGAGCAAGCCATAGCAGAAGCTGGGCGGTGTTGGTGCATGCCTTTAATCCCAGTACTTGGGAGGCAGAGCTAGGCAGATCTCTGTGTGTTCAAGGACACAGCCAGCATGGCAGACACACACCTTTAATCTCAATACCAACCATAGAAGACCTGGAGGTCTGTACAAACAGGCAGTGACGAGGAGGTCATGTGGCTGGGTTTACAACCAATGAGAAGGCAGAACAGAAAATCTATTTAAAAAGATAGGACACACAGAAGTAGGTCTCTTGCGGAGAGGAAAGACAGCAGAAGCAGTGAAGGGTAAGGCTCTCAGCTATTGCTCTGACCTCTTGGTTTTTAACTCTGCAACTGGCTCTGTGTTTCTTATTTAACACGATGGTTACACTACAATGCAGGGCAGCCCCAAGGGGTGAGATCAGAATGTTAACATTTCTCTGTCTTGATTATTATAAAAAGAGGTGAGTTGTGGAAGCAAAGGGGGAACAAGGGTGCCAAATTCTCATGGCTACTTCAAGCTGGCAAGGGGTGAAGTGGGGAGGAGCGAAGCTGGGAGTCACACATGGTGGGAGGATTGAGTGAAGAAGCATTGTTAGCTGTCATCATGGCAATCTCTGGCATGGAGGTTGCTAGGAGAAAAAAATAGATTGTTATCGTTTGCCTTATGAGCTGTGCTTCCTCTGTGTCTGGCTGGCAAATACTGACTCCATCCTTTTTCTTCTCAGAATTCTCCTAGAATTCTGTGTCTGGCTGCCCCTCCTATATTTCCCACCTGGCTACTGGCCAATCAGCATTTTATTAAACTAATTTGAGTGACAAATCTTTATTGTGTACAAGAACATTATCCCACAGTTAAAAAAAAAAACAAAAAACAAAAAACAACAACAAAAAAAAAAACAAAAAACTAAAACTGAGGAGGAATTTTGTTGTTGTTGTCGTTGTTGTTGTTGTTGTTGTAGCTGCAGCCAGTTTGTCCAGTCTGCATAAAACTAGATAGCTGCCATGAATGGCAAGGGGGGGGGAGGGGAGGGTGGAGACACAGGCCGAAGTGAGCTGAGATGCAGGTAGCAGACAGAAGAAGCAGACAGCAGTTCAGAGAGAAGAGGGCAGATGTTTAGGAGTCTAACCCCCAAACATCTTTGGGGGTCTGATGAATCCAGTCAGGTCATAGTAGGGCATCTCCTAAACAGGATCTGTTTTGAATGAGTTCTTGTACTTGGCCAAGATTCTTGTAAATTTCCAAGAACTTATTAGATAGTCAATCCAGAAAAAGAAAGTGAGAGAAGACACTTTTTAATACAGTGATAAGAGAGCTGGGAGTTGCCATTAGTTTTTAAACCAGCTCTGGCAGAGCTGTGAGGTTTGCACCATTATTTAAATGAAGTTTGGAATTGAGCTCCTAGCTACTGTGGGGCAGTTTAAAAGGCTTGTGGCTCAAGTTAACCCTTAGATTCCAGTTAGTCTTTGCAAAACAACAACAACAAAAAACCTGTTTGTAGCAAGATGCTGCTGCTACAGAGAACATGGTGAACTTCATTAGCTATGGTTTACACTCTCAGGAAGTCTTGTAGTGTGATATTGTGTTATTTTTTGTAAGACTCCAAATGAAATAACAGCAAGTTTCTCCCTAGAAGGGAAGGGTTAGAATCTTTAAGAAAGTGTTGTTTATCGCTCCCGTTATTTTCTGGGGCTGGAGCTGCCCTATCACCCCATTTCCCTGATTAGGGGTGGGGTCCTGCTGTAATTTGGGAGGTAACAGCATCTATTAATGGTGTCCCATTCTTTTTTTTTTTTTAAGATTTATTTATTTATTATGTATACAGAAGAGGGCACCAGATCTCATTTACAGATGGTTGTGAGCTACCATGTGGTTGCTGGGAATTGAACTCAGGACCTTTGGAAGAGCAGTGGGTGCTCTTAACCTCTGAGCCATCTCTGCAGCCCTGTGTCCCATTCTTATGGAATCGGGACCTACAGTGCTTTTTCCAATGATAGCAGTGAGGGCATTTTCTCAGAGACATGTTTTGGTTTGTAGCCTGGATTATAATTAGGGCATTAGAACTCATATTATTACCTCTGGGATAGAAGTTCATATTGATCCCTCCTTGAAAGAGACAACATTTATTGATACGTCCCATTTGTCCACATGAAAAATATTTAAGCCTCATATCTCTTTTGTTAGGCTGTCTTTGTTTCTGTTTTTATAGGAATTGAGTTGTTGTGCATCCCTGCAATGTGGTCACAATAGCCACACCTTGATAGTAAGAGGGACCAATATCAATCACAGGGAAGCATCCTAGCATTTCCCTTTGGAGAAGAGCCTTTTGGACTGCTCCAGCAAAGCCCTCTGGCCCCTTTTTCTTTTTACTTCTTGTTGGGGGCTGAGTGTAGTGTATATTTAAATGCTATAGTGGGATGCTGTCAGTTGTTTGACAGTGCATTGCTCCTTTTTCTTTCTCAGAGGTTGGTTCATTATTGCTAGAATTATCAGAAGTCTCCTCTGAACTGTTCCCACTAAGATCTCTTAAAGAGGGGGAAATGTTCTGTTTCTTTACCTCAAGAGGAGCTGTGGGAACCGAGGGTGGAGGAATAGTTTGCTCTGGTTCCAATTTAGGCTTAAGTTCTTGATCAGTAGTCAGAGCTCGTTTGAGTGTTTTCCATATGGAGAGTGCTATGGATGGCATCTGTTGTTCTCCATGCTCTGGATGCCAAATCTTAATTTCTTTTCCTACAATTTCCTACAACATTTCAGAATTCAAAGTTCCACAGTCTGGGAACCAAGGGCTTACTTTCTGAACGAACTTAAGGAATTCAGAAAGTTGGCTAGTGCTAACTTCAATACCTTTCATCTTAAGCATATGTTTAATAATGTCTACAACAAGCTGTATCTCTCTGGAATAGTTATGGCCCATGGTGCAAGAAAGATTCTTAATATGGAAGGGGGTATTTAACTACTCGCCACAAAAAAGCCTGGGGTTCCTCCCAATTTGCAGCAGATTTAATTAGGTCTGTTGGTAGCCGGCACTTCAGGGGTCACCTTTACGACTTCCCATGGTAACTGTCTCTTCTCTGGACAGCCTCCGCCAAGCACACCCCTGCTTTTTGAGTGTGCTTGATTGATTACTCTCCTGAGACTGGGTACCCAAGGGTTCCAGGTCTTGTATAATATTAAAAAGACCAGCCTTAATATTATACATCCCAAGGACTCAGGAAAGAAACTATGAACAAGAATTATTTTCAGGAAAAGAATCTACGTACACCAAACTTTTTAGTCCACTTGCTTTAATTCACCTTTCAGTCTCTACCTTTACAGTTATATACTGAAACAATCACAATCCTCCCCTCCAGCCAGTCACCAGGCCTGAATTCCTGCAAGGTCATAAAGGCAGGTGAGAGTTCCTCCGGCAGTGAGTGTCAGGCTTTCTTTTACATCCTGAAAATGGAGTGGTTAAGGGAGGAGGTCAGCTAAGAGCTGATGTCAGTTAGTATATCAAAAAGGGGATTTATGTGCTCAATCTACATTCCTAGGGGTGGTTAAGTAAGAAGTTAGGGGTCTATAAAGTTAGTAAGGCAGTAAGAAAGGAGGGTCTGAGCAAAATTGTGTGAAGCTATTACTTAAGGTCCACCTGACCTAGGCAGTGTCTCCTTGTGGAAATTACTTTAAATCAGGAGACTAGCATGTAATGGTCTGGACTGTTATTTCTGTTAGTCCTTGAATGTGGCTAAAGGAGAAATCTGATTCCAGCGCTAAAAGGAGAAGAAATGGATGGGCCTGAGAGAAGGAAGTCTTTCCTGAGGTTGTTCTCCAAGTACATTGAATGTATATGTACAAATGGTGATCAGTCCGCATTGTTAGCAATTCTAGGAAAAAATCAATTGGGAAAACTATGAAGGCACACATGATTTTCATAAAAGAAGACAGCTGATATATAGCAAGCCAAATAACATCAAAAGCTCCTTGGAATTTGGCTTCCTCTGAAGGAATTCTTTGATCCCTTCAGATAGTAGCTTTGTCATAACCAGCTGACTTCTTATAATATTCCTGTGGCCCATAGCAGTACTCAAATATCAGATCAAAACTAAAGAGCCTTGAAAATGGTAATAGATACAGATATCACTGCCAATGTCTCTCCTTACTCGAGGTCTATTTGGTCTTAAGAATATAAGCCTCCTTGTCCTTGCTAATTTTGTTAAGTTGTAACTAATTGGGAAAACTTTATGTCCAGATTTAATTTATATATGCTCCCAAAATTAAGCCTAAACAACATTTGCTTTTGTTCCCCTGATTTCATCATGGCTGGCAGTCATTTTTCACTGAGGTTTACTAAGGTTTAACGAATACATTTAGTACTAATGAGCTCTTTGTTAATTTTATCTCCTTCTAGACTAAGGAAACAATAAGCCTCAAATATCTTAGATTGGTATGAAATTTATTTATTTATTTATTTATTTTTTGAGTGGAGGACCAAACCCAGGGCCTTGTGCTTGCTAGGCAAGTGCTCTACCACTGAGCTAAATCCCCAACCCTGTAAGATATTCTTAATGTTCTAGAGCATTTAGTACTTGTTTATTTCAATTCTGATTGGTCCCCTGCAGAGTATAGTCTGTGTGTGGCTTTTCCTGGTTATTGTAATGGTGAGACTTAGTCCCAGCATTGTTAGTCTGAAGCCTGTCATGACTACACTAATGTTAAGTTAGGCCTCTTCAACATCTTTACATGCTTTCTATTTTTGATTGTTGCTTTTCCTACCTAAGCTTGGCTGTCCTTGAACTTGTTCTGTAGACCAGGCTGGCCTCAAACCAGAGATGCACCTGACTCTGCTTTCTGAGTGCTAGGATTAAAGGTGTGCACCACCAAACCTACCTCTAAGCTTTTCTTTAATTCCTTTTCACAAGTTGGAAATTTAGCTGGGTGGAATCTTGCCCTAAGGCTACCACTCCCTTTATTCGATTTCTTAATCTATTTATTTCCTTGAACACTGGATTTAGCTCTATTCCATGCCCTGGTGTTCCTTTCAATCTGTACATTTTGTATTTTTATTTGCTCATCTTGCCCTATTTCATTATGGATCTTCATTAGAGTTAACACTAATAACTATATGACAGAGTCTATCCTAGGCTGTTTTAAGATTTCCTCTGCCAATGGAATTAATCCAAAACTCTTTGCTGTAGCCCCAGGCAGACTCTTTGAAGAAGGTCAAAAAGCACCCACATTCTTCACTAAAATTTCACAAGAACAATCTCTAGTCCATATACATTTTTCTCCTCTGAAACCTCATGATCAGGCAATACCTCAGTTCCTGGTACCAACTTCTATCTTAGTTAGGGTTTTTTCTGAGCAGACACCATGATGAGGGCAACCATTACAAAGGAAAATATTTAACTGGAGTGGCTCACTTACAGTTCAGAGGCTCAGCCCATTACCATCATGGTGGGGAACACAGCAGCATGCAGAAAGACATGGTGCTGGTTACATCTTGATCTGAAGGCAGGGAGTGGACTGTGTCATTGAGCATGGATTGAGCATATATGAACCCTCAAGCCTGCCTCCACAGTGCCACACTTCCTCCGACAAGAACATACCTATAAACATACCATACCAATAAAGCCACATCTCCTAATAGTGCCACTCCCTTTGGGGGCCATTTTCTTTCAAACAACAATACTGGAATTGAGGTGCTATAGTGTGGGGGCTGTCCAGAATGGCTGGAATGATGACCAAGGCTGTGAAGAGAGAAAGAAGTGTAGGCTGGTGGACATCTGTTTTGCTTCATGCTGGGCCTCCTGGGGCTAGGAAAGTGCAGGCTTCTTTGGAACAGACTGTGTCATAGAGGCTCTGGATGGTCAGAAACACCTGGGGCTAATACACTTGAACCAGTTTGCAGTCCATAGTTGATTTGAAATCTAGGGACAAAAGGTAAAGTTAAGGAGTTTTAGGGGAAATCCTTCATACTTAAAACTTCTAGGCCCATGGTCCAGTTAGTTGAAGGAAAGGAGTCCTAAGATGAGGGAATATATATATATATATATATATATATATATATATATATATAGAGAGAGAGAGAGAGAGAGAGAGAGAGAGAGAGAGAGAGAGCAAAATCCCAGTAGGTAAGGAAACCTAGCATGATGGACAGGAGTTCTTGACCTCTGAGAGGTGGATCCAAGTCAATTCCCTGAAGCTTACTTGAATTTTTTTAAGTTTATAAAAATAAAAGTCACATTAGCATTAGTACTTTTTGTAATGTGTATTGAAATCCACATTGTAGAAAAAGCCATAGATTCGTCCTTTTTAGTTGTAACAAAATCTTGGTGACCCATAAAAATGATTCTGGGTTAAAAGCATTAACAGTCTTCTCTCTGTCCAGCAGGTTAGATATATGGATTGAACAGTAATGTTTCTAGCACAGTGAGAAGCATTTTTAAGCCTATACTTAGAAAACAACCAAAGGACATTTACTAGGGATAGATTAATAGCTTATCAGAACTTCATTGATTAATGCTAAAAATCAGAACTCACGAAGTCCTAGTATTACAATAGCATAGTAAAGGAAAGAAATCTGAAACATTTTTCTGTAGCACAAATACTAATTGATATTATGAATAAAAATTTGGAGTCAGATATCAGAGTGAAACCTGAAAGAGCAGAGAGCAGAGAAGCCAGCCACTAGTTCTTACCTCTACACAATCCTCAGCCAAAAGGGGCTTAACTCCTTTATTCTCCTGCCTTATATTCCTTTCTCTGCCCAGCCATACCACTTCCTGTATCAACCTACCTAGTGATGGGTTTAAAGGTGTGCACCACCACAGCCTGGCCTTCATGGCTAACTAGTGGCTTAGCTCTTCACTCTGATCTCCAGGTAAGCTTTGTTATATCACAAACAAAATATCACCACATTTTAAATTTTTCTTATATACCTCAAATCACTTTCTTGGTGTTAGGCCCAGATCACAGGGACCCCCAAAAGACCACCAGAGAGACTGAATCCCATATGTAAAAGCAAAGTGCCTTTATTCAAGCTTGAGCTTGGACTCTCTGTCCAATGCAGCACTGACAGCAGAGAGTCTCAAGCCTGGGAAGGATGGGGATTTTATCATAGTAGAAGTTGGGGACTTAGGACCCTGATTTGTCTAGGGGTATCTCACCAAAAAGAAGAAATAGGTGTGTGTCATCTGGTGATCTTATCTAACAGAATGTTTGTAATGTCAAGTATTGCTCCTTAGATGCTGGCCCTTCCCTGGGTGGATCCCTGGGTGGTGTCAGCTTATGGATCTGGGTGTTGCCTACCAGTAAGCTTGTCATGGCAGCTGTGTCTGGGTCCCTAAGTCTGTCATGGCATCTGTGTGATCAAGCTGTTTTGGGCCCCACTTAGAGGCTTGTAATTTGCATTCACACATCTTATCTTTATTTTTTAATTAATCTATGTCTTTCACATCATGTATCTTGATACCATTCATTCCCTGTTCCTTTGCATCCACCATACATTCCCTCCAAATAAAACAAAATTCAAGGAAGAAAAGAAAAGAAAAGAAATTTTTAAAAATGGAAAAAAAATTTGTCGTGGAAGCTTCAATGTGACCTAACAAGAAGTCACACCATATACCCCTTTGTCCATACATCTCTACTTGCAAGTGTTCATTGCAAAGAATTATTGGTCTGGTTCCAGGCCCTTGATCTCCACTCCATGATTGATGCTGGGCTCACTGTAGGACTCTCCCTGGTCATCCCACTGCTGCCTTTTGTTGTTGAGACCCTGCTGCTTTGGGTCTGTGGGTCAGGTCCCTTCACGTGCTCCAGCAGATCATAGATAGGGTAGATATTGGGGCAGGCCAAGTCATAACCCTGGGTCTGGGCCTGGACAGCTGTAAGGTTATTTTTTTTATCATGATGGTTGATTACTGAGGGTAGTTATTGTAAAGCAAGTTCCTTTAAATAAAAGAGTAGTGAAAAGTTACTTTAAAAACATTTCTTGCATTTATCTTTATCAGAATGAAGTCTGCCAGCTGGCTAAACTGTCTGTGTTTACCTTTCTCACCAGGAGACATAGTAGCTCTAGAAAAGTGAGGACTGGGACCTGAGTTTTACATGGGAAATGAACTAATATGGCAGTTGCTGCCTTGGGGAAAAGGCTGGTTTGCTTGCTGCTATTAACATAAAGCTATAATTAGCCATCAATGTCACCAGAGACCTGAGAAGGATAAATTACAGCAGGAAGTATACTGGCTGGTTTTGTGTGTCAACTTGACACAGGCTAGAGTCATCAGAGGAAGGAGCCTCAGTTGAGGAAATGCCTAGTTGAGATTCAGCTCTAAGGCATTTTCTCATTTAGTAATCAATGGGAGAGGACCCAGTTTATGGTGGGTGGTGCTATCTCTGGGCTCCTGGTGCTGGGTTCTATAAGAAGGTGAACTGAGAAAGTCAGTGGAAGCAAACTGGTAAGCATCTCCCCTCTGTGGCCTCTGTATCAGCTCCTGGCTCCAGGATCCTGCCCTGTTTTAGTTCCTATCCTGGCTTCCTTCAGTAATGAACAGCAATGCTGAAGTGTAAGTCAAATAAACCCTTTCCTCCCCAACTTGCCATGGTGTTTCATCACAATAGAAACAATGATCATCATAACAATGGAAACCCTAACTAAGACAGGAAGTATAATACAAATATCATATGTAAATCAAATGAAAATACAAAGAATTTACCCACTACCTAGATGATTGTCATAGGTTCACATCATCTCAATGGCTTTGTTGGGGGCAGACACAGTGGATCCTTTGCAGTCACAGAAGAATGTATTTAATCTTTAGCTACCACACGGGCATCATTAGCTGCTAGCTATAGAAGGTCTGAGAGATTTTCATGTGGATGAGGATTGTAAGGGAAATTGGCCTATCTTGATGTAAAGTAGAGCAGTCAACACAACATAGTTTGGGCAGAGCCCAAGTTGGTGGCAGGAGAGGCATAAGGCAGTTTTTCCCAGTGGTTTGTGTTACCACAATCCAGTTGACATTGTCTGTGCCCATTTGTCTTCTTTGGATACTTTAGGATTGCCACTGTGATCTGGCATTTCTATCATAGGAAGCTTTCTTATTAAACATTTTAAATGACATATTCTTGTTATTCCCACCAGGCAAGAGTTAGACCACTCCCACATTTTTTGAAACAAATTTAAACAAAATTTATTTTGTTTGGGTACACCAGAGAGCTTGCCAGCAACTGCTTCCTAAGTTGGGTTAGAAAGAGAGTGGTACTAACTCCATTTCTCAGGGCCCTTTTAAAGAATAAAGTCATAGGTTTACAGAAACAAGACAATGGATCAGTTAAGAAGCACAGAAAAAAATCTTTAAAAAAAACTCATAAATCAGTCATCATCATGTGGTTATTGATTAGGGTGGGTCAGGATCTCAAAACAAGTCAAGGTCATGGGTTGGGGCAGGTTAGGTTCCAGGAAGCAGAAACTTAAAAACAAACTCAGCTCTTACAGTAAAGGGAAACATATTTTTAACAATACAACAAAATGGCTCCTGCCTCCAAAATGGAGTCAGGTAGGTTTTTAAATCTCTGAAGAGTTTGAGGACCATCTATTAAGTAAACCTGAGTTAAATAAACTTTACTTGTTTTTAGTTACTTGCTTTCAGCTTAACCTTGAAAACACATACAGGAGGCTAAATAAAGCTTGTCACTGAACAAATTATATAACAGTTTACAGGTTAGTAGCTTTTATGAGATTAAGGTTTTACAGTTTTATCCTTCTTAAATTTGAGTCTCAAAATTTAGCATCAAAATAAAACTTTAAAACATAAAGACAGTCCATAGAGAGATTGGGAACTTTCATGATCCTTTTCAGTGCACCATTATAGAATATTACAGTTTCTTGTATGACTCAGTTGTCCAAATAGCTAAAGCTTAACAAAGTTAGAAAGACAAAGAGATTAGACATATATCTTTAAATCAGTTATTATTAACCTGAATGAACTTCAGAAATTTATAAACCTTATTTGTTAAATATAACTTATTTTTCAAACATAAGTAACACAGTGTGCTGATTATTCTTGGTTGTCCACTTGACTATATATGGAATAAATTACAAGTCAGAAATGGAGGGCACACCTGTAATCTGGTCCTTGAGGCAGGAAGACAACATGCCTTTATCTGGACCTTGAAGATAAAAGACACAAACTTTTGATCTGGATCTTGAGGTAGAATGACCATGATTTCAATTTGGATCTTTTGATCCAGATGTTTAGATGGGAAGACACAATTTTTATCTGGGCCACACTTTCTGCTAGAAGCCTATATAAGGACAACAGAAGGAAAATTTTATTCATTCCTTCTTGGCCTGCTTGCTCTTGCCTTACCAGCACATCCATTCCTTCACTGGCATGTTAGCCTACTTCTTCAGGATTCCAGCATATACAGAAGACCAGCTGAGATATCTAGCCACATGGAACTGAGCATTCTTGGATTTTCCATTCACAGATAGCCAATTTTAGATTAGTTAGACTGCAGCCTGTAAGTTATCCCAAGAAATTCCATATATATACTCTTTCTCTCTAGAGAACCCTGACCAATACATATAGTGAGATTTTAATAAATAAACTTCTGAGTTCATGGAGGAAATTGCATTTAGTGGCCCAGATGGGTTTAAAGAATAAATAGAGGAGGCAGTTCTAAGGAGGGGGGTCAGGGCAAGGGCAAGGGTCACAGTATATTGTCGGAGAAAGCTGAGAGGAAACAGGGTCATAAAATATTGGAGATGGGTAAGTGACTTTAAAAAGAGAGATGTGCCTACATGAGGATGTAGGAAAGTACTCAGATGGGTGTAGCAGGCCAGATCCAAGAAATGTGAGTTGAGTGTCCAGTCAGGTACACCAAGAGAATGCAGAAGACTAAAAGAGCTGGAGAGACACAGAGTAGAAAGGGAAAGATGAATGGTTAGAAAGCAGCTGAAGAGGCAGACTCTAGAATTTAGAGTGAAACTTGGTGGGTGGCAAAAACAAGCAAAAAAATGATCTGCACATACCTTAGGGTAGGTCATATCAGCAGCTCGTTTGGAAGGGAACTCTTGTGGTTTTCCGCACCCAATAGATAAAAAGGTGAAAAAGGAATAATGCTCCTAGATATGGGTGGAGGAGAACATTTATTATAGACAAAAAGAGAGAGCATAGACAGAGACATCTGGAAGGGTCCAGATATAAAGGAGGGGGAGGGGACAGTGGGAGAGTCAGAGAAAGGAACCAGGAGGTAAGAGGCCAGTATATCTAAAATAGCTAGGAGACAGGGTAGCCCTGCAATAATGTCCCTATAACAGGTAGTTGCTGAGAACCTGGCAGCCAGAATCTGCTTTGGTATGCTAAATAGGTACTTGTGGTAGTTTAAAAGAAAATTGCCTCCCCAAAGGGAGTGGCACTCTTAGGAGATATGGCTTTGTTGGAGTAGGTGTGGCCTTCTTAGAGGAAGTGTGTCTCTTTGGAGGCAGTTTTTGAGGTCTCATATATACTCAAGCCACACCCAGTGTCTCAGCTTGCTTCTTGTTGCCTTAGGATCAAAATGTATGGATTCTCAGTTCCTGTTCCATGTCTGCCTGTAGGACACGACCATGATGATAATGGACTGAACCTCTGAAAATGTAAGCCACCCTAATTAAATGATTTTCTTTTATAAGAGTTTCCATGGTCATGGTGTCTTGTCACAGCAATAGAAACCCTAACTAAGACAGAAGTTGGTACCAGGAACTGGGGTATTGCTGTGATAGGCCTGACCATGCTTTTCTTTGAAGGAATATGGACTTTGGGGCTGTGGATTAGAAAAGCAGTTGAAGACAGTGCTGATGAGGGTGACTTGAACTGTGGGGGGCTGGCTCAAGAGGTTTCAGAGGAGAAGGATGGTAGTATATGGCCTAGAAATTGTTCTTGTGATATTTTGGTGAAGAATGTGGCTGTCTTTTGCCCTCATACAGTCTTCCTGAGGTTAGAGCAAAGAGTTTTGAATTAATCCCATTGGCAGAGGAAATCTCAAACATCTTAGTATATACTCTGTAGTGTGGTTACTAGTGTTCATGCTTATGAAAATTTTTAATGAAAAAGAATAACCTGAGCAAGGAAAAGGGAACACCAGAAAGTGGAATGGAGTTAAATCCTGTGTTCAAGGAGATAAATAGATTAAGAACTTGAATAAAGGGAATGGTTACCTCAGGGGAAGATCCCACCCTGCTAAGTTTTCAATTTATGGAAAGGAATTTAAAAATGTTTAGAGCTGGCCATTGGTGGCACATGCCTTTATTCCCAACACTCAAGAGCCAGAGATAAGCAGATCTCTGAGTTTGAGGCCAGCCTGGTCTACAGATCCAGTTTCAGGACATCTAAACTTAGGCAGTGAGGGAAAACATGGAAAAAGAAAAGTTGGTGAAGATGTAATTGAATAAGGGGACCATGTTCCAGCCTCATCAAAGGAGGTCAACTACCAAATTTTGCCAAGACAAGGTAGGCCAGTTCTTCAAAATTCCTGCTTCACAGGAAAGTCTGTCAGACATTCTGTGCCTATAGGACAAAGATCTATGCTTCAATGTTGCAGAGGAACCTTGGGTAACTGTACAGGCAGCCAACTGTCTTTGTCATTTCTATAGTTTTGGAAGTTTCTTGCTCTGCACTTCCTGTTTACTCAGGTAATATTTTATCCCTCTCCAGTCTCTGATGGGGGGTGAACACTAAATGGTTGTAGTTTTACAGTTTTCCTTGTTACCAAATTCTGCAAATAAAAATGAAGAGGACATTATCAATGTAATTCTTACCTGATAATTGCTCTTATTATACATAGTTTTATTGTATTAACATTAAAACCTTTCCTTCTTATTCAGATATAAACGGGGAAATGTTGCAGGATATTTGACCACACTGTGAACCCTCATATTATATTAATTAAATAAAAACCTGAAGTCAGGAGGTGGAGCCAGTGGCTAGTTGACAAGAAGTAGCCATAGAAGATAAAGAAGTCAGGAAGACTGATAGAGAAGCACACAGGAAGTAGAAGGGAGGGATGGAGAGTTTGGTGGTTTCTTTTAGATTGGAATGGTGGAAAAAAAGAACTCTTGCCAATATACCAGCTAAGGAAGAAGGTCAGCTAGTTGCTCTCCATACTCTCTGAGTTAGCAAGGTTTTGCCCCAGCCCCCAACTTGTAAGTCTTTACTGGGAAAATCATAAGCTATAGGATTAGTAAAAAACAAGAGTGAGCTTGAAGAACCAGTAGTTAGATCCCTGATGGACAGAGAGATAGGAAGAGGGAGCATAAATTGATGTCAAACTTCCAGCTCCTTCTTCTTCTTCTTCTTCTTCTTCTTCTTCTTCTTCTTCTTCTTCTTCTTCTTCTTCTTCTCCTTCTTTTGGTTTTTCGAGACAGGGTTTCTCTGTAGCTTTGGAGCCTGTCCTGGACTAGCTGACCTCGAATTCACAGAGCTCCACCTGCCTCTTCCTCCCAAGTGCTAGGATTACAGGTGTGTGCCACCACTGCCTAGCCCAGCTCCTTCTTTATTATCCTGACCTGAGACAAACCCTGGCAGCCTAAGACAAAC
The DNA here is from genome assembly GCF_903995425.1 of Onychomys torridus. Lineage (NCBI taxonomy): Eukaryota > Metazoa > Chordata > Mammalia > Rodentia > Cricetidae > Onychomys > Onychomys torridus. The sequence goes on from NC_050450.1 coordinate 2,906,897, forward strand.
ACATGGTAGGCCTTTCCTCCCACTTGTAAGGAGAAAGATGTCGAACTTCCAGCTCCTTCTTTATTATCCTAATTTCTGTCTACTTCTAAGCCCTTACCACAAGTTTGATTGTTATCATAATTATCCTAAACAGTTTGTAAGAGTAGCTTTCAAAGAACAGAACTTTATATTACAATTTTAAATGAGTTGCATAGGTACAACACCTTACAGTATGTTGTAATAAAAATAACCTTAAATTTGTATCATTATACAAAAATCCATATAATGTAAAATATTTGAGACTAGTTGTTTTTAGTTTAAAAGTAGATTCAATAATCTACCTCCTCTATCCTATCATTCCTATTTCCCTTCATTTTTTCCTTAGATAAGAAAGAAAGAAGGAGAGAGGAAAGGAAAATAAGGAAAAAAATTCTTAATGTAGTCTCCTTCATTTAGCTTCCTCACTGATAGTGATCAATAACAACTTGTAACCAAACCCACTGAATGACAAACATCCAACCCAACCCATACAACCTCTTGGGAATGTGGGCATATGTTCTTAAAATTTCTTCTGGTTGTCTGAGGATGACAACATCTTTAGGGGACCCTGATAAAATTGGGATAATAGGAGAGCTGGTTGTATCATTTGTGGTCCAGTTTGTGTGTAATGGGAAAGTGCAGAGCTTACCTGAAGTTCTAGTCTGTGAGGCTGAAGCATCTTAACTACCTGCTTTGAAGTTGTACTGAGTGTTTTATAGTCCAAAACTGATTTTTGGGTGGTATTTGTCAGCTTAGTGGCCTTACCACAATCCAGGTGGGTTCATCATTGTAGGGCCCTATAATTTTCTTGGAGATCTCAAAGGTCACTGCTAGGAATGGTCACAATTCGCTGTAGAAAAACTTAAATGTTTTAAATGCCATATGCAGCAAATATCTGAAAGATTAAAGGACCACAATCTGTTAAATACATCTGATGCATACAAACTTAGTTCCTTGTTACTCACTTCAGACTCTGTAGCAGGATTTCTTTTGGACCACCATCCAGCTTCTAAATCATGTCACAGAGACTTGTTAATTATGAATGCTTGACCTTAGCTTAGGCTTTTTTCTTGCTAGCTCTTTTAACTTATTTTAACCTGTTTCTCTTCACCTACATTTTGCCTTGGGCCTTTTTACCTTTCTTTTATTCTGTACGTCTTATTCTGTATCTGGCTGGCAGATACCTTTAGGTATCTCACTCCCTTTCTTCCTCATTCTCTCTTCCCCTTTCTCTCCTCCTACTTATTCTCTTTTCCTACCAGCTCTGCCTATCCCTCTACAGCCTAGCTATTGACTGTTTAGCTTTTTACTAGACCAATCAGGTGCCTTAGGCAGTCAAGGTAGAACAGCAACACATCTTTACATAATTAAACAAATGCAGCAAAAACAAATGTAACATATCTTTGCCTAGTTAAATATTTCACATTTCCCCTTTTTATCAAAATAAAAAGGAAGGTTTTAACTTTAACATAGTAAAACTATATGCAATAAGAACATTTATCAAATAAAAATTACATTTAAAATATCCAATCCCTCTGCATTTGGAAAATTTGGAGAAATCAATCTATTATCTTATCTGTCCAATCTTGATGAGCCCAAAGTTCTACCTAATTTACCTTCTATCAGAACTAAGGAAAACTATAACTATAACTATCTAATTTTCCACTCCATAAAAGATCCCAGAAAGACAAAATATTACCTGAGTAAACAGAAAGTACAAAGCAAGCAACTTTCAAAGCTATAGAAACAACAGTCATCTGGCTGCTGGGCCAGTCACCCAAGGTTCGTCTGAAAACATTGGAGCATCCATCTTTGGCCTATAGGCCTATAATATCTGGCAGACTTTTCTATGAAGCAGGGATTTTGAAGGACTATCCTGCCTTGTTTTGGCAAAGTACAGCAGTCACTTTCCTTTATCTCCTGCTTGTCTAGTTTGTACAGCATAATGTTAGAAGTCAAGGCAAGGGCAGTTTCTTGCCCAAATGACTAGCTTTGCCACACTGAAAGCAAATTCCATATGGGGTTTCTTTGATGCCCATGATCCTTTTATGAAGTAGATTGATGCTTCCAGGAGCAGACTTATCTCACTGTCATGAAAAGTCTTAGTTTATTAAACATTTTAAATGCCATATTCTGTAGGACTCTGAAGCATTTGAAGATCATCCATCTATCTAAAATGTATCTATTTAACTTTGAAAACATATGTAACATGACTAAAAGTTTGATTGTTATAGACGATTAACTACTAACCTGCATTTCCCAATTATATATTGTATTTTAAAATGAGCTGCATGGGCACAGTACCGCAAATGAGAGTAGAAACATACATACAGTATAACAGAAATAACTTTAAATTTATATCAATATACCAAAATCCATATCAATGTGAAATATTTAAGATTGGTAGTTATTTTTTATTCCTATATTCCCACTAAATGATGACAAACATCTATGACCCACTGAATGACCAAAAACCACCCACCCCACCTCTTGGGAATGTGGGCATTGTGTTCTCTAGACTGCTTCCTGCTGTCTGGGGGCGACGGCATCTTTTAGGGACCTTGAAGAATTTGAGACAATGGTCAAATCCTGGGAAAACTAGTTGTAACATTTGTTGTCCAGTCTCAGAACTGTCCCCATGCAGAGGGGTCAGTATATATGTCACCTGTCTTGTAGTTTTTCTTGTTTTATTTCTTTATATCTATAGCCAGGATTTTCAGGAGGTCTCCCTCAATTAATCCTGATCTATATTAATCTTGAAATAATCCACAGCTTTTTGTTTCCTGGGTAAACAAAAACATTGTCTCTTCCCTAACACAATACATTTTCTGAATTCCATTTTTAAGTTAAGGCATCCCTAAAGCATCTACCCTGGTTTAATTCAGAAGTTCCTTTTACAATCCCTTGTCTTTTAGTAGCTGTCATTCACTCATCAGCATTCAAAAATTCAGTCAACACAATTCTATGGATCCAGACTCCCTGTGTATTTCCCATCTTTATGTGGCTTTCCCCCTTTATGTTACTTTACTTTCTCTCTAAAGACTTCACTTTATTATTTTTAAACTATTTATTTTTTTCAATGAGTTCCTGTACACACTTTCTTTTTTCTTAAGTCCACACACATTTTTTAACATGCTATAACCTATTTAGAGTTTTGTGGGTTTTTTTTTTCCAATCTGGACCTGTCTTTACAGGTCAAGCTAGCCTTTTCTGATTGAGTGAGCCAATCCTTAAACTGCTAAACACCTTTGTACTGCAGGCTAGCTCTGCCCCATCTTCAGTCTGTAAGAACCAAGCTTTATGGCCTGTGAGCTTGGCTGAGAGCTGCATTAAACTAAGAGCTGCATCTAACATGGAGCTGCACTCAATTGCCCTAGCTCTAGGAATCTGGTACCCACACTGTGGCAGACGTTTTTACTTAGCTTTTTGTTTCTCCTTAATGTGCTGGCTACTCAAGTGTTCACTGTATGTCAGGGCCTCTTAAAGGAGTCATGTCTATTTTTTTCTCTCTTTCTTTTTTCTTTCTCCTTTTCAGCTTTCTTGGGCCCTTTGTGGAAATTTGGGCCCCACATTGGAATGCCAAATGTACCAGGCTTTCTTTTGGGCCACTAACCAGCTTCCAAATCATGACATGTAGATTTATTATTAGTTATGAGTGCTCAGCCTTACTTAGGCTCATTTTTTGTTAGCTCTCATAACTTATTTTAACCTGTTTCTCCTCATCTACATTTTGACATGGGTCTTTTTTTTTTTTAACTTTCTTTCATTCTGTATGTCATACTCCATGTCTGGCTGACTGGCAGCTACCTGGCTGGGCCCAGGCATCTCCCTCTCTTTTTCCCTCTTTCTCTCCTCCCCTTCCTCTCCTCTGATTTTTTTCTTTCTCCCTGCCAGCCCTGCCTATTCCTCTATTGCCTAGCTATATGGCTTTTCAGCTTTTTAGTAGACCAATCAGGTGCCTTAGGTAGTCAAAGTAAAACAGCAACACATCTTTACATAGTTACACAAATGAAGCATAAACAAATGTAACACATCTTTGCTTAGTTAAATATTCTCCAACACTCAAACCAAAAAACACATACAATAAGCTAGATGAAGCTTATTTCTAGAATTAGTTAGTACTCTATATGACCATCAATATCATGACTATATATATATATATATATATATATATATCTTATAGATTTTGAGATAACAATTATATCTTAAGAAAAGTTTTTAAGAGTCAAATGAAAACCAAAGGATGATGGAATAATGGCAATAGAATAGCGCCTTAATTTTTATTTCTGTCCCATGCCAGGGTGCTTTTCGGCCTTGAGACAGATTTTGGATTTTCCTTTAATAAGCATGCATGGGTTAAGAGAAGAATAAAGCCACAATACAATTCCAAAGCCAGCTTTGATTTTTAATTGAATTGAGACCATGAAAAGAGTATTTGCCTTTTGTGTCTGTAAAGAGTAGCAGAAGTAAGCATTTGTGATGATTTATGAAATTCTACCCTGTTGGAGATGAGCTATACCATTAGGCCAATTTACTCTTTTTCTTGACATTTTTCTCTTGATGATTCATTCTTCTTCTTCAGATGTCTCACTTGTCCAGTGGTCTCCTAATTCTGTAGTTGGATGCTTTTATTCTCCTGGAAAGACAAAACTCTGACCCAACCCTAACTTTGAAGAGTTTCTTTTTTGGAAGGTTATATCTTTGTTAAGGCAAAATGGTTTTTGGCAACAGAAAAAGTATTATCTTTTAATTAAATTTTTTTTAAATTTTGAAATTAAATATACCTTGATATAGATGGATAAATATACCTATATTCCTCCCTCTCTCATTTTATGTTAGTAAGGCAAGTGTACCTTTGGTAAATTACCATTCAAAAATATTATTATTTATTTTTCTTTTTTTAATACTTGATCAAGTGAATGACATTTCTTTATAAGTACAGGAGGTCTCTCCTGTTTGGATCTAATCTTTATTAATCTTGATGGTATACATAGCTTTTCTTTTCCTGTAGAAACAGAAGCAAAAATCTATTCTCCAATGTAATGCATATCCTGCTTTCCATTCTGAGGACAACATGTCTTTAAAATATATAGGCATATTTAATTCATCAGGATTTTTCTACTATCTCAGAGAACTAAGCAGATGCCATAACAGGCTGCTCAGTCTTCTGTAAGAGATCAGTCCTCATTTTCAATTTCCTGAGACTAAGCAAGCAGTCTCTGAAAGAGCCATGAACAAAGAACAATCAATCTTCAACACCCCTGACAGCAAGGACCAAGAAGCCTGGTACTACACATACAGAAAATAATTAAATAAGCACAAAACCCAGAACTTGTCCAGGCCTGCCCCAAAATGGAAAAACTATAGCCTTAACCAGCCTCTGACTAGCCCTAGCCAATTAGAATGTACTAATATGATTGCTACTTGCTATGCCAATAATATCTGAAATGACATAACTTTCGTAGGAATTCCCCTTACCTGTCCTTAAAAGAGCCTGTGGGCTTCTCTCAGGGTTGTCACTATTTGGCTTTTGTGTAGGATGGCTGGAATAATAAATGCTTTTTCTGACTGCATAAATAGATGGTAGTCTTTTGTGGAACTTCTCCAAGGCCCTAACTCTATCCAATGTCTCTTCACAAATGTCCTTTTTTCATTAGCATTAAAATAAATTAAAGTTAATAAAGCACTGTGTAATCTATCTCTGGGGGTTTTATTACCCTTTTCTCTTTATTAAGCATATATTTTAAATAGTCTTTCTACAAGTGCTTGACCTGTAGGATTGTGTGGTATACCTGTAATATGCTTTATGTTTTAATATGCAACACATTGTTCCATTTTACTAGAGACATATGTTGGAGTATTTATTATTATTATTATTATTATTATTATTATTATTATTATATTTTATAATTTAATTTAATTTTACATATCAGCTACAGATTCCCCTGTCCTCCCTCCTCCTGCCCCCACCCCACATACTCCCTCCAATCCACTCCCCGTTCCCATCGCCTCCAGGGCAAGGACTCCCCTGGGGATTCAGCTCGGCCTGGTAGATTCTGTTGAGGCAAGTCTAGTCCCCTCCTCCTTTCACCCAGGCCGAGCAAAGTGTCCCAGCATAGGCCCCACACTCTAAAAGTCCAGCTCATGCACTAAGGACATATCCAGAATATATAAAGAACTCAAGAAATTAAATATCAAAATGCCCAACAGTCCAATTAAGAAATGGGCAATAAAGCTAAACAGAGAATTCTCAACAGAGGAAGTTCAAATGGCTGAAAGACCCTATTCATCAGGGAAATGCAAATCAAAACGACTCTAAGATACCACCTTACTCCTGTCAGAATGGCTAAGATCAAAAACACTGAAGACAGCTTATGCTGGAGAGGATGTGGAGCAAGGGGAACCCTCCTCCACTGCTGGTGGGAATGCAAGCTTGTACAGCCACTTTGGAAATCAATATGGCACTTTCTTAGAAAATTGGGAATCAACCTCCTCCAAGACCCAGCTATACCACTCTTGGGCATATTCCCAAGGAATGCTCAATCATACCACAAGGGCATCTGCTCAGCTATGTTCATATTAGCATTGTTTGTAATAGCCAGAACCTGGAAACAACCTAGGTGCCCTTCAACTGAAGAATGGACAAATAAAATGTGGTACATATACACAATGGAGTACTACTCAGCAGAGAGAAACAATGACATCATTTGCAGGCAAATGGATGGATCTAGAAAAAATCATTCTGAGTGAGGTAACCCAGACTCAGAAAGACAAACATGGTATGTACTCACTCATAGGTGGATACTAGATGTAAAACAAAGGATGACTAGACTGCTACTCACAACTCCAGGGAGGCTACCTAGTAAAGAGGACCCTAAGAAAGACACAGGGATTGCCCAATGACAGAGAAATGGATAAGATCTACATGAGCAAACTGGATGTGAGGGGGGCGGTTAATGAAGGGCAAGGGTCGAAGGAAAGAGAGCTCAGGGGAGCAGGAGATCCCAGCTGGATCAATACCAGAGAGGGAGAACAAGGAAAAAGAGACCATGATAAATTAAGACCCCATGGGAATATGAAGAAGCAAAGTGCTAGAGAGGTCCCCAGAAATCCACAAAGATACCTCCACAATAGACTACTGGCAATGGTCGAGAGAAAGCCCAAACTGACCTACTCTGGTGATCGAATGGCCAAACACCCTAACTGTCATACTAGAACTCTCATCCAATGACTGATGGAAGCAGATGCAGAGAGATCCACAACCAGGCCCCAGGTGGAGCTCCGGGAGTCCAACTAGTGAGAGAGAGGAAGAATTGTATGAGCGAGAGATGTTGAGACCGTGATTGGAAAAAGCACAGGGACAAATAGCCAAACTAATGGAAACACATGAACTATGAACCAATAGCTGAGGAGCCCCCAACTGGATCAGGCCCTCTGGATAAATGAGGCAGTCAATTATCTTGAACTATTTGGGAGGCCCCCAGTCAGTGGGACCAAGACCTGTCCTTAGTGCATGAGCTGGCTTTTTGGAGCCTGGGGCCTATGCTGGAGTATTCTTAGTCATAATTTTACAGGTATTCCCATAATGGTTGTCTTAGAGTTTCTATTGTGGCAATAAAACACCATGACCAAAAAGCAAGTTGGAAAGGAAAGGATTTATTAGGCTTATACATCAGCATTGCTGTTCATCACTGAAGGAGATCAGGACAGGAACTTAAACAGGTCAGGATCCCAGAGGAAAGAGCTGATGGAGAGGCCATGGAGGGAAGCCTCTTACTAGCTTGCTTATCATGGCTAGCTCAAGCCACTTTCTTATAGAACTCTTGACCAGCAGCCCAGGGATGGCACCACTCACCATAGGCTGGGCTCTCCTTCATAATCACTAAATGATAAAATGCCTTACAGCTGGATCTCAAGGTGGCATTTCCTCAGCTGAGGCTCCTTCCTCTGATGACTCTTGCTTGGGTCAAGTTGACACACAAAACGAGCTAGTACAATAGCCATAACTGGTAATAATTGTGTAATTACAGAAGCAGCCCTTTCAGAACTTAAAAGCAGTTTCCCATTGAAATCTTCAATATGCATCTATGATACACATATTTTAATTTTCCAAGCTCTGCAAAATGAAACATATCCATTTGCCAAATTTCATTTCTTTGAATACCTTTTGGGTTACTTTCTGCAGGTAATGGAGTTTGGTTATACAAAGAACAAGTAGGATATTTCCTTATAATTTCTTTGGCTTGTTGCCAAGTGATAAAAATCTGTAAGCATTACAGCTCAGATGGAAAGGTGTCCTGACAGCCAGGAGTCAAGGAATACCACAAAGTCACACTGCACAACAAAATCTCACACAAGAGATTTATTGGAAGGGAAAAAACAGGAGGGTAGCTCCCTTTGCTTGAGTGAGAAATAGCAGCAAACTGAACAGGATACAGGGCATATATAGAGTTTCTTGGGAAGGGAATGGAACTTTTCAAAGTGGAGCTTTCCATGGGATTTCATGTCCAGAGATTGTTGGGGGGGAGGAATCCAGCAGTTAGAGTAGTTAGAGTGTTCTGTGGGTGAAACCTGGCAGTTAAAGGTCCTTGGGGGAGGGGCTTGCCTGGCCATTTGTGTGGCTTAAAAAAATCTTTGTGCAAACCTTTGCTATTAACATTTTGTTTCTTATGAAATTCTGAGGCTTCTAGCCTGCCAATAGCTGATCAATTTCATCATTACCTTGTACTGGAGGGCCTGGTAGATGTGTATGGAGAATCCATGGAAAATTGTCCAACTCTATACTAGGAATCCAAGATCAGGATGCCCCAGCTAACTTATTTTAGCTCTTGTTAAACTGGGCGTAGCCATATCTGAATGGGATAGCAGAAATCATAAAGCCAGCACAGCTACTTCACAAAGATCAAGCAGAACTGAGCCACGTGATGGCTGCCATGCCACGTTTGGTTTTCATCTTTATCTGTTGCATACTTGGAACACTTTTAATATTTGTACAATTTGGGGATATTAGATTGATGAAAATTTTCTTATGACTCATTTATGCCTTCTCCCAGGAATGCTGCTTCTAAGCTTCCCCAGGAAAGCCTGAACATACTATTTCCCCTGCTTTTAGGGAGATGTCCTTATCTACTTGAAAGTCTTCCTTATACCTTGGAGGTTGTGACACATAAAGAAGCCAGAGCTCTCTTCATGAGGCTTTGAGACATTCTTGAAACATCTGCTCCTGTACTTACTCAGGAACAAGATAATCAAAACAAAGTAAACTCAAAAAGGTCAACAAGATTCTGTGGACTAGAGGAGTTGTCCACAGTTCAGATTACAAACTACTTCCCACTGTACACTCAGACATGGCATACAACTCTTCCCCACATAGAGACATATTGATAAGCAAAGTATGGAGTAGAAAGATGATAAAAGTATGAGGCATCAGGACCTACCTCTCTTAGAAAAGTTAGCACATGAAGAGCCACTATAATGTCATATGACCAAGGAACAACAGAATGCCCAGATTAGGCACACAGACATATTCTATAAAGATATAAATATAAACTTTGTATTATACCATTGAATAATAACTGCAGCAGCTTTAGCATGAGGATTTTTTTCTGGGAACTCTGACCATTAAGAGTTAATAATACACTGCTTAGGACATGATAAAATGTCCATGGTGGCTTGAAGATTTTTGTTTTGGTCTAGTGTCCTTGAAGCAACCAAAGCTGCCTTCCTGAGAACAGGTTGTCATACGACTCTAGATTCTTAAAAATTGGGTTATGGGGTTAATGATAACTCTGTTTACTTATGATGTCAAAACTTATGGGAAAATGATTGGAAATAATAACTCTGTTCTGTCATAGTTTATTAATGATGACTAAAAGATGAAAGAAACACATGTCTAAAACAAAAAATTGTATGATCTATGTTTTAGAACACCATGGATGTGTAGTTAAGAGTTTTCCTGCCTGGCCCAGTCAGGACAAATCTCTCTTACCCGCCAATCCCAGTCGCTCAGACCCAACCAAGAAAGTACACAAAAACTTATATTGTTTATAAACTGTATGACCGTGGCAGGCTGCTTGTTATCTGTTTTTTCTATCTTAAATTAACCCATTTCTGTTAGTCTATACTTTGCCACATGGCTTGTGGCTTACCAGTGTCTTTACATGTTGCTTCTCATGGTGGCGGCTGGCGGTGTCTCTCCCCAACCTTCTACTTCCCAGCCTTCTCCTCTTCCTTGTCCCGCCTATACTTCCTGCCTGGCCACTGGCCAATCAGAACTTTATTTACACAGAGCAATATCCACAGCACTTGGTCTGAGTGACTGTGGGACTGGCGGGTAAGAGAGATTTGTCCTGACTGTGGTCCAGGCAGGAAAACTCTTAACTACATGGATGTATCCCTGCTTACCAAATTCTGTATAAATAAAGAAGCACTCCGGCTGCTAGACAGTCAGGCTGCAAGATTTTCCTGACTACCATGGCCTGGCTCACTTCATTCCCCAGCTGACTCCTTACATCTTCTGCAGGACCCATCCTCTGCCAGGGATGGCTCCCAGCATTAAACTGCCTATTTGTGTGGAGCCCCCTCCAGCTAAACACTTGTCTTGGCTTCTGTTAAGACTCCTTGATTTTTCCAGTCCCTCTGCAGCTGCCAAGTGAGATGGCAGGTCATGGTTTCTGCCTTTTAAATCCCTGTGCTTTGGACACTCAGGGCCACACCTAAGTGGTGTTGGAATTTTCTTTGGACTACCAATCAGCTCCCAAATAAGGACATGGAGCCTTATTATTAATTATGAATGCTTAGCCTTGGCTTAGGCTTGACCCACTAGCTTTTTTTTTTTTTTTTTTTTTTTGGTTTTTAGAGACAGGGTTTCTCTGTGTAGCTTTGCTGGCCTCGAACTCACAAAGATCTGCCTGGCTCTGCCTCCCTAGTGCTGGGATTAATGGCATGCACCACCACCGCCTGGCTACCCCACTAGCTTTTTTAATGTAACCTGTTTCTATTAATTTACATTTTGCCCCTGGGGCTTTTTGCCATTCTTTCATTCTTTTTTTTTTTTTTTTGGTTTTTCGAGACAGGGTTTCTCTGTAGCTTTAGAGGCTGTCCTGGAACTCACTTTGTAGACCAGTCTGTCCTCAAACTCACAAAGATCCACCTGCCTCTGCCTCCCGAGTGTTGGGATTACAGGCGAGCGCCATCACCCCCCAGCCATTCTTTCATTCTTTATGTCCTACTTTCCTGCTTCCTCCATGTCTGTCTGTCTGGTCCCTGGCATCTCCTTGGCATCTCTTTTTCTTTATTCCTTTTTCTTCTTTTGTGCCTAAATTCCTCCTCATACTTACTCGCCCTGCCCAGAAGCCCCAAACAAATGCAACATATCTTTGCATAGTTAAACAAATATTCTGCATCACCTAGGTCTCTGAATTGGGTGTGGTTTTAGTCATCTGTAATAAAGATTTCCAGTTTACTACACACTGAGTCTGAGTGGTCTTCTCTGATGAGTTTTTTATAACAGTCACAACTTGTGCCAAGTCAAGTCTGGCCACCCTTCCTCAATACAACAATTAAAAGCCAAATGAAAGGTGGAAAGCAGAAAATGAAGGTTTATTTAACATTGGGAAGAGAGATAAAGGGATCCAGCAAATTCTCAAGTCCATCTTTAGGGTCCTGAATTGAGATCAAAGTTTAAATAGAAAACCAGAGATATGCACACCTGTGTAGACAAATTTCTAAATGGTCTTATTAAATAAAAAAACACAGAGCTAAATATAGGGTTGAAAGCCTTACAGAGTTGGTGAGGAAAGGTTGGCTGGTGGCTATTCCTGTTTCCCTAATCTCTAAGGTTTTCAACCCTATATTAGGCTCTGTGTTTTTTATTTAATAAGACCACTTAGAAATTTGTGTACATTTGACATCCAACTGTGGGACAAGAATTCACAAAAAAATTCACTGCCTGTGGCTTTGTGGGCCCCAGCTCCACCAGAGCTGAATACTGTATGTGGCCAAAGCTGCAAGTGGATGGAGCTACATGCAGCCAGACTGCCTGTGGGCTTACAGAGCCCCTGGCTCCTGGTTGTTGCACAGCTCAGGCCAGAGCATGTGGCCAGACTTTCTTTAGCTTTTTTTGTCTCCTAGTGAGTAGTAGGCTCTCTCTCTCTCTCTCTCTCTCTCTCTCTCTCTCTCTCTCTCTCACACACACACACACACACACACACACACACACACACACACACTGGATTTCCATCCCAGACTGCCACCACACTTTGAAATTCTTTGAAATTCCCTCAGACTTCTATTGTTCTTATGCAGTCAACAGATTTGGTAAGTCAATTAAGATATCTTAAAGGGTGAAATTAGTTAAAAGGGAATTTTTTCCCAAATTAAAAATGGGAAATATATTTATAAGGGAAGGAATTTTGTCTTTGTTTGATAACACATTAGGCATTCTAAAAATGGAACAATTAAATGAGAGGATAATTAATGTTGATGGGATGTACATAACATCAATTATGAATTTATTTGTTTAATCACTTTTATTTTAGTATTAAAAAGGTTGGTCAATTTAAGTGCCAAGATAAAAAGGTTTAGAAAAAACCTGTTAAAATGAATTCAGACACAGACAAAAGAATTTAAAGGTGAACATAACTCAAGATTGACTTTAGAAAAAACTGCTAAAATGAATTATAGAGAAATTCAGACTCAGACAGAAGAATTTAAAGGTGAAATTATTTCAGGATTGAATTATATAGTTACAGAGAGGTAGCCTGTTTTCAAACAACCAAACTTAATCTACCTGGCAACTTTAAAGGAACTACCTGCTTAAGGGCATGTACAAGCTAATTTGGACTCCAGTGGAAATGGTAGATTTAAGGAGATTTAAAGAAGCTGTAGTGTCATATAGTATGCATTCTCTGTTTGTAAAGCAGATGTTAAACTCATGGTCAACTTGTAATGGAATTGTACCTCAGGACTGGAAAGAATTAGTTACAGCTGTCTTCAAAGCCAGAGCACAATTACAATGTGGTTCTAAGAGTAGGCTGAAACAGTAGAGCAATAATGTAGGACTAGGGGTGTGGAAATTTCCCAGGATCAGCTTCTTGGAGAAGGCCAATATGCTAATATACAAAGACAATGTTTATATAATAAACAAACCTTAATTCTATGTCACATACTAGCCATGAATGCATGGAACAGAATTGAGGAAGCAGGAAAAAAATTGAATCATTTACAAAAGTTATATAGGGCCCCAGAGAATCCTTCACAGATTTCTTACAAAGGCTGTCTTCAGCAGTAAATAGAATGATACCAAATTCAGAAACTAGACAGATAATAATTGAATCTTTGGCTTTTGAGAACACAAATGCAGTATGCAAAGGACTAATCAAGCCATTAAAGGCAAGATCAGTACCCTTGGAGGATTGGATCAGAGACATAATTAATATTGAATCTCATGACCATGATGATATGTGGATAGGAGAGGTAATTTCAAAAGCTTTGAGGAAAAACAATATCAGATGTTTTAGTTGTGGTAAATAAGGTCATTTGAAAAGGGAGTGTAAGCTGGGCAGTGGTGGTTAATCCCAGCACTCGGGAGGCAGAGCCAGGCAGATCTCTGTGAGTTTGAGACCAGCCTGGTCTACAAAGCAAGTTCCAGGAAAGGCACCAAAACTACACAGAGAAAAGGGGGGGGAGTGTAAATAGAGCATTCCTAGAAAGAATATTTATTCAAGGAACAATGGCAACAGAATGACCCTTCCTTCTGGATTATGCAGAAGGTGAGGTAAGGGTAAACATTAGACCAAAAAGTATAGATCAACAAGGGACAAACAAGATAATCCTTTGCCTCTGTCCTTGGGAAACTCCCAGAAGGGCCTCATGGAGGCCCCCATAGCAAACTCAGTTCAGACATTTCCTGCCATTATAGAGAAACCCCATCTTGGAGCAATTAAATAACCAAATGCTTATTGGAATAAACTAGGGTGATAGAAGTGCTCGGGGTGATAAAAGAGCTGTTGCAGAGACAATAGGAAATTCAGGAGAAAACTTCTACTGGGGATGCTGTGGATGTGCTGCTCTGATTGATTGATAAATAAAGTGCTGATTGGCCAGAAGCGAGGCAGGAAGTATAGTGAAGGAGGGACAAGGAAAGAGGAGAATTCTGGGAGGTAGAAGGCTGAGGTGAGGAGACGCTGCCAGCTGCCACAAGGAGAAGCATGATGTAAAATACCGGTAAGCCACGAGCCACATGGCAAGGTATAGATTAATAAAAATTGGTTAATTTAAGAGATAAGAACAGATAGCAAGAAGCCTGCCATGGCCATACATTTTATAAGAAATAAAAGTCTCTGTGTGTTTACTTGGGGGATGCTAGTGGGAGACATTTGTTCTGACTGCTGGCAGGCTGAGACACAGAAAAACTTGAGCTACAAATGGTGCCCAACAGGTTGGCAAGAGTTCCCACTTAAAACCTAAAAAACAAGATTCTAAAGTGGAGCTAAAAACAGCTTCCTACTTGTCTCTCTCAAGTTAGCAGCAGCCTGCGGGTTAGAGCTACTCTATGGTGGGTTTATGGTATACGGGCTTGACCTATGCTATGTTACACAGAGGTGTCTCCAAGCTGCACACTATGTTGTGTGTTGGATATAGTTTTTGCTAGTTTAAAAAAAAAAAAGAGGTTTCTGGGCTATACACTGCTGAATGGAATCATAGACCCACTGCTTCCCAGAGTCTATGGGAGCATGGTTTCCAGAGTTGCCGGTATGACCACTATTTTGAAAAGCTGAGGTGGGTGGAGTCAGCAGCCATAGCTGCCATTTCAGTCTTAGAATGCTGTAGTTTAAAGTAATAGATTCACAATAAGACAAATTCAGATGGGATAAACCTCTAAACAGTTTACAATGTATGTAAAAATATACATAGGCTTGAAAGAGAAACAAAAATATATGCAGTTATATAAAAAATAGATAATTTTTTAAAATAAAGTCTTTAAAGAGACAGCAAAGGTAGTATAAAATAAGCCATGTAAAGATGGTTATTACACAGAGAATCTAGATCATGTTGTCTTTGGGATTTTTATCTGCAGAAAGACATTTGATTGTAAAAGCTGTTGAGTTAAACTAATATGTACATTTTAAAGATACCCTGACTTCAAAATTTGGATCTAGAGATATGTTGCTTTGGAAAGGAGGCTCTGCTTTTGTTCCACAGAAAGCAAGAGGCTATGGATTTGTTCCAGATTAAGATACAGCAGTTTTGACCAGCCAAGACCCCCTGAAAGGTCTCTGATGACACCATGGCCCCGGTGATCCAACATCCAGAATAGTTTCAAGGCAACTGGCTCAGAGGATACAGCCTCACGGACTACTTCATAATCCTAAAATTTTTGGGTGCCAGATATTGGTTGTAGTATTAAGGCAACTCCATGTAATTAAAAGGGAGGTTTATTTTGTGGGATAACTTGCAAATGAAGTGATAAGTTACAGGGTCCAGGAGAAGTGTAGCACAGTCCAGCAGTGTTCTCTGGAAAACTCTGCTCAATCTACCTCCCCTGTCCAGGATCCAGGAGCCAAGAGAGCTGGCACATCCGGATCTCAGGTCTTAAATGCTCCTGTCTCTGCCCCACCTTGTAGGTGTGACAGTCACCGAAGCCTCAATGGGGGTAGTACTTCCAGGTCAAAATTGGAACAGCTACCCACTACAAACTTCTATAAATGAACAAAGACCAAAATTGAAAATCCGAATAAATGATGTTCTCTTGGAAGGTTTATTAGACACAGGTGCAGATGTTACAATAATTGCACCAGAATTTTGGCATCCAAACTGGCCTCTTGAGGAGGTAAATGTTCATCTATTAGGGATTGGAACATTATTGCAAGTGAAACAGAGCACAAGATGCCTCAAATGTATAGGGCCAGAAGGACAAAGAGGAAAATTAAAGCCATATGGTGAACTTATGGGGCAATGATCTATTACAAAAACAGAATACTCAGATTAACATTCCTTCAACCTCAGAAACAAACCATAAACTAACACATGTTTCTGAGAGAAATAATTAGGAGGTATTATTATTATAAAGAGCTGTTACCGGCTATTCAGATTGTACAAGAACAAGGCACAACTGCTGATCTTTCAAAGACACCGACAGCTCTATCTTTAAAATGGTTAACAGACAAGCCTGTATGGGTTCAGCAATGGCTTTTAACAACAGAGAAACTGCAGGCTTTAAAAGAGCTGGTACAAGAGCAGTTAAATGCTCCACATATTGAATCAACAAATGTGATATATTGTGCATCCCAATAAACTTACCTGGGGTCAGGGGACAGAACAGCCACTAGATAGACATAGAGGCCAGAAAATGGTGGCCCACACACCTTTAATCCTATTACATGGGAGGCAGAGATGCATTGGATCTCTGCAAATTCAAAGACACACTGCAAACAGCCAGGTATGGTGACACACACCTTTAATCTCAGGAAGTGATGGCAGGGAGCAGAAAGGTATATAAGATGTGAGGGCCAGGAACTAGATTCTGGTTAAGCTTTTAGGCTTTTAGCAGCAGTTCAACTGAGATCCATTTCAGATGAGGACTCATAGGCTTCCAGTTTGAGGAAACAGGATCAGCTCAGATTTTGGCAAGGTGAGGTTAGTTGTGGCCTGTCCTGTCTCTCTGATCTTTTAGCATCCACCCCAGTACCTGGCTCTGGGTTTGTTTTATTAATAAAACCGTTTAGGATTCTTGCTACAAACAAGCCCTTGGAACTCTTCTGTATTTGTTATTAAAAAGAAATTGACAAATGGAGAATGATAACAGACCTAAGAGCGATTAACAAAGTAATTCAGCCAGTGGGCTCTCTACAATTTGGAATTCCTTTGTCTATTCTGTTACCTAAAGGGTGGTTAACTGTTCCTTTTATTAAAATGTAGTATCTGTCTTTAATCTGTTCTGGTTAGTCTTAGTTTGAAGTCTACTTTGTCAGATATTAGGATAGTCATGCATACTTGCTTCCTGATCCTATTTCATTGAAGTGCTTTGTCCATTCTTTTACTGTAAGGCAATGTCTATCTTTGAAGCTAATTTGTGTTTCTTGTAGAGAACAGATCAATAGATTTTGTTTCTTCTTCCATTTAGTCAGCCTCTATCTTTGTATGGGAGAAATGAAGCTATTGTTGTTTAAAGTTATTAAATTTATTACTAAAGTTATTAAATTTGAACTTTTATTATTGAATTGTTTGTGATAGTTGTGGTCATCATGTAGCTGACATTCAGTGGTGTTTGTTCTCAGAAGTGCTTTGTGTTTAAAATTATGATTTTTTAATTTCTTTCCGTGATCTCTTTGTTATGCTCATTCCTCTCACCAACCCAAAATATTGCTTCCTATATTTACTTTTGGTTTGGTTGTTGGATGTGATTTTTTTCATGTTTAGGGCTTTATTTATTAATTTTTATTCTTCTCTCAAACTCTATATCACAACCACAGTTTTTCCTCCTCTATTCCTCCCAATCCTTTTTCCCCAACTCCTCTCCAACCCAGATCCTCTCCTCCTCCATTTCCCTTCAGAAAAGAGCAGGCCTCCCAGAGATACCAACAAAACATGGCTTAATAAGTTAGGATAAGAGTAGGAATAAACCCTTATATTAAGGCTGGATGAGGGAAGCCAGTAGGAAAAAATTTACCCCAAGCGCAGGCAAAAGAGTCAGAGACACCCCTACTCCTCCTGTTGGGAGTCCCAAAGAGCCCCAACCATACAAACATACACCAAGAACCACACAACCATAACATGTATGCAGAGAACCTTACTCAGACCCATATAGGGTCAATGTTTGTTGCTTCAGTCTCTATGAGCCCTGTTTTGTTGATTCTGTGGGCTGTGTTCTTATAGTGTCCTTGACTCCTCTGGGTCCTACAGTCCTTCCTACCTTTCTTCTGTAGGGTTTCCCTGGCTCTGCCTAATGTTTAGCTGGGTCTCTGCATCTGTTCTTATCCAGTTGCTGGAAGACACCTTTCTGATGACAACTGGGGTAGATACTGGTCTATTAGTATAGCAGAATATCACTAGGAATCATTTCATTACATTTATTTATTTATTTATTTGTTTGTTTGTTTGCCAGTTGTGTTTGGTTCTACTCTGGACCTCTGAGCTACCCTGCTTCTGGTTCCTGGCCATCCTGGTAATATCAGGCATAAGCTCCCACTTGAGGCATGGATCTTAAGTTGGGCCAGTCATTGGTTCACCACTCCCACAAATTTTGTGCCATCATTGCCCCAGCACATCCTTCAGGCATAACAATTGTAGGTTGAAGGTTTTGTGGCTGGGTTAATGTCCCAGTCCCACCTCTGGAAGTCTTGCCTAGTTATAGAAAATGGCCAGTTTGGGCTACATATTCCTCATTATTAGGAGACTTCACTAACATTACCCTTATAGATTCCAGGAAGTTTCCACTGCACTGGAGTTTCTACATTGCCCCCCACCAAATGCCACCCATTTCCACTCATATCTCCAAGTACTCTTTCCCTCCATCAGTGTCACCTCCCACCTGATCCTTCCTGTTGCCCTCTCCACCTGTCCCCAGTCCACTACAAAATTTATTTTATTTTCTCTTCCCAGGGATATCCATGAATCCCACCTTGAGCTCTAGTAGTTTCTTAGTTTCTCTCTGTCTGTGGACTGTGACATGATTATCCTTAGCTTTATAGATAATGTCCACTTTAAGTGAGTACGTACATGTTTGTCATTCTGGGTCTGGGTTACCTCATTCTTAGGATGATTTTTTTCTAATTCCATACTTTTGCCTCAAAATTTCATGATGTCATTGTTTTTAACAGCTTAGTAACACTCCATTGTGTGAATGTACCACATTTCTTTATCCATTCTTCAGTTGAAGAACATCTAGGTTGTTTCAAGTTTTTAGTTATTGTGAATAGTAATGGCTGCTATGAACATAGTTGAGCAAGTGTCTTTGTGGTATGGTGGAGCATCCTTTGGGTATATGCCCAAGAGTGGTATAGCTGGGTCTTAAGGTAAATTGATTCCCAATTTTCTGAGGAAATGCCATATTGATTTCCACAGTGGCTGTTCAAATTTACACTTCCACCAGCAATGGAGGAGTGTTCTCCTTGCTCCACATCCTTGCCTGCATGAGCTGTCACTTGTGTTTTTTATCTTAACTGTTCTAATACGTGTTAGATGGAATCTCAAAATAGTTTTAATTTGCATTTCCCTGATAGCTAAAGATGTTGAATATCTCTTTAATTGTATCTCAGCCATTTGAGATTACTTTTTTGAGAATTCTGTTTAGATTTGTACCCTATTTTTTAGTTGGATTATTTGGTTTGTTGATGTGTAGTTTCTTGAGTTCTTTATATATTTTAGATATTCATTCTTTGTTGAAGTGGACTTGGTGAAAATCTTCTCCCATTCTGTAGGCTGTTATTTTGTCCTGTTGTTGGTGCTTTTTGTCTTACAAAAGCTTTTCAGTTTCATGAGGTCCCATTTATTTATTTATTTATTTATTTATTTATTTATTTATTGTTGATCTTAGTGCCTGTGCTATTTGTGTTCTGTTCAGGAAGTCATCTTCTGTGCCAATGTGTTCAAGGCTATTCCCTACTTTCTCTTCTATCAGGTTTACTATATGTGGTTTTATGTTGAAGTCTTTGATCTATGTGGACTTGAGTTTTGTGCAGGGTGATAGATATGGATCTAGTTGCTTTCTTCTACATGCTGACATCCAGTTATATCAGCACCATTTGTTGAAGATGCTACTTTTCCAATTGTGTATTTCTGGCTGATAAGATGCCCAGGTTGGAATGAGTACTTACATGAAGAGAGCAGCAGAGGTATTGAAACCCTCCCTACAATGAAATGTATGGGGTCTTAGTACCCAGCAGCAGTGTGCAGCAGCAGCACTCCAGGCTGAATGATTGAGATGTGATGAAACTTGGGCCAACCTGAGCTCCCACCAGCAAAGCAAGGTGGAGCTTCCCTGAGGGTGGCAATTGGCTCTGCAAGAAGATACTTCCCAGACTCTGAGTGTTGCATGCAAGGTTGCCAATGGAGAAAGTAAAAGGACCAGAGGAAACTATAGCTTGTAACGGTTGGAAAGCACCAGGATGCACCTGGAGCCCTTACAATAGGAGGTAGTTGAGAGCCTTCAGGCCTCAAGACTGGGACTGTAAACAGCTAAACAGAGCCAGCAGCCAAAGGTGCAGCTTCTTTTTGCTGGCTGCACAGAGAAACTTTTTGAAGAGGTTTACAGTGGCTCAGTTACTATGACATCAGCTTTTGCCCTGGAGCAGCTTTCATCTCGGGGACAGCTAACTTAAAGTGCCTATGTAGCTGAGATGAGGCTTCAGAGATACTTGTTTGAACTGGGTTCCATGCAAGGAAACTGGAGAAAAGTTTCAGTTATGGGACTCCTCATATTTGGGGCTGTTTGCTTCAGAGTCATTATGACTTGAACAGCTATACAGGGACTTCAGGGCAGCTGACTAGCCAGGCCCTGATTTCGAGCACTTAGGGGAACTTTAAGACTGGTACCAGAACTGACTTTTTGATATTTTCAGATTTAAGAAATGGGATGAATAGGAGTGGTTTAATTGCAATGGGACAATTTTAAATTTACTTACACATATAGACTATCATTTGTGATGAGTTATGAATTGTTTTGTGTATGCATATATGCTTTATTAACTGTGGTGTCTAATGAACTATTTGTGTAGAAATGGAACTGTTATATGTGAATGGATGGGATTGGTTTTGTGTAGAAATAGAGAAGTTTGTGTTTTTTTCTAACCATGCTCAAGATGAAGCTTTAAAAATTATAAAGAAAAGGGGGAGTTAATATTCCTCACTCTATTTAATTAAAAAATATTTTCTTGTCCCTTGAATAGATCTTCTGTTAATGTACCCTATGTTTTGTATAGTTCTATTAAGAAATTGCTTTTGGATGTTTGCTAAAGCCTATTAAATGTAAATAGTTGTATTAAGAGATTGTTTTTGGATGTTTGCTAAAGTTTGTAAAGTGTAAATGGTTCCATTGAGAGTTTGCTTTCAGATGTAAGTTTGTGAGAATTGTAATTATGTATAGTAATATTTATGCTAGAATAATGTTAACCTGTTGATATTGATGAACCATGGTATGGTGTGATACTAAGGAGTTTTCAGGTTTGATGCTGTTGCATCAGGAGTTTATTGAGTTAAGAAATGGCTTGGTGTCATTAAGACTGCTGTAGTCATCTTAGACCCATTCAAACAGGCCATTCTGTCTTGATTATCTTCCACTCCTTTACTGGGAGCTGTGGCAGCCATAGGAAGCAGGAGTATTGCTGTGATTCTTCCAGCTACTTGAAAGCTCTTAGTGGGAACCTAATTCAGAGTTACATAGAGTTAAGCTCTGTACCTTCCCTTGCCAAAGTCTGCTAGTCAGAGATGGGTAAGCCTTTCTTGCTAGTTGCCAACCAAAGACAGAGTACACTTAGCAGAAAGTGTACCTCAATGACAAGTAAAGCTTTTTAGTGATGAAGGTGACCTAAAACAGACACAGTCCATCTGAAGGGTCTGAGGAGCACTTTAAATTATTAAAAAGGAGGACCGTGGGAGCCCACAGAGGTTTCCTAGTGAGAAATCATTCAGGGTGAGAGAATATGAGCTTGCTTTACCCTACAGGGCTGCATAAGGAGATGATTTGACCATGGGCATGTTTGTTTGGAAGGATCCAAACTTGGCTGTACCTTGTGCTTTGATCTAGCAAGGGAGAGATATTTTGCCTGTCCCCTTGGCATGTTATAAAAAGCCTTTTGAATAAACCTTTGAGGATATTGAGTATTGACCCAGGCCCTCCTGAAGCTGTCGTGTGTCTCTGTCTTTCTTCTCATCCTCTAGGTCTCTCTTTCTATCTGATATTTTCTTTTCCCTCTCTCCTCCAAAGAACTCTAGAAAAGGTGGGAAAGGTAGGAGCTGAACTCCCACAGTCTCCTACAATATCTCTGCAGTACAGCTTGAAATCAGTGATGGCAATACCTTCAAAAGTTTTTTTAATCTAAGGGATTGTTTTACTATCCTGGGTGTTTTGTTTTTTCCATATGAAATTGAGTATTGTCCTTTCAAGGTCTGTAAAGAATTGTGTTGGGGGTCTGGAGAGATGGCTCAGCAGTTAAGAGCAATGGCTCTTCTAAAGAGGATAGCGGCTATAAGTTCTTTCTAGTCTTGAGGGATAGTCCGATTACAAGTTGACCAGGAGTTTAACATTTGCTTTACAAATGGGGAATGCATGCAATAAGAGACTATTGCATCCTTAAACCTTCTTAATCTAACATTTCAACTGGAGTCCACTTAATTTGTACATGCACTTGATTAGGTTGCTGCTGTACAGTTACCAGATAAATTAAGTTTGATTGTTTGAAAACAGGCTTTCTTTCTGTAACCTGATAATCCAATCCTGAAATAATTTCACCCTTAAATTTTTCTGTCTGGTCTGAATTTCACTATAATTCATTTTAACATGTATTTCTAAAGCTTTTATCCTGGCACTTAAATTGACTATCTTTTTAAATTGTAAAATAAGGATAAGTAAACTAATAATATGCATAAACGATGTTACATATATCCCATTAACATTAATCCTCTCATGCAATTGTTTCATTTTCAGACTGCCTAATGTTTTATCAAACAAAGACCACTTTCTTATATTGTACAGATATTACCCATTTTTTTAATGTGGAAAAAATTTTCTCTTTTAAATAATTTTTCCCTTTAAAATGTCTGATATCTTAATTGACTTACCAAGTCTACATAGAACAGTAGAAATTGAGGGAATTTCAAAACATCTACCTAGCATGGTTGCAGGGGGTGGGGGAGGGGAGAGAAAGCTACCAGGAGAAGAGAAAAAAGCTATGTGCTACATTCTCCAGCTTGAGCTGATTTGGGTCTGAACTCCAACTTCCTTAAGTTCCAACCACATGATTTGGCGAGTCAGCTGCAAGCAGCTCCAACTCCAGCTGCCTGTAGCTGCTGCAGCTACAGCTGGGCCTGGGGCCTGTAAACTCTGGCTAAGCCAGGGCTTAAAACCCCTGGCCTGTGAGGCCACCAACGGTTTTTAATGAATTCTTGCCACATGGGTGCCAAATGTAGATTAAATTATAAATGGTCTTAGTAAATAAGAGACACAGAGCCAAACACAGAGTTAAAGCCTAAGAGATCAGAGCAAGAGCCACAACTCCCTTTAGCTTACCACTCACTGCCGTCTCTTCCCCTGAGAGAAAAACCTTCTTCCTATGTCCTGTCTTTTTATTGCCTTTCTGTTCTGCCTTCTCATTGGCTCTAAACCCAACCACATGACTTCCTCATCACTGCCTGTCTATACAGACCTCCAGGTCTCTATGGTTGGTACTGGGATTAAAGGCATGTGTTACCATGCTTGGCTATGTCTTTGAACACACAGAGACTCTGCCTGCCATGTGATTGGATTAAGGGTGTGTGCTACCACTGCCAGACTTCTGTTTAATGGTTATGACCTCCAATCTCCAGGCCACTTTATTCATTAACATACAAATAAAACCAAATTTCAGCACAAATAAAATATCACCATAGATGGTGGTGGTGGTGGTGGTGGTGGTGGTGGTGGTGGTGGTGGTGGTGGTGGGTGTGTTTGTGTGTGCATGTTTGCTTCCTTTCTTTTAGTTTTGCTAGTGTACGATTATTTTCTGTTTTCATGGGTACAGTTAACTTCCTAAGTTTTCTATTACCTTCTGAATGGATGAATTTGTGGCTAGATATTGATTAAATTTGACTTTATCATAGGATATCTTGTTTTCTCTCCCTACAGTTGTGGTGATATTATGTCCCCCAATATATTGTGCACCCTAATAAACTTATATGGGGTCAGAGAACAGAACAGCCACTAGACAGACATAGAGGCCAGAAAATGGTGACACACACACCTTTAATCCTATTACTTGGGACCTCTGTGAATTCAAAGCCACACTGGAAACAGCCAGGCATTGTGACACACACCTTTAATCTCAAGAAGTGATGGCAGGAATCAGAAAGGTATATAAGGTGTGAGGACCAGAAATTAGAGCCTCATTAAGCTTTTAGTTTTTAGCAGCAGGTCAGCTGAGATCCATTTGGATGAGGACTCAGAGGCTTCCAGTCTGAGGAAACAAGATCAGCTGAAGAATTGGCAAGGTGAGGTTGGATGTGGATTGTTCTGTTTTTCTGATCTTTCAGCATTCACCCCAATACCTGGCTCTGGGTTTATTTTTATTAATAAGACTGTTTAGAGATTCATGCTACATACAGTGATTGAAAGTTTTGATGGGAATAGTAGTCTGGGCTGGCATCTTTGGTCTCTTAGAGTCTGCAGGACATTTCTCCAGGCCCTTATGGCTTTTAGTGTCTCCATTGAATAGTTAGGTATAATTTAAATAGGTCTACCTTTATATATTAAAGTAATTTAATTTGGCCTACTTGCAACTTTTAATTTGGCCTGTTTCCCTTGAAACTTTTAATATTCTTTCGTTGTTTTTGTTATTCTATATGTTTAGTGTTTTGATTATTATGTGGTGAGGAGACTTTCTTTCCTGGTCCAATCTATTTGATGTTCTTGTGCCTTTATAGGCATATCATTCTTTAGGTTAAGAAAATTTTCCTCTATGTATTTGTGGTAGTGGTCCATAGGTAAGCAGCCTACTTGGGATTCTGGTAGTCAGCATGGCCTCTGGTGGAGTAGGTGGCTTCCCCTGAGTTGTGGGCTGGAATATGGTGGTGGAAAGTTAGGGCTAGGCTAGACAGGCACTGACAGGGTGTTGGTGGACTGGGGAGAGAGGCTTATCTTTGGTTCTGGTTGCCAGATTGACCACTGGTGGAGCAGGAGCTTTGGCAGAAGTTTGGATATAATATTTTTTTGTCTTGTTTTGTTTTGTTTTTCAAGACAGGGTTTCTCTGTGTAGCTTTGTGCCTTTCCTGGAACTCACTTGGTAACCCAGGCTGGCCTCAAACTCACAGAGATCTGCCTGGCTCTGCCTCCTGAATGCTAGGATTAAGGGAGTGCGCCACCACTGCCCAGCTGGATATAATTTTTTAAAGCTGCTTATATTGAGAAATATTTTTTCTTTTTCCTTCAACTACGACAGATACTTTTGTTGAGTATATTATTTTAGGTTTGGTGGCATAATCTTTTAGGACTTGGAATGCATTGTTCCAGGGTCTTCTAGCTTTCAAAGTTTCCATTGACAAACCAGCCTCTATTCTGATAGGTTTTCTTTTATTGGTAATTTGTGGTGTGTATGTGTGTGTGTGTGTGTGTGGGTGTGTGTGTGGGTGGGTGGGTGGGTGTGTTTTCTCTTGCAACTTTCAATATACTTCTTCTGTTCTGTATACTTAGTGTTTTAACTATGATATGTTGTGAGAATTTTCTCTTCTGATCTTGTGTATTTGGTTTTCTGTATGCTTCTTGTGTCTGTATGGATGCATTTTTCCCTTAGTTTGGGGAAGTTTTCTTCTATGATCTTGTTGAAGATACAGTTTTTGCTATTGACTTGGGATTCTTCTCCTTCCCCTGTGCCTATGATTAGATGGTTTTTTATTTTGTTTTGTTTTGTTAGTCATGGTGTCCCATAATTTCTGTGTTCTTTTCTTGTTTTATTTATTTTTCATATTCTTTGCTAATTTGGTCTAGATCCTTTATTTCATCTTCAAGTCCTGGTCTTCTATTTGATTAATTTTACTTGCTAGGCTTTCCTTTGAGGTTTCTAGGTGAGTTTTTTTTTTTTATTTCATCTTTATTTCAGCATGAGTCCTCTTTAATGCACATATCTCCTTATTGAATTCCAGTCTGAAGTCGTGGATTGTCTTCATCATTTCCATCAGCCTTGTTTGTCTTTGCTTTGTATCACTCAGGCATTTATTCTCTTTAATTTCACTAGACTGTGTCTTCTTTAAACTGCTTGTATTCTTTTATGGGTTTATGATTGTTCTTTTAATTCTGTGTCCTGGGGTTCAGCTAGGTAATTCTCATTAGGAAACATTTCTACAGGATTGCAGGTTTTATAGAGAAGATACAGGCTTTATCTTTCATATTTTTGGTTTCTTTTTCTTTCTTTTCTTATTTTGCCTTCTTTCTTTTGTAATGAGATTTGGGTGCGTGGACTTCTTTTGTTAGTTTTTATGGACAGTAGGCTGTGGAAAAGGGACAGTTTAAGGGCATGTTGGTTGTAGATCTGTGGAGAGCTTGGATGTGGTGCAAGAGGGACCTCCTGGTTAGTGCCTGGTGGTTGTTAGGGTTGGTTTGGCAGAAGCCTCAAGGTTGGTTGCAGTGCAGGCCTGGGTGGATAGATAAAGCCAAGAATGTAGATGTGGGGACTGGTCCAGGTCTGTTGCATTGAGGAGGATGAGTAGAAGGGACACTTCTATCACAGGGACTCACTGGGCTAGACCCTGGAGAAGTATGTGGGAGAGCAAACTGAGGGAAGAGGTTTGATGAAGCATGAGAAGGACCTATTGATGGTGGCAGGTCTGACTGTCTTCTTAATCAGAAAAAATGCTATCCAAATGTAGGACATGACTTTGGCTCAGCTCAACACTTTAGTGCCTACGTGCAGCTGAAAAAAGAGACCTAACTTCTTAAATTCTAAGGCAAAATCTAAAAAGGTCTTTTATAGCACACACATTCCTTCCCTCTTGAAGAGTATTTCTCACGGCTATAATATGCTCATCTACATCCTACCCATCCATGTTCCATGATTAATGGAGACTAACAGATACCCTGCCACCAAATTAAAATGTTTGAGGAAATTATTCAGGATGTCTTAGGACATTGCTGCACAATTGTATAAAATAAAGGTACTGCATAATTACATCTTATTAAACTCATCAGTTTAGATGCTGACCTAACTTATTTCTGTTACAAAGCCTCTAGGTGTTTGTTCCTTATACAAGAGTCTAATGGACCAAACAGCTGGTTACAGTTAGCTGATCTTCCTCAAGGACATGGTACAAAACATCCTCAGTCTTGTTTACACTTATGTAAAAGTCTGCCAAGTCTTCCTTAGATGTTGTAGATGGTGTGTGTGTGTGTGTGTGTGTGTGTGTGTGTGTGCGCGTGCGTGCACTCCAGTGTGCATGTGTTTGTGTGCATTTGTGTGAATGTTTGTGTTGTTTGGTTTGGTTTTTATCCTTTGTCTTCCTAAAGTTTTTCCTAAGGAAAAACTGTCATATTTTCTTATCCAAGTTCAGTAAATATTCTAATAGTACTAATAGTCTCACTTTTTATGTAGCATATCATGCTCCAAGCGTTCATGCTGTCATCACATGACTGTCTTGTGTTCTGGTTCCTTGCCATCTGTTAAGTTTTATTATAGCCCCTTAGTTTGACCATGTGCTGAGGCATTAACTGCTGGCACTTTTGTATTGCCAATTTTTGCCAGGTTGGAAGTTATTAGAGCAGCCTGAACCCCAAACCCTCTAAGAGCAGTTAGACAGATGCCCCAGCCAG
Organism: Onychomys torridus; assembly: GCF_903995425.1. Taxonomy (NCBI): domain Eukaryota; kingdom Metazoa; phylum Chordata; class Mammalia; order Rodentia; family Cricetidae; genus Onychomys; species Onychomys torridus. The sequence continues at coordinate 2,934,405 of NC_050450.1, forward strand.
TGGGGTCTTTAATGGGGACCTGAAGGGACGGCCTGCAAATGAGAAGGAGACACAAAGAATGAGAGCAACACAGGACATCTGATCAAGCTTCAAAATTTTATTTCCTCTTAAGGCAGTTAGGCAGGCAAAGGGGGGCTGCAAACAGGGAGGGGACTTTAATCATGGGTTGTTCAGGCAACAGGGAATGTTGCTATGGGGATTATCTATTCCTGCCTAACTGCCTAACTGCATCACGGTCACCTGGTATTTGAGAGGAGGTTCTGGTATTTATGAGAAGAGGTTCTGGTGCTATGGAGACTTAAGCAAGGCCTAGATCTAGAAAAAGAAGAGAGAAGCCCAAATATGGTGGCATGTGTGTCAAGGGTCACTTAGGCTTATGGCTCCCATTATGCACTCTCTTTTAATTATTTATGTAGGTCCAAGATGGCAGTACAAATTTGCCTGGCAGCAATGGGAATAACCAAGGAAGGGAAACATTGCTCTGATCCTCCCAGCTTATTATAGGTGTCTTTTGTTGGAGGAGGGGCCCTGGGTGTATTTTCATCCTTAGACATCAACCCCTATGCAATCAGGGATATTCCTTGGGGGACCCAGAGGCAGAAAGCTTGGCCCTCCTGTAGTGCCATTGGTACCCAAGCTCTTCCCAAGTGGGGCAAGCTTGCATGTTTCTGGGTTTTCATGCAGTTCCTGAAGGACAATCATCACTCAAAGGCTCTGTGTGGCCTTCATCAGCAAGATCAAGCTGATGATAATGGACCTGTGTAGGATTTGATGCCAGTGAGTCTATTTGTTGATGAATTGGGTTAGCCTGCCAAATACAAAGGGACCCAAAGTTACAAATAACAAAAGGCTGACTAATGGTCCTGCAAGAGGCATCAAAAGGGAGAACATGGATGATCTCCACCAGTCATCTGTCGTGGCAGAGAATCACTGCTTATGTAGCTCTAGGCTAAGTTTATGTAGCTTATTTATCTGGGTTTCTACCATTCCAGACTCATAAATATAACAACAACACTCTTCCCTCAGAAAAAGGCATGTCCCACCCTTTTCTGCTGTCACCAGGTCCATGGCCTGTTGGTTTTGTAGGGCAACCTGTGCAAAAGAGGTTAGCTGCCTCTGGAAGGAGGACAAGGATGCTGAAGAAGCCTCAAGTGCTACCTGAAGTTGCTTGGATAGGTGAGCTGTTACTATGAGGGAGTGACCCAGGCCTCCTCCTGCCAAGCCTGAAGAGACCAGGGAGGTGGCAAGGGAAATTCTGGCCACAAAGTGCAAGAAGACAGCTCTTTTTTTGCTTGGGCCAGGAGGTGTCCCTTCCTAAGAACTACGCAGAGGTCCTGAGCATAAGTTGCAGGACCAGAGTGACAGGTAGGCAGAGCGTGTCCTGTGGGATAGGGATGGTCAAATTTTTTGATAGCGTACCATTGCATCAAAAGAAAAATCTGGGGTTGGGGGCAAAAGGATGATGGGTAATATGGTTTGGTTCCTAGGGAAACACTGGAAAAGCAAAAATCAAATTTGGAGCAGCCTGGGTCAAGAAACAAGGGTACTTCAGGGATGGGGTGGAAGCCATGGGTGGTGAAATTAAGGACCTACAGCAGGGGCACTGCTATCAGGGGAGGACATCCCAGGTCTGCACATAGGAAGCACGATGAGAGATTCCCAACACCAGTAACATTGGCAAACATAAGGCCTTCTCGGAGGAGGGAAAGCCAAGAAAATGGAGAGGAGGGGGATGATAGTTGTGTCATCAAATTTTTTTCCTGTATAAGGATATTATGATGGATGGTAGATTGTACTTGTACATAAGAGCACCAAACATAGAGTCTGGAGCTAGGCCATGTGGCCATTCAGGTCTCATGTACATGGCTCCTTTTACTGGACTAGTCCATCAAGGGTCCTGAACCACTAGGGAATATTCTGTAAATGTCTTATAAAATTTAGGGCCATTCCATTCTCTCCCAATTACCTGTCCCTTAGCAGGAGGAATGGCATCATGAATTTTGCAGTAATAATGGGGGCATCCTATGCTTTCCTATCTCCAATAAATTTTGCAATTGTGGGCAGTCTGATCATATGAAAAACAGTTAGCAGGGGCCACCTTGCCAGGGGTTTTATGGAAATCAGTAAAGCTGAGTAAAATGGGATTCTGGCATCTCTGCAAGGAGCAGTCAGTGGTAGCCAACAGGTCTGTGTCTTAGCATAATTAATGTAATTTTCAGTCAAATAAAAGTACAATGTAAGTGGGGATGTAGCAATCAGTCTCTGGTCCTGATAAGAAGGTACAGGCAGCAGCAAGATCCAGAATATTCAGGGAGATTCTCCCAGTTTTTCCTTCATCAACATCTGTAAAAAAGAAAAAGGAAAGGGGAATGACCTCAGGGGCTATCCTCTTCCCTGGATGACTGGTTAGTGTTGACTTGTTTAGGAGTCATTCTGGGAGCCATCTGTGCACCCCTTCTTGATCATAATAAATACAAGCAGATCCACGGCCCCAAAGGAGAACTGGGCTGGGTTCTTTCCATTGGAGGTCAATGGATCCTTCCACATTACCATAGCATGGTCTCTATGTGTACTGCGATGCCATAGGTGATCAGCAGCAGTTTTGCCATTTTTAATACAGGTTGAGGAAATTAAGGACAAATAAGGCATGATTAAGAAGGTTCCTAGGGCTGCCCTTAATGACATAAAGGTCTCCCTTTTGAGTTTCTGTAAAGTGGTTTTAAGTGTTTGGTGGGCCTGCTCCACAATGCCCTGTCCTTAGGGTTATATGGAATGCCAGTGACATGTTTAATTTGGAGCCACTGGCAAAAGGACTGAAATTTTTTTCCAGTATATCCTGGGCCATTATCAATTTTTATGACTTTAGGTTTTCCTAATACAGAGAGACATTGGAGAACATGGGAAATGACATTTTTGGAGGCCTCTCTGGCTTGGAGTGAGGCAAAGAACGTATCAATCGTGACATGTATATACTTAAGTTTACCAAACTCAGATGAGTAACATCCATTTACCAGATCTCACTCATTGGGGATTAAGCCCCTAGGATTAACCCCCAGATGTGGGACAGGTAGGGAAATAGCACAGTCTGGACAGCCCTTTATAATCTCACAAGCCTGTTCTCAGTTATTTTAAAAAGCAGGCGAAGGGAATGGGCATTCAAGTGATGAAGAGAATGCACCTGGGCAGCCTGAGAAAGAGAATCTACAAGGATCGGGAAGGCCAGCTGAGTAGCCGCCTCAGCCAAGGCATTTCCCTCAGCCAAAGGGCCAGGTAGTTTTAGATGGGCTCGAAGGTGTCCAATGAAAAGGGGGTGTTGTCTGGCAGAAATTAATGAGTGAAGCTGGAGGAAAAGTGGGGCTGCATTGGTGGAAGCCTTAATAAAGGGGACTGTCTCCAGTAGGGGGATGGAATGGGCTACATAGGCACTGTCTGTCTACAAATGAAAGGGTTTGGAACTTAATAATTGAAACACCCATATAACCACGTAGAGTTCTACAAGCTGTGCAGAGGAGTAGGGGGAAGGGCAAGAGGTGGCTTTGCCACCTAAGACATAGGCGGTGGTCCCGTTGGCTGAGCCATCTGTAAAAGCAAAGGATGCCTCATTCAAGAACTGGAGGGGACGTTATATTGGGAAAGACAAAAGGGTGAATCCTTGTGAAATGTAGCAAGGGATTGGCAGGGTAATGGTTATCAATTGTTCCAAGGAATGAGAAGCAGTCAATGGGCCATTCATCTGTAGTTTGTAATAACCAATCCAGTTACTCCTGGGTGTAAGGAACAATCAGGGAGTCGGGATCCTTTCCAAAATATTGGCGACCCAATTCTCTCCCTTTAACTATTAGCCTACCCACCAGGGATGGATAAGGGGCCAGAACCTTGGTAGGAGGGGTCGGCAAATGCACCCAAAGCAGGGGGTTACCTCACTGCCCCTTGTGGGTAAAGACTTGTTGCCAAAACACTCCGGTAGGGGCATGGAGTGTGGCAAACACAACATACAGCAGGGTTCAGAGTAGGAAATGCAGAAGGCTGTTTGATCTCGAATGGCCTTCTTTACTAAGGTAAGGGCAGTTTCTGCTGGTGGTGTTAGCTTTCTGACAGATGAGGGATCGGGACTGCCGTTTAGGATATCAAAGAGGGGAGTCAGTTCTTCCATGGTGAGTTTTAGATAGGGTCTGAGCCATTGGATATCCCCTAACAGTTTTTGGAAATCATTTAGGGTCTGAAGGTAAGAAGTCCTTAGCTGGACCTTTGGGGTCAGGACTTTTTGTTGAAAAAGCTCAAACCCAAAATAGAGGTAAGGATCGGCCAACTGAACTTTATCAGGGGCCATCTGCAGTCCCCGAAGTGAGAGATAATGGGACAACCCCTGATAGCATTGAAGGAGCTGAATGTTATCTGCACCTGCCAGCAAGGTACTGTTCATATAATGAACGATATAAATGTGGGGCCATCTGGCTCTGAGGGGATCAACAGCCTGAGCTACATATTTTTGACAGGGCATGGGGCTATTGGTCATTCTCTGTGGCAGGGTTGTCCACTGAAAATGGGGCATAGGGCCCTGAAAATTAATCCTAGGTATGCCAAATGCAAAGCGCTATTTATCCTCTGGGTGTAAAGGGATGGTAAAGAAACAATCTTTTAAGTCAATAACTATTTTTATGGTACCCTGCAGGGATGGCTACTAGGGAGGGCAGGCCAGGCTGCAAAGCCCCCATAGGAGCCATAGTCTTATTTATGGCTCCAAGGTCTTGTAATAGCCTCCATTTCCCAGGCTTTATATATATATCGAAGATGGAAGTGTTCCATGGAGAATTGGTAGGTTCAATATAACCTGTGGCAAATTGTTCCTGCACTAAAGCTATAGCAGCCGCTATCTTATCACCAATTAAGGGCCATTGATGAACCCACACAGGATCATTGGATTTCCAAGTGATTTTATCTGTGTGGGGTACAGGAATGTCAGTGGCCATTAATGTAAATTTTGAGAGGGTGATGGGTGTGGTTCCAGTCCTGCTCTATCATTTTTGAGGGTGACGGAAATAGGAGTCTTAATCCCCTGTGAATGTTTTCCTAGTCCTTTGCCAGGAAGGTAGCCCTGTTTAAGCATTTGATGGGCGATGACCTCATTGGGGCTACACATGATGACGTTCATTTGGGTAAGGATATCTTGACCCCAGAGGTTGACAAGCAAGCCTGGAACATCATAGGGCAAAACAGTCCCAGGGTTTCCCTCTTCATCGGTCCATCTGAGAACCTGAAAGCTCTATTGAGGGTTGGAGGTTTGGCCTTTAAGGTAGGTCAAGGATGGGGTAAGAGGCCACAAGGTGGGCCAATCTTTTTCTGAAATGACTGTGGCATCAGTGCCAGTGTCTAAGATACCCTGTAAAGATTCTCCATTTAATTTCAGAGCAAGTAAAGGCCACTCTGGGGAGACCTGATGTACCCAGTAAGCCTTGGAGGAGCCCAGACCAGCATCTGGTCAAGCACATTTTTTGTACCTGGCACTAAATTGTTGGAGGGAGAACAGCAGCAGCTGAGCACAAAAAAGGGGGGCAGTGACTACAGCTGAGGGCTGGGCTACAGAAGAGGAATTATAGGGCAGGGTTTTCATGGGGACAGAGGACAGGGAGGGTGGCCAATCGGGATTATGATATCTCACCGCCTCCTCCTCCAATGAGGCCTCTTCTTCAGGGTTAAGGTCATCACCAAGATTCTTTAGGGATGGATAAATATGTTGGGGGTTGTTGGGAGTTTTAAAGATTTTATTTCCTAAAGGTGGAGGGTCAGGTTTAGCTGTCTCAGGTATATCAATGGTAATGGAATGATGGGAGGTGCGTTTGAGAGCCTGTTCCCCTGTTTCTATTAATTTCTGTATATCTGGGGAATTATTATAAACCTTTAGGATATCATTTATCAAGTTCCAATAAGAAAAGGCCTGAACAGGCACCTTCTCAGGGCCAAAAGTTTGATAATAATCTCTTAAGCAATCTCCTATTCATTTCCATCTTTTTTCATCTATATTTCCCTCTTGAGGAAACCAAGGACAAAGGTCCCCAATATAGTCAAAAAAGTTTTTTAAGATCTTATTTCTTTACCCTAGTTCCTCATGTCTTGAGAGATTCTTTCAAACCCGAAATAAACAGGTCCTGTTTACTAAATGCTTATCCCATGGTGACTCACTCACCTTGCATTGGCACCAAATGTCTGTCCTTAGATCTGTCTCATGGGCGGCTGGTCCCACGTGATCTCCTCTCGGACAAAATGATTCATGACAAAATGCACCACGGTGGTCCAATGTCAGCTGGCTTGCCTGGGTACAATGTTTGCCGAGCCCCTCATGGCTTCGGCACCACCATTGGGCGCCAGGTGCCCCAGCCAACGGGGTCTTCAACAGGGACCTAAAGGGAGGGCTGGTGAATGAGAGGGACAAGAGACACAAAGAAGGAGAGCAACACAGAATGTCTGATCAAGCTTCAAAATTTTATTTTCCTTTTAAGGCATATATAGGTAGGCAAAGCAGGGGTTGGGGTGGGATGGGGGTGCAAGCAGGGAGGGGACTTTAATCATGGGTTGTTCAGCCAACATGAAATGTTGCTATGGGGATTATCTATTCTTGCCTAACTGCAGCGAGGTCACCTGATTTCTCAGAAGAGGTTCTGGTGCTATGGAGACTTAAGCAAGGCCTAGATCTAGAAACAAAGGAGAGAAGCCCAAATATGGTGGCATGTGTGTCAAGGGTCACTTAGGCTTATGGCTCCCATCAGACAGACATGTGAGAGTTAGGAATGGGGAAACAGGAGTTAGACTCCCTGAAAGGGAGCAGAGGCATCACTAGATAGTAAAGATGGTGAAGTTACACAATGGCTGGCTTTTGTATCTGACAGAGAAGCTTAAGTCTAGTGGATTTTTTCTCCACCACTAGGATCCCTGCTGATAGACTAGCTGATGATGAGTTCAAGGTCAGTCTGGATAACATGAGTGTGAGCCAATCAGCCATCTTTTTCTCATTAAAACTGACCAACCCTAAATTATGGGGACATACCCTTAATAGACTTAGGAAGGAAATAGGCTGGATTTTGGGGGCTCCCACAGTCCCCCTCTGCTTTATATAGGTTCTTCTCTGTTTCCTTTCTGGATGTGACTTCACTCTCCAGACTGCTAAGAAGCATCCCCTGCTGCTTCAGTCTGTACCTCACCCTGAACTTTCTCTTCACCTGTTGTTCTCCTATTGGGAGAGCCTTGAAATGGTGGGAAGGACTTTCTTAACAGGCTGTACCTCTGCAACTTTCAGCAAAACCTTGTAAAACTTGCTCCTCCCATAGCAGTCAGGAATAAGCCCCTTTCACAAGGTTCCTTTGTGTGTCATAGCCCCCACTTCCCTGTGTCCATTCTTGTAAGTTTTCTCCAACCTTACCAATAGAACCTTACTCCCACAAGGGCACTAACTACCCTTGGCACTGAGAACACTTTCAGTAGTTCACAGTTCTCTTCTGGTTCTCAGTATTGTTGGGGATCTAACTTTGCTGCTCTGGAGAAATACGTAACCACCTCTCCCTATTCAAACCTAATTACTGCTACCCATGTGCCTAAAACTCTCTTAGCCTTACTGTTTTCCTTGAGCACCAGTACATTTCACCTAGCTAATGGACTATCCACCTCATCCTTCTTCTTGCCACTCTGGACATTTCCCTGAGGCTCAGAAGGGACACAGTAGGACTGGGGGTTTCTTTGCATCATTTACCTTCCCCGTCTTGCCTGTTTTCAGAAAACCTTAAAGGAGTTTCAGCTTGACACCCTTCAGGACTGATTGCCTGCAGATTGTTCCTTTACTTTTATTCAGTGTAGCTGCTGCCAATTCTGGGACACCCTGGGCCGCCACCCCCAAGAGTGTGCCTGTGCACCACCTGCCTGCTTTCCAACTTCCACCACTCCAGCTGAGCCTGGTCTCAGCGCCCCACCTCTGCCTGCAACCTCAGTCAGACGCGATGCTCATGCCAGGTGCGTGACTGCGCCTGAGTGCTTCCAGCTCATTGGTGTATTGCCTCATTGTTGTACACAATCTGTTGTGATCCCAGCAACCTACCTAGTACTCAGGGTAATAGCTTAATTCACAGGAGCCGGTCAGGGACCTGAGTCAGCCTGCACCAGACCCGTTTTTGTGCTACACCTGCGACACCTACTGGCCAAGAAATGATACTACATCCAAAAAACATCAAATGAACCAGCCATTTGCTCAACCTGGTCAGTTACATCTGGAGCATCTGGACACGTAGGACAATCTTTTGAGGATTTTATCTGAGGTAAATTATCTGATAATTTTACACTTTAAACTGATTAATAAAATAACAAATTAATAAAAATTTCTTTACAGATTTTGAATATTTCTCAAAAAATGGCAGAAAATATTACATCTCAGGTATTTAAAATTTTCTTTGCTTGTATCATGAATGAATTTCTACAGGACATATATGACCTTCCTGGGATGTATATAATATTCACTGTTATGATGATTAGCATAATAATTCACATCATATCATTGAAAAATTGCCTCAATATTAATAGCAAAAATGAGGCATTAATGGGACTGATACAAGCTTTGAAAGGTAATAATTAAGACTTAAATAAAAGGCTTCTTTCTTTGAAATCTGCTAACTTACCACAAGAACTTCAGTCCATTAATAATAACAGTACAACCAGTTTTAATTCTATTGATAATAAATATGAATACTTAATAGATAAAATAATCACTCTCCAAGCAATGTTAATGCTATTCAGATAATTTATAAGGATGAAAGATTATTTCTAATTGATAAAATAAGGTCTATGGAATCATATGTTTTAGAAGAACATAAAAAGTTGCATGATTCCATGAAATTTTTAGAATCCTCTACAACAGAGGAGGTTCAAACGCTGCAGCAGACTATAGTTACTGGATTGCAAGCTTTGGAAGAATCTCTCAGTAAAGATAACAAAGAACCTAATAAACAGAGGCACAAGGCCATGCAAGTCATAACATCACCAGATGCCTCTTATACAATGGCTTATCCTGTCACCATCTGTGAGAAGCCAGCAGATGATAGACATCCTGAGCCATGTGTGGAATATATTTTGCAACCTGTAGCTAGAGTTATCTGCCTGGCCCATGGTCAGGAAAAATCTCTCTCACCCGCCACCTGCCAGTCCCACAGCTGCTCAGACCGAGTAAACACACAGAGACTTATATTACTTATAAACTGTATGACCATGGCAGACTTCTTGTTATCTACTTTTTCTATCTTAAATTAACCCATTTCTGTTAGTCTATAAGTTGCCATGTGGCTTGTGGCTTACCGGTACCTTACATCTCACTTGTCATGGAGGTGGCTGGCAGTATATCTCTGCCTCAGCCTTCCACTTCCCAGAATTCTCTTCTCTTCTTGTCCCAGCTAGACTTCCTGCCTGGCTACTGGCCAATCAGTGTTTTATTTATTAACCAATCAGAGCAACACATTTGACATACAGAACATCCCACAGCAGCAACCTATTCATAAGAAATTTAAAAAACATTAAGGAAGTGGTGGTCACCTATGGTATACATTCAACATATGTAAAACAGATGTTAAATACAATCATACCAGATGGCTGGAATCAGTTAATCTCAGCTGTTCTAGAATATAGCCAGCAGTTACAATATAAAAGCTGGTTGGGAGAAGAAGCTAGAAAGCTGGAACAGCAGAGTAAGATCAGAGGTTTTGAGATCTCCCAAGATCAAATTCTTGGTGAGAGATGTTTTGCTGATAGAAACGTACAAGCTACTTTTGATGAGCATACAATATCCCTATGTTTTACAGCAGAAAATGTTTCCAAGGACCACAAGAGCCTTTTACTGATTTTATGCAAAGGCAGACCATGGTTGTAAACAAAGCAGTGTCAGACCCACAATTAAGACATTAACTCAATCTTTGGCTTTTGATAATGCTAATACAGAATGCAAAAGAATACTTACCCCTTTAAAGATCAGGAAAATGGATTCCACATACAAACAGTGTTGAGTCTCTTAACTATGGTAATGAAGTTTGGATAGGAGAGGCAATTTCCAGAGGAGGAAGGAGGCCTTGAGGTACCAAATGTTTTAACTGTGGTACAGCAGGTCATATGAGAAGAAACTGTACACAGGGTGCTCCTAGAAGCAATACTGTAGGGGAAAGGGGCTGGATAAAGAAACCCACCCTGACCCTGGAGCCCAGAACTAGGGAAAGATGGCTCAGATCATGACAGAAACACAGTTTGTCTCTGGTCAACCATCTCTGCTCCTGGCAAAATGACCTGTGAAACCAACCAATCAGAGAGCAGGACAGTAGCACCCTGGCCCTGGAGCCCAGGACCAAGGAAAGAAACACAGCCTGGGTTTGGGATCTGAGCCAGAGAAAGGAACACTTTATCCCCACATCCAGAACCAAGTAAACATGCCTTGACTCTGAAACTAGTACCAAAAAAACACTCTTGGTCCCTAGAATCAGAGTCAGTGAAGGAAATATGCCGTGGCCTTAGAATTAGTATCAAAAAGCTAAGAAAGGCCAGTGAAAGAAACTAGTTTGGATCTAAAATCACGGCCATCTCTACCCCTAGCCCACAAAACTAACTAATCCCTTGGCAGAAAAAAACTAACCAATCCCTATATAAACCACCCTGCCTGTTCAGTTGTGAATTATTCTCTCCACCCTGGTAGAAGCAGCCAATCTCCTGGGCTCCTCCTTCCCAAATAAATCTCTTTCTCAAAAGAGTTTTGGGTGTGAAGATCTTCACTCACTGGTGCAGAGAAGAACCTTGCTGAGACATTCCATAGTAGAGAGAGCAAGGAGGAGCTGAACCGAAGATCCTTACTGAGATGTCCCATAGTGGACAGATCAAGGAGGAGCTGAACAGAAAACATTGCTCAGACATCCCTCAGTGGACAGAGCAAGGGAAAGCTGAAAAAGTAACACTTTTCCCCAGAGATAGAGAAGATTGCTATATTTCTGCAGGGGTTTTCCCTTTTGCAGGGTGAAGCAAAAGAAGCAACATCTTAGGCTAGAGAAGAAGCAGAGCTCTGCTAAGAAGCCTTCTTAAGTGAGGACTAAGCAAAGCTCAACTGTAGTGGTTCTCCAGGAGAGGAGCAGGATTGCTATATCCTGTGAGGAGACCATCTCCCACCACACCAGGTATAGCCTGACTCCCAGACAGTCAGGATACCCTTCCCTGCTGAGCTGTCCTGGCAGCTCCAGGCCTGACTCTCCTGAGCAGTCAGAATAACTTCCCCTCTAAGACAGAGCTATTCTACACAGCTAGGAGGTATCTGGGATACCTCACCCTCCAGTCATCAGAGCTGTTCTAAGCAGATTGAGGTATCAAGGATACCTCACCCTCCAGGGCTGCTGTCTCACCACAGCCCTAGCTGTCTCACCGCAGCCCTAGCTGTCACCTGACTCCCCAAGTGGTCATAACACCTCTCCCCCAGAGTTGCAAAACTCACATTTTGATGCCAAAATCCGGGACCAAACCTACAGAGTTGCAACAAACTTACTTACAAATACTCCTAGATGGGAGACCTTAACCTTCTGGATTATGCAGAAGATGCGGCAAAGCCCAACATTGGACCAATTATTGTAAATCAACAATAGATATAGAAGGCAACCCTTTACCAGTGGAAAATTCCTCAGGGGGCCTCTCACAGGCCTCCAAACTGAACATGTTCCAAACATTTACAGCCACTGTGAAGGAAATCCTCTCCAGGACAATTAAATAACCCAGTGTCTAATGTAAAAAACCATATGGCAGTGGATGATAGAACAGCTCTGATAGATGGGTCAAAAATTCCAAAAAACACCATAAAACATATTTGGGCAGGCTTCCATAAATGAACAAACACCAAAGCTTAGAGTACAAATTAATGACATTGCTCTGGAGGGCCTGGTAGACACAGGTATGGATGTGATTATAATTACACCAAAATCATGGCATCCAAATTGGCCTCTTCAAGAGGTAAATATCTACTTTCTAGGTATTGGAACCCTATCTCAGGTAAAACAAAGTTTGAGACAGGTTGAATGCATAGGGCCAGAAGGACAGAGAGGAAGGGTGAAGCCATATGTGGCAAATGTAGCTATGAATTTTTAGGGCCAAGATCTGTTACAGTAGTGGAATACCCAGATTAAAATTCCTACAGTCTCAGAAATGGAATACAGACCAATTCATGTTTCTAGAAATAACATAATACACTATAAAAAATAGCCACCAACTGTTCAGGCTGTATATAAACAGAGCACAATCTCAGAAGTACCAACAGCCCCACCATTAAAATGGCTAACTGATAAACCTATCTGGGTTGGACAATGGCCTTTGACAAAAGAAAATCTACAAGCTTTAGAATAGCTGGTTCAAGAGCAGTTAAATACTCAACACATTGAAGGATCTATGAGCCCTTGGAATTCTCCTGTATTTGTTATTAGAAAGAAGTCTTGTTAATGGATAATGCTGACTAATCTGAGAGCCATTAATAAAGCAATTCAGCCTATGGGCTTGCTACATAATGGGATGCAGAGTTGGTAAGGTAAGGTTGGCTGGTGGCTTTCCCTATTTCCTTGATCTAAGGTTTTCACCCCTATATTTGACTCCATGTTTTTTATTTAATAATACCATTTTGTAAATTCAGCTACATGGATGTGTTTTATTTCACAGAATTTGGGAGGTTAAAATATGTACACCATACCATTGGCATTCAGGATTTCAATGGGCAACTCCTATGAATTCTGAAAAGGCTGATTCTGTGATTACACACCTATTAGAAGTTATGGCCATCATGGCAATCCCTGTACAAATTAAGACTGACAATGCTCCAGCTTATGTCTCCAATAAAATGAGACAGTTTTTGCATATTACAATATAAAGCATATTATGGGTACACTACACAATCCCACAGGCCAAGCAGTCATAGAAAGATCCAATCAAGCTTTAAAGGATATGCTAAATAAACAGCAACAGGTAACAGTGATTCCTAGAAATAGATTGCATAATGCTTTATTAACCTTGAATTTTCTCAATGCTGATGAGAAAGGAACAACAGCTGTGGAGAGACATTGGACAACAGAAAAAAAAAATTGTGAGCTAAACCAACCAGTTTACTTCAAAGATATATTGTCCTTGGAAAGGAAACCAGGATACATCCTATGTTGTGGAAGGGGCTTTGCTTTTGTTTCTGCAGGAGAAGAAAAGCTGTGGATACCAACAAAATTAATAAAAATTTGCTTCAAACAGGAAAAACCCCTTGATGAGGAGAATCAATAGCTCATCCATCAATATGAAAACTCTATAAATTGTAAGAAAAACTCAACAAACAAAATTCAGGACAAGGTTCTGGTTTTTTTCTTTAAAGGATAATAGGAATGCCCATGTTTAAGAAATCATGAGTCTTTGGGCACTCAGATGTCTACAATAGAAGGGAAGAACCTATTGGTACCAATGTACTCTACAAGATAATGTCTCACTGCTTAACATCAATATCTCTCTAACTCTAGAACAGTTGTGGTCCCACTTGAATTATAAATCATGCTGGCTTTGGAGTTGGAATGTGGCTCTCTCCTTCTATAAACCCAAGCATGTTAAAAGGAAAAATGAAGAGATTCTGTCTCATATTGGAAGAGCCAACTGGTGTGAGACAAGAAAACCAATAATCTAAGGACCATTGTTATCAAGATTCTATTTCTCTCCATCCTTATTCTTGATTTCTCAAATCCTTCCTTACATGTCATGTCATCTTTAAATCCAAACTTTCCTTGATATTAATAATATTCAAGTTTTCCACAGTGAAAATAAGTCTTCCCAATAGCAATCTCTGAAGTCTCCAGAAGGAATATGGGACCCTACAACAATGACTCTACTTGGTCCAGAAAGATGCCATGGTACCTAAGAACATTATTCAGTGGTCAACTTTGGACTGAAAATTCTTCAGGGCAGTTTTAAGATAAGACAGTCCATCATAATACACTTCTAGCCAGAATCTCAGACAATCTTATCCATTACTGAGACTGATTGCAGACTTTACAATAGCACTATTGAGATTTAACATTTTAAGCTTTCTTACAGGACCCCACAAAGATACTGTAGCCCCCTAAACATCAGGAAGTGATTCTAAGAAAACAATGCCCCTCTCCCAAATGTTTCATTTTTCTCAGGGTTATGGGTAGATGGTTATAGGGTTTGGGGGTAGAACAATAAAATGTGGACTCAGTATTCTCCTTTAGAAAAGAAAAAGGGGGATGGATAGGTATAGTATATTAAAGTAGATTATTGTATTTACTAGTAAAGTAATTCAATAAAAAATCAGCCTTAGATAATTTGCACTGATATGGATTCTTGTATATTGATACATATGTAAACTATGTAATATTATGTAAAATATGTAAAATATATAAATATTCCTATTTAAGATAATTTGTATATTGATACAAATACAAAACTACATTTGTTATATAGTATACATATTCCTTCTGTTTGAAATATTTTGTATATTGATACAAGTGTAATATTATATTTATCATATTGTATGTATGTTCTACCTCTGTTTAGAATATTTTGTATATTGATACATATTAAGGATAGTGTTATATTGCATATTGCACTATACATTTCTACCTTTGTTTAAGATATCTTCTATGTTGTCACAATTTTGAGGTCATTATCTTTATATCTGCTTACAGACTGTTTACCTTATTAATGTGAAGTCTTAGTCTTTAAGTTATTTAGATAAGACTTACAGAACTATAGTCACCCATGCTTGTCATTTCTATAGTTATGTTATTTAGGTTGTCCAGATTTATAGAAACATGTCAAATGGTGTTTAAATGTTTTGATAACTTAGAATTTTGTTGATGTGAGACATGATTACTGCTGGCAGTACCAATCTGATCCCGAGAGAATGTTGGGTTTCTTAAGGCACTGTGTTTGGAAGTTTGTCTTCTTCTTGGCACAAATTGGCCTACTGGGAAGAGAACTGCCTCAACTGCTGACAGTATGAATGCTGTCTTTTCAGGATGAGCAGGACGCAAGGAAAAGTGACTACTGAACTTGGCCAAGACAGGGTAAGATAGTCTTTTCCTACTTCTAAAAATGGTCTGTCAAATATTCTAGGCCTGCAGCCAAATTGGAAACCCCAACAATGCTGAGAAACTTTAGGTGAGTGTCCAGGCTGCCAGCTGTCTCTATTTTCCCAAGAATTTTGGAAATTGCTTGCTTGCATTTTCTGTTTTCTCAGGTATTATTATGTTCCTTCTCAAGTCTTTGATGGAATTGAAGACTAGATAGTTATGGTTACAGTCTTCTTGTATCTTAGCTAGGACATAATAGTACTAGAGTTAGAATCTTCAAGACAGAACAGCTATTGGAGTAGTCTCAGTAATTTGCCATTTATTCATGTTCTAGACATTTCTAGACATTGAGCATGTCTTTCTTGTTTGATATTATTTTTGTTGGTTGTACTTCCATTCTTGTTGATGTTATTACCCTTTGTTTTTCTTGGACAATACTTGATAATCATTCTTATTGTATATAGTTTGCATTAAGATTAGAACCTTCTAGCAGGGTGGTGGTGGTGCCCACCTTTAATCCCAGCACTTGGGAGGCAGAGCCAGGTGGATCTCTGTGAGTTTGAGGCCAGCCTGGTCTACAAAGCGAGATCCAGGACAGGCACCAAAACTACACAGAGAAACCCCGTCTTTAAACACCCCCCTCCCCAAAAGATTAGAACCTTCTTATTTAGACAAAAGGGGGAAATGTAGTGGTCCACACATGACCTTGGGCTATACAGCCCAAAGGAGGTGTTGCTTCCTGCCATTGTATGTGACCTCTTATAAGGAATTGGAGAAGGATTTCATCCCAGTCCCTGCAAGGTGGATTCATTCCTGGTCAGATCAGAGGACAACTTCAGCTATCTACTCCATTCTGTATTCATGAGTGTATTTCCTCAATTTATATCTTAATAAAATTATGTTACCCATTTAATAGACTCATGTGGATTGATCCTAATAATTGGCTACTCCCACAAGCTTTACACCACTATTGCCCTAACATATTTTGCAGGCAGGTCAGTATTGTATGTCAAAGGTTTTATGGTTGGGTTGGTATTTATGTTTCTCTTTTGATATCCTGCAGAGTACCTTCCTGCACCATAGACACTAAAACATGGAGTGAAGGTACTATTTAGGTACCAGCTCAACCTCTTCTTGTTCAATAGGTTGTGTAGGTGTTATCTTCAGCAATGGAGCCTCATTGTCAATTTGTGTAGAGCAAAACATATTGTCTTGGCAATAGCCTGGGTTATTGGGGGATGTAAGAGTCCATCTGCAGGTCAGTTCCTCTTCAGTATGGAAGTGGTAGACACCAGCAGGTTTTGTATGAGGTCTCCTGATCAGAAGCTTCCACGGATGTTATCAGTCAAGTCAGCTTTCCTGTTGGAGTTTTTCAGCCCTCTTGAGGCATGTGGGTCATTAACCCTTCATTTCCAACCTCGAGAACAGATAAAAAGAAGGAGAGTGATATAAGTGGTTACTTCCTTCATAAGAGGGGAATGAGAGGAAGGGAGGGGATGGGGTGGGGGCTAGGATCTCTCCCCAAGAATCTAAGGGCCATAGGTGAAGTTGATTTCACATCACAAGAGGAGAGTTTTAACTTGATCAGCTATGGTGGAGACTGCAATTGCCACCCTGAACTTCTATAGAAACCTCTGAAAAATAATCAGTAGAAGGCTGAAAATGGACGATGTGGTTACAGAGTGAAACTGAGAGACTGTCCAGGAAAATGAAGTGGGAGGGAGAGGAGTAGAAGTGGGAGACATAAAGAGGAGTAAGTGAGAAGAGGTGGGTGTCCATGGATAGGCAAGGAGATCTGTAGATATTTAGCAGGGGTGAGCTGGGTCAGAATGGGAAGGATGCCAGTAGAGTTGAAAAGTTGGAGGAGAGCCATATTTGGAATTGTGCAGGGTGGGAGGTGGTAAGAGGCTTAAGAAAGCTGTCCTGTCTTGGGAGGTTTATTATGGGCATGGGAGTCTGTTATGAAAAGATGTAGCTTGAAAGAGGTATGAATCCGTACTGATAGGGGGACAGGGGCCAGAACCAGGAGTGCTGGATCTTAGTGGACAGACAGACCCAGTGGCTGGATATGTAAAGAAATGGATGCCTTTAGAGCTCTGTTTTTCTCAGCTGTGAATACACACTGTAGTGCTGAAGCAAGCCAGATATAGGATAAGACTTTGACTTACTTTAGCACTACAGTGTGTATTCACAGCTGAGAATATATATGTATATATATATTACTATTATACTCAGGAAGAGAATCATTAGTAAAAAATAGTTATACAAACAATATTTCACATGGTTAAGTATAATGTCTAAAGATTGCTGTTCCTTGAATTATTAAAGTTCAGGAACTTTAAACTACTGATTAACTATTAAACTACTGATCATTTAAAAGTTGGTTATACCATGCTGATAGCCCAAGTTAATTGCTTTTGTACTATCAAGGCCAATTGATCTGGTCCTTGGGGGTCACTTGGGCTTGGGAGGAGCCCTGGCTTCTCCAGCCTTTCTTTACCTGTTTTTCCTCTATGTGAGGATAAGTCAAAGCCTTGCTTGGCCTGACCATGGCTCCCTGGATGCTTGAGGAAATCTTTCATGTGTGTTGACCCTCCTATTTGTAGCCTGGACTCTGGTTAGAATTCACTGAGTGGTGTCTCCATGGCCTCTGAGAACAAGAGAACAGGTGAGTTTCCACAGGTACAGAACATTCCTAGAGATGGCCACAGTCCCCTGGGACCTCATTGACCTCGGAGGATGAGGGGAAAATATTCTGCTTTTAGTCCCTCTGAGCAGATTAGAATAGCCTCCAAGTATGGTTATTAGACACGCAGAAGGGTAGTTACATGACTCTGGTACTTTTAACTATTGTATGATATTTTAATAGCCAGATATTTCTAAGTTTGATTTGACATATGTTTTAGCTAATTTTTTGAAATTGTTAATTTTAGAACTTAGAAATTTTAATACTATATATATTATCTCATTTTCTACAAACCTTAAGTAGCTTACTCAGACCTTAACAACTTGCAACAGCTTTCTAGTTTTTTTCCATTCTGGAAACGCACATTCATCTTAATTTTCATACATAAATTTTTCTTCACAAAATCAATTTCCACATTACACCATTTTTTTTAATACCATGAGATATAATAGTGTTATAAATGAATATATCTGTTGTGAAAATTTTCTCTGAGGGAGGGATGGTCTAAGCAATGTCTGTCCCCTCTTCATAAGGTCCCAAACCAAAATTTAATTTCAAAGTTCACTCTGGGAAACCAATGAGTTTTATTGGGCTTGCTTATAGAGAACTGGTAAGAAGTTACTGATGAGGTTGTGAGTAACCCAGAAGCAATCACACTGAAAAGTCTCTACTCACTATGTGTCCTACAGTCACATGGATAGATACCCCCTTTGCCTACAGTCACATGGATAGATACCCCCTTTGTCTACAGTCACGTGGATAGATACCCCCTTTGCCTATATTTACATGGATAGATACCCCCTTTGCCTATAGTCACATGGATAGATACCCCCTTTGCCTACAGTCACATGGATTTATACCCCCTTTGCCTACAGTCACGTGGATAAATACCCCCTTTGTCTATAGTCACATGGATAGATATCCCCTTTGCCTATAGTCATGTGGATAGATACCCCCTTTGCCTATAGTCACGTGGATAGATATCCCCTTTGTCTATAGTCACATGGATAGATACCCCCTTTGCCTATAGTCACGTGGATAGATACCCCCTTTGCCTATAGTCACGTGGATAGATATCCCCTTTGTCTATAGTCTATAGTGGATAGATCACACACACCCCACCTTTGCCTTTGTCTATGTAAACTTGGTTGGGCTGATCTAGTCCTCTCCCCTTTTGTGAAGGAGTATTAACACCCAACATGCCCCACTTCGATCTGAAGGTATAAAGATGGCAGTTATTTAACTTAGAAAATAAGAAAAAACATGTTTTAATGTTTTTTTTTCTATAAAGACATATAAACAAATAACAATGGCCAGTTGTAATGAATAATCTAAAGTAAACCCCACTCCTATTCACTACACTTGGGAGGGACATAAAAGCACATTTTGAGGATAATTCTGTGTTTTTAAAGAAACTAGGGTCACAAGACTCTTGATTTGTTTTCTTGGAGTATTCTCATAAGCACTCAGAAATCTCACACAACTGTATTCTTGAACTGTGTTGACAACTAACAATATTAGTTTACATGATCATTTACCAACGGTCAATTTGGCACTAAGTACATGATGTAATTAACAAACAATAATCACATATAGGCAGTAAATACAATATATATGTATATATATATATATGTATATATATATATATACACACACAATCATATATAAGACATTTTATTAAGCCACAATTTTGAACATTATTGTTGGGATTATATTTTTTATAAAATCCCCATCATCAAAGGGAAACAGGATAGAGCTCTTTAGTAAATATGGTGTTAGATTTGTCAGAAATAAAAGCAGACATGTGGAACAGAGAACTATCAAGGGAGGCAAGAACAGTTTATCTCAGTTAGAGGATAATGGGTCTGGAGACACCAGGCAGAAACAGCAGCCATTGAGACCCAGTGGACCCTGCCATAGCAGCTCCTCACTGGCTTGTCTAACACTTGTCAATTTACCCTTTGGGTCTTTGATGTGATCTGTGACTCTCAAAGCTCTCTTTGTTAGTGTGCCAGTATTGGGGACATGTGTCTGGAAAAACTTTTAAGTTATCCTGAGGAGCTAATAAAAGAATCATGTGAAAGTTGTATTAAGATGAAAACAAAACAAAATATTAAAATTACAAAATAAACATCTCAGATGTCTGATGTTTTCTCCTTGTTCTAATCTAAAAGTGGGGTGGCGATCCCCAGTAATCAAATGTCTTGATTGTAAAACAGAATTCCTGTGAGATTATGGCTGGCCTTACCCAACCATTATTGGTCAGCCCAGAAAGGAATGTCTGTTGAAACAGCCTGGCTCCCAAAATAGTATGTCAGGAAGGATAGACAGTGACCTGAACATAGCTCCTATCAAATCTCTCATTCTCAAACCCCTCACCTACCCCCATAAGAGTCCCAGTCATTTGTCCTTCTCAAAGACCCTTTTCCTGTGGGAAGGAGGCTATTCCTCTGTGTGTGTGTTAATAAACACAGTCTCATCTATTAAGGTCAGACTGTAGTCTTTTTACTTCCTTTTGTCTCTTTATGCTGCTTTGGAAATCTAACACACAGAGGATTAAGTGGGACCATGAAGTTTTATGGATATTATTTTGGCTTGTGTGATATGGTGACATTAACCAAGAAGGTGGTGAAGTTACATCATTTGTCTTGTTTATATTGTTAGCAAAGATGGCAACCAACACATGGTTACTTCCATGTTTATGAGGTCCCCCGGCCAAGATGTCAGCTGCTCAAAGCAAACTCTATCACATGGTAAAGTAAGCCCATCCCCCATTATAGTATGAGTCCCTGGAATCAAATGTATATTGTTACGCCTTCTTTAAAAAGATACTTTAGTAAGGTAGGTGCCTTAGTTAGTGTTTCCTTTGCTATGAGGAGACACCATGACCATGGCAATTCTTATAAAGGAAAATATTTAATTGGGGCTGGCTTATGGTGTCAGAGGTTTAGACCATTATCATCATGGCAGAACATGGCAGTGTGCAGGCAAACACAGTGCTGGAGAAGAAGCTGAGAGTTCTACATCTTGATCCACAGGCAATAGAAAGGAGACTGTGAGCCATACTGGGCATATTTGAGCATAGGAGGCCTTAAAGCCTGCCCCCATAGTGACATACTTCCTCCAACAAGGCCACACTTACTCCAACAAGCTCACACCTCCTAATAGTGCCACTCCTTATGGGCCAAACACATGAGTCTATGGGGGCCATTCCTATTCAAACTATCACAGTAGGTTAGAATGGGTATAGGAGATGTTGTCTACAGCCTAGGCAGGTAGACCCAAAATAGCAAAATAAAAAGGGAAAGGAATTTTATAGTCTCAGCTCAAGGAAGCTGAGTCTGTAGGTAGCTGATAGAGTAGTTAGAATCACAGCATAGTGTTTTGCTCAGAGTTTCAGAAGAATAACTTCCTAAGGAGTTTTGCTTGCCCAGTTCTAGGATGGGGGAAGAATTGGGCTGTAGTGGTCCATCCTGACCCATGGCAAGGATTTGAAGAACAAGCACCCATGATTCTGGGATGAGCGGGAGAAACCCCATATAGAGCCAGTGTCTCAGCTTAAACAGCACCAGAAAATTTCCAGACAACATGTAATATGTTCTGGTTTTGATAGGGAGGGGCCCTATCAGCCCCATTAGAATCTGAGAGAGCAAGTTTGGGAAATTACTTTTTAGAGGTTTGAGCTGGTAAAACCTGAAGTGCAGAAATGGAGGAATAAGGCAGAGGACAGGAGTGAAGATAGAAAAGAGCCTTGAAAGTGAAAACTCAGTCAGATCTTCTGCCAAAGATATATAGGAATGGAAATCTTGGACCCCATTTTAGGCAAGGTAAGGCTGAGGCTAGTTTTTGGTAATAAATCATTGCCTATAACCAGAAAGTGGCTGGAAATGAGTAATCATTTCCAGATGTACCAGGAGTTCCCAGTTGCAATGATTTTTGCAGACAGAGCCAGAGGGATCCCCAGGATCCAGATGAGACTTCAGTCTATGGCTTACTTAAATTAAACCTGGTTACTTCAGTAGGTGGATGCTGAATGGCAGTAGGTCTCTACTCTAGAGGTTGGAGGAGAGACAGAGACAGAGGCAGATGGTACACAAATGGCACACAAAGTACCCAGAGGCTTCAAGTCATGGCTGTGGCTTTTTAGTCTATGTGGTAAGCTCAGTGAGTGACCATGCTCTCAATGGGATGTTATCAGAAACCACAGAGAGACATGTAAGGGTACATAGGAAAGGTTGCCGAGAGAGACAGACAGAGAGAGAGAGAGAGAGAGAGAGAGAGAGAGAGAGAGAGAGAGAGAGAGAGAGAGAGAAAGTTTGGGTGCAAGAACCCAAAACCTTTCCTGGGTTTTGGCACTAAATGTTAGAACAGGACTGGTGAAGGTAACTTGGAAATAAAAGAAAGCAGATGGGCATCTCCAGAAGCAGAACTGTTCTTTTAGTGAGAAAAAGTGAAGAGCCACAGTCTCTCTGGAGGATGGGGTCTGTGTGCATGTGGTGGGGGTATATTGGGGTTTTATAGGAAGGAAAGCCCTAAATCAAGACAAGTTAAAATACATTGGTGGGTACATCAGAGATAACCACCACTAGCAAGGAGGCAGACTGTGACCTTTGTTTTCTCCTTAGGTGCCTATTTCTCCCATTTTTCCCTATCCCCATGGCAACCCTCAAAGAATAAGGAGGTCCAGAGTTTGAAAAACTGTCTATAACTCCAGTAACTCCTTTTCTGTCCTCCAAGGTCACCAGACATGCATGTGATACATTGGCTGTTCTGGTATTTTAACAGTGTGTGCCCACATACGCTGAGTGACACCATAGCTCCACACAGGCAGTGCTGCTGGGATGCCTCTTCAAGCCTCAGCCCCAGTAAGGCAGCCATCAGGAAGATGGCTGGGCTATCCTTTCTCCAACTTTATTCCTAAATTCATTGTCTATGAAAACTATGGGATAGGACAAGGCATCAATAAGCTAGGGCTGGTTGTTCTACCCTGACTCTGTCCTGTGAGAGAGGGAGGGTAGACCTTGAAGATATATCAGCTGTAGAAAATCTAATGTCACCCATAAGGGACGTTCATCATCATGAATCTCATGTGAGCCTCTTAGGATAGAGAACCCAATTTTTTGGCTTCTCTGGGCTACACATTAAATACGCAATTGAAAGGTGAAAATTAAAACTGTCTGTGTGCAGTTTTCATGATATTTGCCACTACAGATGATCAAAATAATCCTTCCAAAATAATTATAATTCTGCAACATCCTATCCAGAGTCTTTAAAAATCATTCGGCTGTTACAAAGTTTGTGATCACTAATAAAGAAAATTAACACATCTAAGTAATTAAAAGGAGGGTCACCTAGAAGCAGGAACATCTTGGCATTGTGTTGTGGAACTAATGTATTATCATCACCTTAACAGAAGCAATCTCAGAAAATGTTCAATGTGTTCATCAGGTGTTGGGTTCTATTTTTACTCTATTTTTGACTTAATTTAAAAATTATGTGTTTTGGCATACATATGAGTGTAAGTACCCAGGCATCAGACTTCTGGAGCTGGAGTTACAGGTGGTTGTGAGCTGCCTCACATGATGCTAGGAATGGAAATCAGATCCATTGGAAGCACTCCAAGTATGCTTAGCTTTGGCATCATCTCTCCAGCCTGTATGTGTTTCATTCTTGAAAATAGTTTCTCACAAACAAGAGCTACGCCATGAATAATATGTAATGGTGAAGTGAGGAACATTTGTCTCTCAGAAGAGAAGGCCTCAAATGCCAGGTTGAAGTTCTTTGTATTCCACTTGAAAATCAGGCAACATATTTATTTTGACTGAAAGTACAGTTGCAAGTATACCTGTCAATCATTTTCCAAAAGTCTTGAACCTGTTGTCACTTTTTTGCTGTTCACTGGACTGTGTTTAACCAGTGTACCAACATGTACAAAATTATTGGCCTTAATTTTAGATGGCCACGATTTTATTTTCATTTGGAACCACAATTATGACTTGAAACATATTGATGATTTGGTTTTCTCCTTGCTCACAAATCATAAAATCACATTAACATTTGACCTCAACTTAGGCATCTTACTTCCAAATATTAAATGGTGTTACAATAGTTACATCAACAATAGTTCCTAGAATGGGTGGTGATTTAATCCCTTGGCCCTTATAAAATTTACAGTCTTGATGATATGAATGCTCTTTTGCATACATTTCTCTGTTATTATAGTTGTGGTGGCATGGTGTGTGTTTATAGGTTCAATGGTATATGTGCCACAGTCAGAGGATGACTTTGTGGATTTGTTTTCCTCCTTCTACCTTTAGGAAGGTTCTGAGGATCAAATTCAGATACCAGGCTTGTGAGGAAATTACCTTTATCTGCTGAACTGCTTTATCTCCATGCTAACATGGAGATACTGTGCAATGATACTGCACTAAAAATGAGTTTTGGCAGCAACTGAATTGTCTTCTACTAATTTTACAAGTCCCCCTCTCTTAACTGTTATTGCTCGGGCATCATTGGTAACTGCACGGCCATATGCATGGAAGTGTCCGCATGGCTTTACCATGTTGTCTTACAGTGTCTTTTAATGATACTTTAAAAGCCATTGAATGGCACTTCAGTAACATATCCATGATGGTTATTCTTGGTTGTCAACATCTGAAACTAACTAAAACTAAAAAATGGCTAGGCATACCTATAAGAAAAAAAATTTTAATTACATGGTTTGAAGTGGTAAGATCCACTTCTAAACTGGATCTTTGAGGTGGGAAAAACATCATTAACCCAGATCTTTTGATGTAGGAAGACCCACCTCTAATCTAGGCCACTCCCTCTGTTGGAAGAAAGAAGCTTTTCTTTTGCCTGCTTCCTCTTGCTCTCATTAGCAATCTGCTTCTTTGGGATTTCAGCATATACTGAAGACCAGCTGAGACATCCTGCCTCATGGACTGAACAATTCCTGGATTGTTATACATTCTATACACAGGCAGCCATCTATTCTAAATTTTATGATGCTTTTGTGATTATATGTGAACTAATTACATCTCATATTAGGTATACTTATGACCTGGTTATTACTTCATTTAGAAATTAAGTACTACATAAAGAGACATGATAGTGTGTCAAGTTGACAAGGATGGACTTGTGATGGCTATTCTTGGTTGCCAACTCGACTACATCTGGAATTAATGAAAACCCAAAAAATGGCTGGGCACACCTGTGAGGGATTTTTTCTTAATTGGACCATTTGAAACTGGATGATCCATTTCTAATCCAGATCTCTGAGGCAGGAAGACCCACCTGGAGTCTGGTCACACCCTCTGCTGGTGCCTATGTAAGGACATGGAAGAAAGAAGCTTTCTTCCTCCCGCCTTCGTTGGCAAGTCCCTTCCTTCACCAGCAGCATCTACTACTCCTCTGGGGTTCTGGCATATACTGAAGACAGCTGAGACATTCAGCCTTGTGAACTGAACAACTACTGGATTCTTGTATTCTTGGGCCTTCTGTACATAGGCAGCTATTGATTAGCTGGACAACAGCTCATAAGTCTGTCTAATAAATTTTGTGTGTGTGTGTGTGTGTGTGTGTGTGTGTGTGTGTGTGTGTGTGTGTGTGTTGGGGAATTCATTCTACAAATTCTGTACTCTAGAGAACCCTGACTAATACAAGATCCATCATCAATATCTTCAATGGAAATGGCAAACTGAGCCATATTTATAGCATTAAAACTATCATCTATGATCAAAGTATAAAAGTTAAAACTTCTTGCAGCTCTACTATCCACACTTCTTTTTTTTAAAGGCAAAATTGAACATTTTAATGAACTAAAAAAATGAAGATCACAAAGGTCACACTTTCTGAACTTTCAGTAAGTTTTCCAATGTCAAGTTGACAAGAATCCAAGAATCCAGCAATTGTTCAGTCCACAAGGCTTGATGTCTCAACTGGTCTTCAGTATACACCAAAATCCCAGAGTACTAGGTTGCTGAAGACAACACCCACACAACTCACTGAACATTGAGAAGTTGAGCTGGTGTCTACAGCAAGGGACAGGGCTGGTTCTGCTTTCATACTCTTGGAGCTGGCTCAGTTACACCTACACCACCAGAGCCAGTTCTACTGTGGTGCCCATGGGAGGCACATGGGCCATTCTCCTGATGGCTGCAGCTGGTGAGGGGCAGGGCCAATTCTCTCTAGCACTGTAGCCAGTGAGGGGTGGGGCCAACTCTGTGCAGCCCTATCCTCTTGGGTTTTTTTTTTGTGGTAGCAGAAGCCATGGACATCAACACAGACTATGGCTGCAGCAGGGTCATGGACCAGACATGGCCCTTGGCAGCAGCCCCGGCCAGGATGTCACCATGGCCCCAGGTGGCAAGCAGGCCTCCCACCTCAGCCCCCTCCACACTATCTTCATCTATTCAGATCTGCCTCTCTCCACAGGACATGAACCATTCCCCCTCCTCTCTCCATGCATATCCTACTATATATTTGCTCACCATAATGGTGCCCCAGCAGGCGTGTAGACCTTCTCCTCCTGCTTGGTCCTGATGGTGCCAAGTGGGCTCCTGTTCTTTCTACCCTCTATCCCAGTTTCCTGGATTTCTTTTCCTCTTTAAGGGCCTTTATCATATTCATATAGGCTGTTTTAAGGTCTTTTCCTGTGCTTCAGTTATGTTGGAATATTCAGGGCCTACTGTGGTAGGGTTGCTGTGCACTAGTGGAAACATATTGTCCTAGCTGTTATCAATTTTATTTTTATGCTGGCATCTAGGCATCTGCTATTGGGACACTTATAGTTCTAGGTGATGATATCTGATTTTGTCTTTGTTGGATGAGTTTTTTTTTCCTTGGTTTGTTTCCTCAATTTTTTTAGGAGAGTATGCTGCTTGGTAGGAGATTTTCTGTGGACCAGATAGGTGTGACCACTGGTAGTTCCAGGTATAATGTTTATAAACAGAAGTTTCTGTCCCACCAGCATCTCCCAAGGAAACACAAAGAGGCCTAATTTTAATTATAAATCCTCAGTCAATACCTTAGGCTTGCTACTAACTAGCCTTACAACTTTAACCCATTCCTATTAATCTGTGTGCTGCCCTGAGGCTCATGGCTTCTACCTTTAACATATTTTGTGTGTCCGACTCCTTCTGTGTCTGGCCTGTGACTCCTCTGATTCTACCTTTCCTCTACCATTCTTCCTGTGTCAGGCTGTCTCACCCAATTCCTTCCTGCCCAGCTATCAGCCAATCAGCTTTTTAGACTGTTCCACAGCATGTGTTTTGGGGTATTGGGAGTTGATACTTAGGAATAGGGATAGACTAAGGACCTGAGGGGGTTCACAGGAGGAAGGAAATAAATATTCTATCAGGACTGGTTTATTTAGTCTCCTTGGGATGGGGGCAAAGAGGGAAAAGAGGTCACCGCAGAAGGTCTGCTATAGAGCCAGGGATGAGACTGGGGGATTGGATCTGGAAGAACAGAAGGAGAGGTGAAGATCTACAGACAGCCTACCTGCTTCTCTGGCAGAAGTGGCCTGTGGGTTAGTGGGGGGTGCTTGCCATAGTTGGGGGCTGGGATAAAGCAATGAATGGGGGAGGTGAGATTAGGAGAAAGAGGTCTGTGGGATCCACACGAGGTGTGGCAGGGGAAGAAAGCTGCAGCAGGTGTTCTGTTGCAGAGCTAGGGATAAGACTGGGAGATTGAGTTTGGAGGAGAGAAGGGAGAGGTGAAGGTCTTCTTGAGTTAGCTTGCCTGTTTCCCTGGCCTGATCAGCTAGTGTGTCCCCAGAAAATATCTGCTGGTGTTGGAAGCTGGGATACTGGGATGAGTTGGGGGAAGGAAGGTTGGAGATCTTCTTGATCCATTGGTGATGGGGTCAGAGAGGGATGGGACACTGTAGCAGGTGTTCTGTAACAGAGCTGTGGATGAGACTGGGGATTGGATCTGGAGGATCAGAAGGAGGTGAAGGTTTGCAGTCCGCGTACCTTCTTCCCTGGCAGGAGAATGACCAGGGTGACTTAAAAAAGAAATAGTTGAATTGGGTGTATGGTTTTGGAGGGCTCAAGTCCATGATGACTGAGCAAAGGTGTGTGGCATCAGGAACAGCTAAGAGCCTGTACCTTGAACTGCAAGCAGGAGACAGAGAGAGAATTCTGGAAATGGCCAGAATTTTGAAACCTCAAAGTCAGACACCAGTGACACACCTCCTCCAACAAGGCCACACCTCCTAATCCTTCCAAACAGTTCCACCGACTTTGGACCAAGCATTCAAATATGTGAGCCATTCTTACTCACACCATCACAGGTTACCACTTTCTTTTCCTCAGTGTGCAGCTCCAGCTGGCTTCAAACCCACAATCCTGCTGCCTTTGCTTCCTGAATGCTGTGATTACAGGTGTGTGCCACCACATCTGTCCTTGTGATAGGTTTAAACAGAGGCCAGGCTTTAATCAGCATGAGGGATGAACAATTCTAGTTTATTCGTGCGGACTCTATCTTCCATTTTCCAAAAGTAATAATGATTTAGCTCGAAAAGAATTCATTTTTAGAATTCATATATATATACCTGACAATTGTGACAGAACACATAGGAAGATATAATTAAAGTTAGCTCGAGGGCAAAAGGTTTATAAAAAAGCATCCAGTTTGAGGCTGGCAAGATGGCTCCATTGGGTAAAGGCACTTGCCCCCACACCTGGCAGCTTGAGTTCCATTTCTGGAATCTACATAGTGGAAGGAGAGAACTGACCCTTGAAAGTTGTCCTCTAACTTCCAAATGCATGCTACAATGTGCTGTCTCCCTTCATTTCTTTCCCCCGTAGCACACATAACAATACATGCAAATGTTTTTTAAAGTATATAATCTGATATTGGAAATAACAATTTGTGAGGGCACTGCAGTCAACTAAGTTTTGCTTCTCTTCAAACTTGATTTCATATTAATTTTACCTAGGACTATTCAGAAATGTTTCACATTTAAGTGTTCCACCCAGAGAACTGTTCTTGTGTGGAGTGAAATGCACAGACAGGATCCAGACTGACCTTCCAACTCTGACAATGCTCCACAACTCCAGAACACTCTCAACTTTGCTAGTCTCCTGAACTCTACACAGCAAGCTTTTCAGAACCTCTCCACTATGTTCCATGCAAGAACGCCGTGGAGGACAAAGAGGCAGAAGTAAGGATTCTAGCCAGAAAGCTTTTTGGACAGGATTTCTCACAGTGACAAAGCACCGGAAGCGTTTGTATTCAAGCTGAGAACATCACCTGTGGTGCAGTGGACAGTCATGAAAGGATTACAAGCAGCTGTCACTAAGTCTAGATTGATACTTTAGGGGTCTTTAATGGCTCTCAAATGTCACAATACATTCATGCTTTGTTGTTGTCATGTCTCCTTTCTTCTAGGAAATGTGGGTGGGGAGTTCCGGTCCAGATGTGAATACTATGCACTGGCCAGCGGTTTTCTGAATGTAGACATCACATAGCTTTCAGGTGCAGCCCAAAGGTGCCAATGGCTTCTTAACCTAAGGAATTAATTGGCCCCAGTGTCTCGTAAACACAACTTAGTTTTCATAAATGTAAGAGTGGATTCAAGTACCAGAAACAGCAGGTTGTCTCATCGAAAACAGCTTTGGAATGAGGCCTCTATGAGGGACAAAGAGGGTCTTAGTCGTGCTTCTACAGCATCTAAAAACCAAGCAGTTTGTTCTAGTTCTTTCCTCTGTATGTGCATGAGTTATATGAACATTAGTTATAACATCAACATCATATGCCGTTTTAAAACTCCACAGCTGTGTTTACCCTTCTCCAGAAAACACATTAAATATTCCACAGCCCAACATTAAGATTTTCCTATAGAATTGATGGTAGGAGCTGGGCTGCCGTGTGTGGACCAGCTGATGTTGACCAAAATACCCGGTGGATGGGAAAGATAATTCAAGGAGAGGGACACGAAGGGCACACCTGAATTTGGACCAATGTTTTTCTTGACTTGTGTTTGTTTGAAACGGAGCTCAGGCACTGAACTCTCGGGCTCACCTATTCCTCCAGCCTCGGCTCTGAGTTCCTGGGGTTGTAATTTCACTTCATTTTTTTCATGAATTTAGCAACATATCTTTTTATGCATTTTTAAGAGCGGAAACTTCACACCTCTTTATAGGTGTTGATGTATATCTTAGCTTTCTCTCAGCAAAGCCACAGTTACTTTAGAATAGTATCTCTTTTGGGAACTATTAGCAAGGAAAAGAAACAGCGAGACACTATGCTACCACCAGGTGGCAGAGCCTCAATAACCTGGAAGAAAAGCTCGCGCACCTAAGATCGCTGTCAGGTGCAGTAAAACGCACCATGTTTAAGGTGCCCTCCACTCTCCTGGGGATCTGAGGTCGGGGGGGGGGGGTGTCCTGTCGATCCGTCCATCCACCAGGCAGCGTGGCTGAGCCTCGGCATCCCTGAGAAGTGTGGCTGGAGCGAGTTCGAATTTCCGGAGACGCCCGATGGCTGCGCAGGCTAGGGACCGGCTGAGGCTGAGCCGCAGACCTGGATCTACAGTTCACTCCTGGCTTTCGGCGGCGGCGCCCAGGATAGAACCTGTGGACTCGAGCCGCCGTCTGAAGTGACTAAAGGCCGCAGGCTTCGCGCGCGTCGGGTCAAATCCTGATTTTCATTTCGCTCCAGGCTGGGAGGACTAAGTACGCTCCAAACCGCACAAACAGGAAGGAGGGAGGGCCGGGGGTGCGGGCAGAGGGCGGGTCGTTCCCAGCAGCGCGGGCGGTCCCTCCCCGCTCCGGTCCCAGACCCGCGGTGTCGGGGCGGGGCGTGCTTGTCAGACGCTGGAGCTAGAAAAGGCGGCGGCCGGGTCCGGCGAGGTGACAGCCCAACTTGGACGCCTGGCCAGGCCGACGCCGCCATGAGCGCCGCACTTTTCAGCCTGGACAGCCCCGCGCGCGGCGCACCCTGGTCCTCCGAGCCCACGGCCTTCTACGAGCCAGGTAGAGTGGGCAAGCCCGGCCGCGGGCCCGAACCGGGGGATCTAGGGGAGCCGGGCTCCACGGCCCCTGCCATGTACGACGACGAGAGCGCCATCGACTTCAGCGCCTACATTGACTCCATGGCCGCTGTGCCCACCCTGGAGCTGTGCCATGACGAGCTCTTCGCCGACCTCTTCAACAGCAACCACAAAGCGGCCGGCGCGGGCGGCCTGGAGCTGCTGCCCGGCGGCCCCACTCGCCCCCTAGGTGCGGGTTCAGCCACCCGGGGCCCGCTCAAGCGTGAGCCCGATTGGGGCGACACCGACGCGCCGGGCTCCCTGCTGCCCGCGCAAGTGGCCGTGTGCGCGCAGACGGTGGTGAGCCTGGCGGCCGCGGCGCAACCCACACCGCCCACGTCGCCCGAGCCCCCTCGAGGCAGCCCAGGGCCGAGCCTCGCGGCCGGCCCCGTCCGAGAGAAGGGCGCCGGCAAGAGGGGTCCGGACCGCGGCAGCCCCGAGTACCGGCAGCGGCGTGAGCGCAACAACATCGCTGTGCGCAAGAGCCGCGACAAGGCCAAGCGCCGCAACCAGGAGATGCAGCAGAAGTTGGTGGAGCTGTCGGCCGAGAACGAGAAGCTGCACCAGCGCGTGGAGCAGCTCACGCGGGACCTGGCCGGCCTCCGGCAGTTCTTCAAACAGCTGCCCAGCTCGCCTTTCCTGCCCCCCACCGGCACCGACTGCCGGTAACGCGCGGCGCGGGCCTCAGAGACTCCAAACGACCGATACCTCAGACCCCGACGGCCGGGAGTGGACGCCGCCAGAGCTGCTGCAGTTTCTTTGGGACGTGCGAGCGACCGGAAGCTGCAGCTTGGACACTGGACTGCGAGAGAAGCTGTATGAGTCTTTCCCCCTTAAATTATTTTTTTATAATGGTAGCCTTTTCTACGTCTTATTACCATTGCAGCTAAGGTACATTTGTAGAAAGAGAAGACTTTTCGAAGACTTTTGTAGATAAGAGGAAGAGACTGCGCATGCTTTTTGTATTAATTTTTACAATATTTGTAAGAATAAAGAAGCATTTAAATTGCTGCAGCTTCCTATATTCAGTCTCTCCCGCACACAATGTACTGGGACCTCACCAGGGAAAAGCAGGCGCCTGGGAACCACGGGACCAGGTGTGGTGCCCACACCGGGTAAGGAGATGGATGAGTTTGCTAGCTTTGGAAGCCTGGCAGAGTTGGCCTCATGCTCTGTATTGCTAGCGGAAGGAACATGGGAAAACATAGCTACTCCATGTTAGGTGGAAGGTGTAATCCCAGAGTGTGCAGACTTGGGTTGGGGCCGGCCAGAGAACAACTGAAAGGCGAGAGGGTGGAAGAGAGCCCGAGAGAATCAGAATCAGGATTCCTCTTCGCTTGTGTAGCTTTGCTTTCATTTTCCTCAATCCTAGGGACATCATGTATATTTCAAAGTGTGCATCAGGACAAATTCATATTGTAGTATACAAAAAGGACAGCCCCAAACGCCATTAATTGTAATGTTTGAGGGCTTAATCCCCCAAAAGCTGTGTGCCTTTCTCCTAAGAAAACTGTGTGTTAGGAACACGGTCTGTTGTTACTGTGCTGCTGTGCAGAAGGAAAAACCAAAACGTTCAGAGTCCAAATCTGTAGCTTCGTTAGTAACTTAAATCCTGCCCAGAGCACAGGATGGTGGGTCGCTGTGTCTGTGATCTTTGCCGTCTGACAGGTGTGTGGTGGAGTGAGCTACAGAAACTTGTTTAATACAGCTTTGTCACACCCAACGCATCTACACTGTGTGGGGGACAGCGCCATCTCTGGCAGTCCTAAGAATACTAAAACTCCAGTGTTTGGGTTGGATATTTATTTATTAGAGCAGAACAGCAACATCTCAATATGAGATATTGGTTGAAGCTTTACAGAATAGTCTTTCAGGAAACATTAAATACCACAAAGAAAAAAAAATGTCCAAATATTAGTAAAGTCTTTAATACTTTATTTAAAGCTACAACAATGAACATTTCCTAATAAATCCATAATATTGCCTCAGTAATGCAAAATGAAGACCACAGGGATATTCAAGCTTTAGAAACATGTCCTCAAACTTATAGGAAGGTAATTCAAAAAGATATAATAAAGGTATTTTGATTTTTAATTTACAAAACTATCGTATTAATCTATTTACCAGGGGAAAAAAAAGAAACCAAATAAATTTAAAACCATAAAAATACTCTGTGGAGTTAACACAGCTCCCCAAATCAAGCCTCCACCCTCCGTGCAAAGTTCCCAGATGTCAGAAAGAAGGATGGTCACCTCCTCCAGCACCTAGAAGTTCAATCTCCTCCAGTGTGACGCAGCTGGTCTGCTGTGGAGTGACAGACTGGACAAAGCAGAGTAAAGGCCCCATCTCCTTCCCAAGGACATTCTTCACTTCATAACTCTGCAGGGATATAAGCATGCTGTTAAAGCAAACAGTGCTGGACTCCTGCACATTCTGTTCCCAACAACAATGCCACAGCCAGGGCAAAGGCCCTCCTTCAGCTGCAACCTACCTTCCAATGGAAAACAGTATTTTGGGGGGTGATGGTTGAGGGTGTACTATAAAAGCCCCCTTTATTGTAGCAAACAAGTGAACTACTTTATGACTTGATTCTGATAGTTGAGTCTTGCTGTTTTGTTTTGTGGCTGCCAGGATAAACTGGCCTGACAGGATTT
The DNA here is from genome assembly GCF_903995425.1 of Onychomys torridus. Classification (NCBI taxonomy): domain Eukaryota; kingdom Metazoa; phylum Chordata; class Mammalia; order Rodentia; family Cricetidae; genus Onychomys; species Onychomys torridus. The sequence goes on from NC_050450.1 coordinate 2,967,885, forward strand.
GGAAGACAATACAATAGCAGAGGAAGTGCTAGTCTTCCATGGGGGCTGGGCTTTTGGCCTGCATGTCTCCCACTTCCTTTGGGGACACTTCCTCAATCTAGCAACACTTCTGGTCAAAGGATTTCCTGGTGCTTGCCCAAACCTCCCTCTTCAATTGGATTCCATTTCTTCTTGGGTTTCATGGGCTAACCATGTCTTTAATGTGCAGTGGTAATGTGACTTGAGCTTTTTACTCACAGTTAAGCTTGGGAAAATTTCACCTCCAGACATAAACTCAAGTACTGGGCAACAGGGTTTCTCTTCCTGGTGTGGCTGTGCCCTGTCTGGGCTTTTACAGCTTCAACTGCAGAGCATTTTCAGAAAGGACAAGACTGATGCTGCCAAGAGTGTTGGCAGCATAGAGTGAGAGGCACCCCGACCTGTCCTCTGCACAAGGCGGCGGACTTCCCTTTAGCACTCTGTTTTGTACATATGAGTTCAGGCCATCTCTGGCCATGGTAACGTTAGGGCCAAGGAGATGGACAGAAAATGTGGCCAATACAGACTTTGGCTCCTGGCATTCTACCTGTGTCCTTAGTGTCACCCCAAGTCTGGGCTGGCCACAGTGATGTCTTAAGCTCAGTTAGGAAAGCTGGCCAGCGCAGTCAGGCACTGAGGAAGCTGGGCCAAGAGCCTTGGCTGGGAGGCTTCTGTGACTGCAACCCTGCCCTGAGGGTACCAGCTGATGGAACAGAGATGAACCATCCGGATGAAGCCCGGAATGGACCATATCTCTATGTGCAGAGTGATGGATGTTTTGTAGAGGATCAGTTTGGGATGTAAGTATAACATATGCTGACTCAATTTCCCAGTGTAGCTTTACTTTGTAGAGTTTTGGATTCCTTAGTACAAAATAAGCAAGGTTTTCAGTGTGACTCAATAGCCTGATGGGAAAGATGAGAACGGACAAGAAAGAGGAAGATCAGAGACTTGACAGGTTCACTGTGTGGACAGCAAGCTAGCAGCCTGCTCAACAGTGAGGTGTGGACGGAGCACCAGCACAGGATCAGGTCACCAATAGTGGGCAGGACGATGAAAGAGGGACAGCTTGGTACCCCTCAGTCTCTACTACTTTCCTTCACCAACGCTTGCTTAAGTTGAAAAAGATGACCCAGACAGTCCCATGGTTTTCCTCTGGCAAAAGTAAGAATTTTTTGTTTTCTTTCGAGGCAAGGTCTCATGCCATGGACAACCTTGAACTTCTGATTCTCCTGCCTTACCTCTCAAGTGCTGGAGTTACATCTGTGAAACACCATGCCCAGTTCAAAAGTATAGAACTGGGGTTTCATAAAGTTCAGTAAAACTCATTTCTATGTAAAATGTTAGGTGCAGCTTCACCACCTGTGAGTGGACTTTAAACTAGAAATCATACGTATTTTGGGGAAATTAACAATTTAGAAGACTTACATCAGCAAATTCATGTACTATCCATGAGTATGTATCTGCATATATAAAAACGTGTCTATCTGACGTTAAGGATGTATTCATTTAATTTTGTGTCAGTGCTGGGATTGAACCCAAGCTTTTCTGCATATCAGGCAACTACTATTCTGCTGAGCTACAGCCAATTCCCCCCTCTCTCTATTTTTTTAAAAGACAGAATACGTGTGTGCCTTTTCTGAAAGCTGAGGGAACAGACTTCACCCCCACATTACTGTACTATCACTAGTGAGAAACAACAATAGTTAATTTTGTTGCTTTTATTCACAGTGTGACCACAGTAAACATACAATTTAACATTCATGTATCTTAACCAGAAATAGTACATTTGTTCCAGAGAATGGATTATGGTTTTTATGGAGAGCCCTAATTTGATTCTCTGTATTTTGTGGATGTACATTCTCACCCAGAAAACCCACAGAATCTAGAGTGGGTGACTTGAGCTGAGTCTGCACACAGGCCTTTGACAGCCATCTTTCGTCAGGCTCTACTCCAGGTCAGAGGTAAGGGTCCTGCTGGCCTTTACCTCTCAACAGAGAACAAAGCTGGGGGGCAGTGGAGAGAGATTGCTAAAATGCGCTCCATGCTTAGTTTGTCCCTTTGGCCCACTGATGTAGACTCTAAACTAGAGCACCTACAAAGGTAATACCAAGAGTCATGTGTCATTTCATTTAACATCTGTGCACAGGTATGTGCAAGTGTGCACACACAAGTAAATGTATATGCATACACAGCCAGTGTCCAAGTAGACTCCTCAAATACAAATGCGTGTGTGCGTGCGCACGCACGCGCACACACACACACGCACACACACGCACATGCATACACACACACATGCACATGGGCACGCACACACACACATGCACACGCACACACGCACACATAGAGCCAGCGTGCAAGCAGACTCATACATACAAGTGCTCCTGTACTTCCATACACAGAACACATATCCACATGCCTTTCCAAGTCCTGTCAGTAGTTTTAGCTACCAGAGAGAGCATTCTGGTTGAGAATTAAGTGTGTTGGAGAAACAATATACCTCAGCTAGCAGGAAATCAAAGAAAGGAGACAGGATTTCTGATAGTGTTTCCTGGTGTCTTGATCCCCAAAGAGGATCACCAGACACTGCCTTTTTGGGATATTAGTGTTCATGGTGGCCGCTGAGTCAGAGGACAGAATCAGCCTTATGCACCAATGGGTCAGAATGTAGATACTGATGGCTGTGGGTCTTATGTTTGTTTAGGTAGGGAGGTTGGGTACATTTTGTTATTCACCCACAAGCAGGACTTTTCATGCTTTCCCCAATTTTCTCCACAGGGTATGTTCTTAGAAAACCATGGTCCACCTTCTTAAGCACCCACCTGGGCACACAGATCCCACTGGAAACTGTCAACATCAGTTTTGGTGTTCTCCTGGTCCTGCATCATGTTTCATATTCCCTCCCACAAAGACCAAAAATAGACCCAGAAATATCCCCTTTGACACACTGTAAGTTCCTCAAGTCCCAGTCTCATGCTGCCTATCTGGACTAACTACCAACTACCAGATACTCCTTTCTGCAAAGATAAAAGCTACCTTGATGGGATGTCTTTGTGGGGAGTCCCTCATGGAGAAGGACCACGTGTGAGCAATGCAATGGGCTTGACATTTTTAGGTGATGGTGACTGCTGACTTTCACCGAATAAGAAAGGCAGCTGTGTCCTCTAACTTGGTGCCAAAGCATCACTGTTTATTTGGTCAACAGTGACAATAGCACCAGCAGGTCCAATGAAAGTTCCAGGACAGAGTGTAAGGCCATCAAAGAACTGTAAAGCTGATGGGCTTTATACCAGGGGAACAAACTGGCACCTCATAAACCCTGAGAACCACAGCTCAGACCAATCATCCTCAAAGCTTATTCATGCATCGTCGGATTTTATTCAAATCCTGACAGCTCTGGTTTAGATAAAGAAGGGTTAATGGTGGCTGTGTTTCGGCTGTCCTTTTTGGCTTGGAGCTGGGGCAGGCAGGAGGCTAAGGAGAAATCTGATAGGAAGGTCAACACTCCACACATTCAGCTGTGGTAGCCACAGGTGCCTTGGTCGGCTTTCCATGGGGCACAGTAAACGAGACTGATGCAGGTCCCTGACACCCTTTTCTGGGTTATCACTTCCATGTGTTACCTACAATGCATTTATTTATAGACAGGGTTTCATGTAGACACAGGGTAGCTGCAAACTTGCTATGTAGTTAAGGACGGTCTTGAACTTTTGATCTTGCCTCCACTCCCCACTTGCAGCTATGTGCTACCACACTTAGTTACATGCAAGACTGTGGACTACACTCAGACCTTGTGCTCGATACAGTGTCCTTAAACAGCTTCTACATAGTAAATGGCATTTCAAAGAACACAAGTCCCACTACGAGGACCAACTTTCACAATGTAGTAATTCTTTTTTTGGAGGCACATGCCACAATTTTTTAAGTCTCACTATAGTAATTCTCAAAGCAGGCAACCCCAAAAGTTCTGAGAAATAACAATAATGTTTTCAGTTATTCAGAGTCTGGAATATCCAGCAGTAAAAAAAAAATAATAATAAAAAGTGCCTCAGGGCCAGCAAGATGGCTCAGTAGGTAACATTGCCTGTCATCCCCTGGGAACCACAGGGCAGGAGGAGACACCCAATTCCTACAAGAAGTTGTCCTCTAATATCTACTTGCATACTGTGGCATGCACATACTGAGAGACAGAGACACACACACATACACACACACACACACACACACACACACAGAGAGAGAGAGAGAGAGAGAGAGAGAGAGAGAGAGAGAGAGAGAGAGAGAGAGAGAGAAATAAAAAGCATGTCTTAGGCAATTCTGTTTTTTGCCTGGGAATCATGAAGAAGCTCTAGTTCCCAGACTGTGTGTCTATAACAGAAGCCACAGAGGAAAATTTTCAGTGCCTGCTTAAAGGTTGATCTGAAGAGAATCCATTTCCAAACAGGGAAAGATCTGACCTTGCTATTATACACTGCACGGCAGTGGTAAGACGGATGTTTTAATATAAGTGAATTGTGTTGTTATGATAGGATTTGTTATAAATGAACATATACAGCAAAGGGGTCTTCCTGAAGGGGCAATTTCACACAGGTTCAAGGGCACAGGGCACACTCAGGCTGCTCCTCCCTCCCCCATACTTACCCCATCCTTGGAGGCAGCAGACACCAGCAGTGAAGAAATACTGCTCTCCAGCAGCTGCAGTGACAGGGAAGAAGGTCTCAGTGACATCTCACCAACTGGCAAGCACTCATCCAAGGTATTCCTGAGTATAACACTGAATCTAAGCTGTTTGTAAAGACACTACATAGAGAAACTATGACAGGTGACCCCTACTTTTCCTTCCCAAGAACTGAAGACAGTGTGCCACAAGGTAAACCAAAGAACACACATGTACCCTGTTCCAGTCTCATCCTTGCAGTCTAGAGTAGACACATGGAATCAAGCATGAGTTCTAGGTCCCTTTTCCTACCTTGACCTTCACAGTACTCTTGGGTCTTGTGGGACAGTCCAGAAAGATGTGCAGTTGCCTCTTTTGACGAGGGGACACAACCAGTTGCAAACAGTCCCCACAGGAGAAGGAGCCTCTGTTGTGTGAAGGCACAATGGAGAATGTAAGCAACAAGGGAGGGACATATCAGAAGAGTTCTCCAGCAGAGAGAGAGAGAATTCTCTAAATACAGATGTTTAGTGACAGAAATTTTGCTGTCAGAATTAAATTATTGGAACCACCCAGAAGCAGCCAGGGACTGGACTGTTCTGATGGATTAATAGTTGGAAGCTGAAGAGGCATTATTCATGAGGAACATGGGGGAAGGTAGTCTTCTAGGAAGTGAAGGCCAGGGAATGGGGTTTCCAGCCTCTGGCAGGGCAAGCTTAACTGTCAACCCTGGTACCTTCACTCCCACACTGACTTCACATGGACTCATGCTTCTCTGACATAATCTAGATGTGACTTGTGTACACACAAGGCCAGCAACCCAGTAGGCATCAAGAAGATGTATGCTTTTTGCCTCTTTTAAAAAATTATTTTATGTATATGGCTGTTTTGCTTGTGTGTATTCTGTCTACCATGTACACCCCTGGCACTTGAAGAAGCCAGAAAAGAGCATCAGACATTTGTGAGCCGCCATGTGGGTGCTGGGAACCCTGCCTGGTCCTCTGGAGGTAGCCTGTGCTCCGAACTGCTGAGTGTCTCTCAGCCCTGCTCTTGGCTTCTAGGAAACAAGTGATGAGGACACTCTTTGGTCTGTCCTGTGTCACAGTCCACCAGGAGGCAGAGAAGCAACTCTCGAGAAACGAACAGTTCTGACACTGTGCTTGGCTAGCTGTATAACATAATACAAACTAGTTATCTGAGAGGAGGGAGCCTCAAGTGAGAAAATGCCTCCTAAAATTGGGCTGCAGGCAGAAGGGCATTTTAACTAGTGATTGATGCTTACTTAGTCCATTGCTGGCTGTGCCAACCCTGAGCTGATGGTTCTGGATTCTGTAAGAAAGCAGGGTGAGCAAACCATGGGGAGCAAGCCAGTAAACATCAGTCCCCTGCATCAGCTCCTGTCTTCAGGTTCCTTCCCTGCTTGGGTTCCTGTTCTGAATTCCTTCAATGATGTACTACAACGTGTAATCCAAATAAACCCTTTCCTCTTCAGCTTGTTTTTGATCATGGTGTTTCATCACAACACAGAAACCATAACCAAAACAAATAGTTAGCTTTGACCTCAGCCTAGGAGGGTAAGAAAAAAGGGCAGCAGAGGGGTGTCTATTGACAGCTGCTCACTGTCCCCTGGGAAAGTCTGCAGGACTCCTGGACATGCTATGCAGCGTGTCCTACCTGTTCACATTTGTACTTATTCTTTCTTCTTCTAGTAATGAAGGAGCTAAGTACAAAGCTCAGTTCTACACTTTTTTTGTTGTTGTTGTTGAGCTGAGGATTGAACCCAGAGCCTTACGCTTGTTAGGCAAGCGCTCTACCACTGAGCTAAATCCCCAACCCCAGTTCTACACTTTTAAGGACAGGAAGAGTTGCAAAAACAGGGTTCTCCATTAGGAAAACCCACAAAGAAGCATCACAGCCTCTATCCTGCAGCTCAGCAGAATGGGTTCCCTTTTGTGCTTAGGGAACCCACATACAGGACAGAAGGTCGCAGGACCCTGGGGCTGGGATACTGCAGTGTTTTTTGGGCCCCAGGGGTTTCAGGCAGCCTTACCCATCTTCTGGCTTCTGTTCCAATCTCCCATTGCCACACCGGTCACACACAGGCCACGAGAAAGCAGTGCTCTCATCTACATCAACCACAGTACCTAGTGAGAGGAAAGGCAGGATTCACCACTGACCCATCTCCTTGCCTCCAGGATTGCCTGTCTTAGCTCTGACTTACTTTCTAGTTTGCTAATTCTTTCTTTTATGTGATTTTCTGATTTACTTGACTATTGTGGTTAAGAATATATGAAGTCACAGGGCTGGAGAGACGGCTTAGTGGGTGAGTGCTTCCTGTGCAAACATGAGGAACTAAGATCAAGTCTCCAGCACCCAGAAAAAAAAGAAAGAGAAAGAAAAAGCCAAGCATGGCTGTACATGGACCTGTAACTCCAAGCTGGTGGGAACAGACATAGGAGAATTACCTGGACTTGTTGGCTGCAGGTTCTGTAAGAGATACTGTTTCAAGGGAGTAAGATGGGTAATGACAGAGCAGGACATCTGATGTCCTCCTGTAGCCTCCATGCACAAGCAATGAATATAACACACACACACACACACACACACACACACACACCGTAAATTTTCTAAGAAAACATTTATGATCTAGTTAATCAAAAAACATGAGTGCGATAGAATGTGTCTTATTTAGGGTTTCTATTGCTATAAAGAAACACCATGTCCAAAGCAACTCTTATAAAGGAAAACATTTAGTTGGGGCTTGCCTACAATTTCAGAGGTTTAGTCCATTTTCATCATCGTAGGGAGCATGGTAACACATAGGGAGACATGGTGCTAACGAAGGAGCCGAGAATTCTACATCTGGATCCACAGGCAGCAAGAAGAGACTGAGACACTGGACTGGTTTGAGTATCTGAGACGTCAAAGTCAGACCCCAGTGACACACATCCTCCAACAAAGCCACACCTACTCCAGCAAGGTCACATCTCCTAATAGTGCCAATCTCTGTGATGTTATGGGGCCATTTTCAATAAAACCTCACATTGCACTCCTGGGCCCCTATAGGCTTATGGCTATATCATAATGCAAAATGCATTTTGTTACAAGCTGCAAGAATGTAGTAAGAATTCAGCTGAATATGATAATGCTACACCGGAAAAATCAAGGCATTCTTCTGGTGGAACTCAAATCTCAAGGAGTATTTAGTGTAAAAAGCCTTAGTAATATAGCAACTGTTTTCTGCTATGAATTTCATGTGCACACACAACTTCCCCAAGATCTTTTAACAGTGTATTTTGCCAGGCATCCTAGGCCAAAATGGCCAGGTCTCCTGAATGAAGGGAAACACAAGACAAGACACCACCTGGGAGACAAGGCGCACAGCTTTGTTTCTTGTGCTAATGAAGCTTAGATCCTCCTTCCTCTCACAGCCCAAATGGCATTCCAGAGAAAGTGACTCAGAGCAAAAGGGTTTTTGGCATACCAGGTGCAATGTAGCTATGAGGCAGAATTCCCAGCTCCAAGAAGAGTTACCCTGCCCTGCCAGGATAGGGCAGCATAGGGAAATAGAGGCAGTTTTATTTTAGTGACTTATAGATTCCTTTACCTAAGCACCTGTAAGGCTGTAGTTTGAGCACATTTATTATAGACTTGTAATGATTCACCTAACCACTTATAAGAATATATTTTGAGCACATAAATTCCTTTTCTGACTTATTCCAGGCCTAATCTGACCCCACCTCCTCAATTCACTCCCCTTTTGGGTTGCACATGAAGCTGGCTATCACGGCTCTGGTATGGACCCTGGAAGCTTTGCTTTTGATTGGTAAGAGTCAGGCTGCTGGTAGGACTCAGACTGGTTCAGGAGGAGGAAGGGGAAGGAACCAAGATGGAGAAGAACAAGGATGAAGATGAGGACAGGACAGAAGAGTTAAGTTGTGAGAGGACAGGAGGAGAAGGGTCGGAGAGGAGCTGAGTGTGAGAACAGAACTGAAGCTGTGTAGACAGAATTTAATTTCAGAGGAATAAAGTGCATGGACAAAAGAACCTGGTGTACTTAGATTATTTTCCTGCAGATTATCCCTGCCATTAGTAGTGTCTCTTCTGGGCCCCTGGGAAGGAAACTAAGAGGCAGAAACTCAATAATTTCCAAAAGCATTTACTCCAACTTCGAAAGTCTATCATAGTCTCAACAATGTTCAAAAATCCAAAGTTCAAAGTCTCTTCTGAGATTCATGTAATCTCTTAACTATGATCCCCTGTCAAATCAAAAGCAAAAACCAGATCATATACTTCCAACAAATAATGGCACAAGATATATATTACCATTTCAAAAGGGAGCATAAAGAGGAAATGCTGGACCAAAGCAAGACTGAAAACCAGCTGGGAAAACTCCAAGCTCTGCATCTTCATGCTTGATGTCAAAGCGCTCTTCAGATCTCCAATTCCTTTCAGTTTTGTTGACTGCAACAGACTATTCCCTCTTGGGCTGGTTCCACTCCCTGTTAGCAGTTCTCCTTAGCAGGTATCCCATGGCTCTGGTATCTCCAACGTTTTGGTGTCTCCAAGGCAATTCAGGCTTCACTCTCACAGCTTCACATAATGGCCTCTCTAGGCCTCCATTCAGGGACACCCTGCCACAACCCTGGCACCAGCAGCTTTTCCATAGACCCTTTCTTCTACCCTTAACTCTAAAGCAAGAGACATATAGCTGAAGCTGCCAAGTTCTGCTGTTTATTGGGGCTGGAACATGGTCCCCCTCATTCAATTACATCTTCACCAGTTTTCTGGTTTTGATGGTTTCCTTCACTGTCTAAGCTTGGCTGTCTTGAAACTCAATCTCTAGGCCAGGCTGGCCTCCAACTCAGAGATCTGGCAGGCTCTACCTTCGAATTCTAGGATTAAAGGTGTGTACCACCAACACTTGGCTGTAAACTTTTCTTTAATTCTTTTCATAGATTGGAAGCCTAGCTGGGTGGGGTCTTGCCATGTGGTCACCACTCCCTTTATTCCATCTAACATCAGGCTTTTCTTTAATTTGTTTATCTCCTTGAACACAAGATTTAACTCCTTTCTACTTCCTTGTGTCTCTTTACTCCTTGAACTGTATATTTTGCATTTTTCTTTGTTCAGCTTGTTCCTTTTCATTATAAATCTTCATTAGCGTTAACACTAATAACCACACGACAGAGCCAGTACTAGGCTGTTCTGAAGTCTCCTCTACCAATGTCATTAATCCAAAACTCTTTAATTTAGCCTCAGCAGACAATTCAGCCAAGGGCAAAAAGCAGCCACATTCTTCACCAAAATATCACAAGACAATATACAAATATTCTTCTCCACTGAAACCTCTTCAGCCAGACCCCCACAATTCAAATTACCCTCAGCACCACTGTCTTCCATGCTTCTACTAGGATGGCCCATTGAGACCCACTTAAGCATTCAATTGCTTTTCTAATCCAAAGTCACAAAATCTACATTCCTCCAAACAAAAGCATGGTCAGGCCTATCACAATAATACCCCAGTCCCTGGCACCAACTACTGTCTTAGTTAGGGTTTTACTGCTCTGAAGAGACCATGGCAACTCTTATAAAGGAAAAACATTTAATTGAAGCTTGTTTATGGATTCAAAGGTTTAGTCCATTACTGTCCTGGCAGGAAGCATGGTGGCATGCAGGCAGATACGGTGCTGGAGAAGGAGCTAAGAGTTCTACATCTGAATTTGCAGGCAGCAGGAAGAGACTGTGCCATTGGGCCTGGCTTGAGCATCTGAGACTTTGAATCCCGCCCCCAGTGACACACTTCCTCCAACAAAGGCACACCTATTCCACCAAGACGACACCTTCTAATAGTGCCACTCCCTGTGAATCTATGGGGCCATTTTCATTCAAACTACCACAGTATGGGATATAAAAGGTCTAAGAAACAAAATGGCACAGTCTCTACTGGACATGATCAGTCCAGTTGGAGAAGCAGGGAGGTGAAAGAAGTGATCACTGAGTACAAACACCAGAAGAGAAAAATCTAAGCTGACAAGTGGAACAGGTCCCTGAAGAGTGCAGCCCAGGAGCTGGCTCAGGCCCAGGGCAGTGAGCTAGGTACACAGCTGACAGCACAGGGCCAAGGCAGAGTACGCAATATGAGGTTGGCAGTTCACAGTGGGGATGAAGATGGTTCCCCTGGATGTACTGGTGTACTTCAGGCCATTCTTGTCGAATTATAAACAATTTGATATTAAAAGAAAAAGAAAGAGGTTTCCAAAACCAAGAAGGATTTTGCCCCTCCTGCTCCCTTTCCTCTCTCCTTCCACATCTTTATCACAGTGTTTGTTTGTGTTCTAGGGATAAAACCTAGCGTGTGGCAGGCACTTCACTCCAGAGGTGTGCTTGCCCCACTTGCATTTTCTAAACAAAATGTCATTCTCCACTACAACAAGCATCAGGAGACAGTATTTATAGACAGTGAAGCAGATTTTTTATGACAACTAGAAGGCTTGGTTTATTAAATATGTTTTATATTTTATGCAAACTTAAATGACTTTTATAAAACAAGAATAGGTCCATTTTTGGGGGAGTGGGATGGGGAGACAGGGTTTCTCTGTGTAGCTTTGGAGCCTGTCCTGAAACTCACTCTGTAGCTCAGGCTGGCCTCTGCCTCCCAAGTGCTGGGATTAAAGGCATGCGTCATCACCACCCGGTGAATAGGTCGATTTTGAAGAGATTACTTCAACTAATGACACTGTCTTTGTAAATATAATCGAAAGTGTGTCAAAAGAATGAAAAATAGCATTTTTTCATTTTTGTTGGTTATCTGAAACCATGTATTTTGTACCATGTGTTTTTATCATATTCACTTCTCACTTCTCAAAGACCCACCTTTCCTTCCCTACCCAATCAACTTCATGCTATCCCCTGCATCATCCAGTTTGCGCTGCCACGCACTCTTAAACATGTGACTTTTCACTAAAGGTTGGTGTACACCCTTAAAAATGGATTCTTCTCTCCTAGTAGCTACAGCTGCCAATAGCTCCCTAGCTACAGAGACACAGCAGGAAGCTCAGAGGGAGACACTATGCAGAATCCCAAACAGCAGCAGATGCTCTGCATGCTGGCCATCTTGCAGCCCAAGTTTTCTTCTACAGTATTTTCCCTCTCAGTACTGAGGATTGAACCTAGGGCAAACACTCCGGTATATTCCCAACTTCTGTCCTATAAACCAATCAATACAAAGGAGGCTGCTAATCAAAGCTCTGTTTTAGTCAGGGTATCTGGGGGGTATTCACAGCCCTGACTTTTATGTGAGATTAAGTAACTTCCTTTCAACTAGAGAATATGGCACAAGCTGAAGAAATGTGCTTTATTTGCATTTACAAACCATTGGAAACCATCTCATATAATTTTAGGCCAGATTTGAGGGACGGCTGGGAAGTACACCACTGAACAGTTGGTTATCCACAACATTATTCCACAGGAGTACTGAAAGAAAAGCCCGTCTCACCTCTTGCACTCACTGCTAAAAGCCTCCATTGACTCTGTCTGATACATAGAAATCTCTCAGATAGGCTTGGGAAAGGTACACTTAGCTATTAGACCATCTTTGTAAAAAGAGGCTTTAAAGGGTAAATGTGAAGAAGGAACCACACCAAAAACAAGTCATATCAGAGAGCCTCTAGGCCTGGAGGCAGCAGAGCAAGACAAGGAAGAACCTGAGAAGGGGCACTGCTGTCACTGAGCAGTGTGAACCCAGCTTTATATGAATTTGCCCCCAAAGTCAGCTACCAGCCTTTGCATGGACATGGACAGCTGGGAAGGTCAGTCTACTCTCTACCATCACCCTACTGAAGGCACTCCTAATGGTAGAGCCAATCTTTGCTACTTTGCTTTCTCTTATCAGGAGGTCTGGCAGTACCCTGCTCTATGATAATGTGTTTACATACTGGGCTTGTCTACCCCAGGCCTTCAGGACACCTTCAGAGCTGGCCAGGAAACAGAGGAAATCCTCTAGCAGTGAATGCTACTAGAGAATGTTGAGATAGGATGAAAATGTCAGAAATATAGGTCTATAGGAAACATATCATCAAGGAAATTAAATTGACAAGTATGTTTTTTAAAATGACAATAATAATCATGTATTCAGTACTTTCAGTCACAAGCAAGGTAAAGAATAGTAGTGGTGTAACTGAGTGCTCACAGCTTGTTTTCTGGCACCAAGTTTTGCCATACAGCCTCAACTAGCTAACGTGGTCCAGGCTGCCTCTCAAGTTCATACCATGAGCACAAACCACTATGCTTGGCTAATAACACTCCCACAGGAATCAGGACAGCAGTGCCATCTGAAAGCCAAACTGAGTTTTCGTAATTATATACCAGAAACTCTAGGCCAACCACTAGTACCTTTTAAAAAGATTTTACTTTACTTTAATTTTTATCAGAGTTTTGAGTTTTGATATGCAGCTTATGTTGATATGCAGTACAATGTCCAGGTAAGATTCTAAGTCTTAAAAAGAAAGGAAGAAAGAAATCCTGAAAGGAAACAGAATACATGAATGCTCAGTGCAATGGGAAAACAACAACAAAACAACAACCTAGAAGTAACAGTAGCAGAGGTGGGGAGATCCAGGAGCAACACGTCAGAAAAGCTGTATTAGTCAGAGACAATAATAATGCTTTTCAATGAGCATGAGTGAGCGTACTGTACAAACTAAAAGGCGTGTTATCAACATGGATACAACAAGAACCAGCTACATGCTATCTAAAAGAGACTGCCCTTATATGTAAACCACTGGCAGGTTAGACGTAAAGGAGAGCACATGCTGTGATGTTAAACCTTGTAAGAGAAGGCCATACTGATTTTAATTTCAGACAGGGCAAACCTCAGAGTCATGAAAATCACTGGGGCTAAAATAATTATTAAGTAACAATAATAGGGTCAACTCTTTAATGTGTCTGCATGCAACAATGCATTAAAAAACATGAAAAGCCAGGTGTATGCCTTTAATCTCAGCACTCGGGAGGCAGACATATAGGTGGTTCTCAAGACCAGAATGGTCTATAAAGGTTCAGATCAGCCAGGGCAATATTAGTAAGACCAAGACAAAATAAAATAAAATAAAAAATCCATGAAACACAGAGATGGGACTTGTAGGAGCAATAAATTCATAAGTAAATCCCAAACTAACACTCCTGTTGACTGAGACTGATTATTTGATATTTTCACCCAACAGCAGGAAAATGCATTCTTATGGTTAGAGAGAAAATTCACTTCAAAAGACTATATCCTGGGTCATAAAACACACTTAGCCATTTGAGAAACAAGCCAGGCCAAGGAGACTGCTCAGTGTGCTAAATGCTATTCAAACTTGAGGACCTGAGTTTCAACACAGGGACACACATGAAGGTGGAGGGAGAACAGACCCCACAGTTGACCTCCACAAGTGTACATCTACATCCACATGCACACATGCATGCACATGTGATAATGATGATGATGAAAAATAAAAATGGAAGTTAGAGCTGAGTAGGTAGTTTGTGAATAGAGGACTGAGCTCGGAAGATTTTAAGTTTAAGGCTAGCTTGGGCTACACAGTGAGTCACAAAATAGTTTAGGTTACAGCAGGAAATCTTATTCAAAACAACAACTAGTGGCTGGAGAGATGGGTCAATGATTAGGAGCACTTGCTGGTCTTGCAAAGGACCTGGGTGTGGCCCCCAGCAACCATATCATGTGGCTCACAGCTGCCTATAACTACAGTTCCAGTACATCCAATACCCTTCTCGGACTTTCACAGGCTCCAGGCATGCATGTGGGACACATAACTGTGTTGGCACTCACAGAGACATACTAAAGAGAATGTCTGACAAACAACACAGGACAAACTAGGCATGGAGGTGCATGCCTGCAATTGCCACCCACATTCAGGACATGGAGGCCAGAGGACAGGAGTTCAAGGGCTATAGCAGATCCTGTCTTAAATCGTCAATAACAGTAAATAGTCTAGAACAGGCAAATTCACAGAAGCAGAAAGTAGACTCACAATTTCTTAAGGGTGTGGGAGACAGCATGTAACAGGGTTTGGTTTGCTTGTTTTGCTCCAAGGTTATAGTAAGGCTTACACAATTTTGTGAGTATTAAAATACTTTGAATAAGTGAACCATACAGCATGTAAAGGTTTTTTTTTATAAAGTCCATGAGGTCTGGTTCAGTGGTACAATATGTGACTAATATGAGCAAGACCCTGGGTTCCATCTCTGGAACTTCACAAAACTAAAAACCATAAAACACAGACTGGGTCCCTGAAATTCTCTTTTACAGAAAATGGAAACGATATCCAAGGATGCATTGAGACATCCTATGCCTGTGCTGGTGAAGAGCAGCTTGTCCATGAAGGCCTACCTACGGCTGTGTGAACCTCTAGCTCTCCGGACAGACTGTCTAGAACGTTTCATTTCTGCTAAGGTGATGTGTGTGTGTGGCACAGCAGAGCAAGAATACAGAAGATATATAGTAAGAGATTGTTGTTAAGATGATGCACTCGTATGTACACTGTAAAGATTTGTCACTCGAATTGGTTTAATAAAACGCTGATTGGTCAGTAGCCAGGCAGGAAGTATAGATCAGACTATGAGAATTCTGGTGGAGTGGCCAGCCAGACACAGAGGAAGCAAGATGAATATGTCCTTTTAAGAAAAGGTACCGGTTGGGGATTTAACTCAGTGGTAGAGCGCTTGCCTAGCAAGCGCAAGGCCCTGGGTTCGATCCTCTGCTCCACATACGAAAACAAAACAAAAAAAAAAAACCCCAAAAAACAAACAAACAAACAAACAAAAAAAAAACACAGAGAAAAGGTACCAAGCCACGAGGTAAACACAGATAAGAATTAAGGGTGAAATTTAGCTAGTAATAAGTCTGAGCTACTGATTTAGCATTCATAGGTAATATTAAGCTTCTGAGTCAATTATTTGGGAAGCAGCTGATGGGTATTTGGGAACAGGCAGGAGGGAGAGAAACTTCTGCCAACAGGAGATTGTTACCTTCCCCTGAGTTCAGTTTTACCTAACTCCAATGTATACGCATTACTATTATTATGAAATATTTTTAATAAAATTAAAAAAGAAAGCTCTGATACTATTTTCATCTCTGGATTTATATGCCCAACCAGTTGCTGAAATATCTCTTCCTCATGCTTCAAAAGCACCCAAGCCAACTATTTTATAAGCTTATTAAAAATACAACTGAATGCTCTAGAGAGATGGCTCAATGGTTCAGTGTGTACTGCTCTTAGAGAGGTCCTGAGTTCAGTTGTTAGCACCCATGCTATGCAGCTCACAACTGTCTTTAAGTCCAGCTCCAGTGGGAGCTGACACCTCTGGCTGCTGAGGGCATCTGTGCTCATGTGCACATAACCTTCACACACATACAAATATACATAATTAAAAATAAAATAAACAGTCAGGTGGTGGTGACTCACACCTTTAATACCAGCACTTGGGAGGCAGAGGCAGGCGGATCCCTGTGAGTTCGAGGCCAGCCTGGTCTACAAAGTGAGTTCCAAGAAAGGCACAAAGCTACACAGAGAAACCTTGTCTCAAAAAACCAAAAATAAATAAATAAATAAACATTAAATATATAACTACCCCCAAACAAAACAACCACCCAAACAAGAGGAACAATGGGAATGGAAGCGGGGTAAAGAGAAGGTAGTAGGTGGTGAATATGATAAAAATACTTTATATATGTATGAAAATGTCATAATGAAATTCATTATTATGCATAATTAAATATGCTAAATAACAATAATAAGCACAAACAAGAAAATATCCAAAGTCTCAAGCAAGACACAGCTATGCCCTCAGGGTTTCATATTCTATGCCTGTTTGGGCAGACCTAACACGTGCCTTGTGGCCTGAGGTGGAAGCTTGCAGACGGCTGCACCCGTTCTCTCTGTATGCATGCTCCCTCTTGATCTGATTCACTACCCAACCCATCAGTATTCCTCCTAATGAAACCCACCCCTCTGTTCGTCCTTTGTTTACTTCTTTGTCACTGCATTATTGCCTCTCTGGGCCTCCTGCCTCTAGGATGGAATCCAGACCCTTTAGTCTTCAGAGCTGGTTTCTTCAACCACTCCCTATGTTAATACTACAGGGTGTTCTCTGTGTGCACACAGTTATGTTTTTTACTTCATCAGTACTGAAGCTGTTCACTTCTGTGCATGACAGACTATGCTCTTGACAGCTAGCTGTCCCTTCAGCTTCCTCTTGGTACCTCCCTCCATCTTTCAGCCTACCCACCTTTCTCCACTGGCTTGTCACCTCTCTCTAGTTGCTATCTTTTAAGTCCTGCTCCTTACCCCAGTCATTAATTAATTAATTCTGGTACCTAAAAAAATCATTTGTTTTGCATTTGCAGACTTGTGCTTGTACACATGCGTAGTACAGAGAACAACTTGTGGGAATTAGCTGTCTTTTTATACTGTGTCAGTGATGGGGACTCTACTCAGGTCATTGATTTGGAGGTAAACACCTTCATTTGCTGAGCCATCTCACAGGCTCAAGGATCCTTCCTAGATATTACTTTGTAAGGTGACAGCCCCATTTGAGACACTGAGTCTTGTTTGTGTACTTACCTGATTTATATCTTCCTATATAGACTCCTAGTCTACAATTACAGACCCTCTTCTTATTTTGTTCCTATACATCTAATGTCTGGAACATAGACACCCAATAAAAAGTGACCAAGCAGTATATTTAAAATAATACACCATGTAAGACAGTGGAATTCTGCTTCCAATCAGAGGGCTACCCACCTTGCACACTGCAAATGGAGTTGACAGGCGTGAGGGAGCCCAGTTCATCCAGTATCACTGGGCCAGGCAGGTCACAGGAACTAGCACCAGAAGGCACATACAAGTGGGATTTCTGGGGTAGAAGGACTGTCCGCTCCACACAAACAATCTGACCTGCCATGGAGATGAAAAAGGGTCTCACTGTGTAACCTCAGCTGGCTTCTAACTTACAATACTCCTGCTTCAGCATCCCATGTTTTGGAGTTACAGGCCTTTGTTACAGGGCCAGACATACACCATATTCTCTAGCTTTTGTTTTATTTTTAAAAGGGACACATTTAGGCCATAACTGGAGGTGGTTTCCATATGAGCCCAGGTGCTGTCAGCAGAGTCAAGAAGAGGCCAATAGTGCTTTCCAGTGTCTACTACAGCTTGTGGGGCTGGCTCCTGTCAAGTGGTCTTGGTCAATGAGAGCCCATGGCGGGTAAGATGGCCTCTCTACCCCTACCAGGCTAGGCTCACACTGGGCTTTGTGAAGGTCCGGCAGTACTGAGCAGGATGGGGCAACAGTGTAGGAACTAAGCAGTCAGTCTAATTAAAGCAATCAAAAGGAACCAGCGTACCCTTGTCTTGGAGAGCATCCCTGAAGAGTATGTTATGAGGCACAGCCATGTTGAGTCCTTCTAGAACTTCTGGGCTCAGCACACATGAGGGGGTTACATAGATCGGCAGGGTTTTGGGAAGGCAGTGGTCCCTTTCATCCTGTATTTGTAGGGTGATGTCAGTCACCAGCAGCCAGATTTCCTTTTGTGCCAAAAGATTCTTTAGCTACAATTTGAAATAAAAAAACCCCCAAACTATTAGCTGTGCATATCCAAAACCTTTAAAAGTAATATTAGTAATTATTTATACTCATAATTTAACATATGATTTCACAAACACTTTAAAACATAGAATAAAGTTTACAAACCATGGTTACTAGTACTCACTGATGCAGTTATGCCCTCTCCATGGCTGCTAGGGCTCCTCTAAAGGATACAACACAGCCCTCTCTTTCGGTTTTCTATTTGTCCCCTGAAGTAATCAGGGAAAACTCACTGTCATTCCCTCCCAGGCCTATGTCTGTGTGGACACAGAGCCGCTCTCTGTTTTGTGGATCCATGGTCTCTATGGATACCTATCTGTTTCCGGAGGGTTAGGAACAGACCTCCTGTGACCTGGCAGAGGACTTACAAAGCAGGTGTCATAAATCTGCTGCACATGCAGCAGGTTTCATTTTTATTAGTTTTGCCTTTCTTTTCCCCTTTCTTGATAATTTTTATGTATATATATTTTGTCATTTGCAGGAGTTGTGATACTTTTAGAGGTTCTAGTAAACTGGCATTCTGCCTTTACCAGTGGGTCAGAACTTACATCAGTAGATACAAGTACAAGTCACAAAGAAAGTATAGGCCCAGGACCTATGTTCCCGGCTGGTTTAAGAGCTCTGCTGCTATGGCTGGAGCAGATGGCATGCTTAGGAGATGTGGGCTGGGGTAAAGAGGGGGCTTATTTCATTAGGGAGTTGATTACATAAAATAAAGTAGAGTAAATATCACAGAGGAAAATATAAATATAGCTAGCTTTCTCCTTGTTGGTGAGGAAAGGTTTTGTTTATTTATTGGGACTGAATTCCCTGTGGAGCCCCGGGACCTCATGAACCTCTGATCTCCCTGCTCCCATCTCTGAGCCACTACATTCTGCTGGAGAGGAAGCTACACAAGGGAAGTCTAAAGAAAATTCTGTTGTAAAAGTCTATGGTAGGAGGAACAGATGTGCAACATGACTTTGGGTACACACACCAGGTGTGCACAGGGATACATCCACATCTGTCTCTTCGCTCTAGTCACAGAGAAGGTCTAAACATAATTACATTCCACCTGAAGCAAGACCATCCAGACCAGACACTGTTTTTTTTGTTTGTTTGTTTTTGTTTTTGTTTTTGTTTTTGTTTGAGCTGAGGATTGAACCTGGGGCCTTGCGCTTGCTAGGCATGCACTCTACCACTGAGCTAAATTCCCAACCCCCAGACACTGTTTTTTAAATATCATTTTCCCTTTACACTTTGGCAGCTCTCCATGAAGAAAGGGCTGGTTCTAAGGTCTAAAGTCCGAAGAGTAGGTTCAAAAGATGGTTTAGTGGATACAGGAGTCTGCGGCTAAGCTAGACAATCTTCCACATGGTGGAAGCAGAGCTGAATCTTGTAAGCTGCCTCCACATGTACCTGCACAGCACACAGACACACACACAGACATACACATAGACACACTTACACACACGTGCACACATACTAAAAGGAGAAATCAATGAAAACAAACCATTAAAGGTCAGCTTGAAACATCTTACTGTGTCAGAAAGGAAAGATTCAAAGAATGATGGATCAGCTACTTTTCTGTTGCTGTTACAAATACCACAAACAAAAGCAATTTGGAAGAGAAAGAGTTTATATTAGTTAATATTTCCAAAGGGACACAGTGCATAATGATGGGAAAACATGATAACAGGAGTATGGGGCTGGCTGGGCAATCAGGAAGCAGAGAGACCATATTTCAGCTGCAAACAGGAAGTAGGGAGAGAAAGGGGGAGAAAGGAATAGCTCATTCCAAGTGACATACTTCCTCCAGAAAAACTATTATTTCCTAAAGGTTTCATGAACTTCCCAAATAGCGCCACCAACTGGAGACCAAGTATTCAAATATAGGAGCCTTTGGAAGATATCTCTCATTTAAAACATCATATATGTTGACTATGTTCTAATGACCAAGGATAGCTTAATTCTGGAAAAACATGAACACCAAATGAACAATAGTAACAGATTATATAAAACCTATTGAATAAAAAATGAGAAGACTTCACAGTGCAGCTTCCTTGAGATTGTCATCCATGATTTAGAGGTAATACAGCTATAATAGGGTCACCTAGGATCGTGACATGCCCGTGTTGGCTCACCTTTTAATTCCTAAGGCCCCTGAGCAAGGTTTCAGGCTCAGGGGGCCAATATGCTCATCAGAGATGGCTCAGAAGAGCAGAGGCTCCCAGCTGACCAAAACCCACATAGCACTGTCAGCCTTAGACATGGAGGGAAACTCTTTTTATATTTTCCTCCTTCCTTCCTTCCTTCCTTCCTTCCTTCCTTCCTTCCTTCCTTCCTTCCGCCCGCCCTCCTACTTACCTACACTGTCAAGCTGTTGAAAACAAAGACGTTGTTGTTGTACTATAGTGAACCAATGTTCAGTCATAAATGAAAAACCCAAACCCAAACAGATATCTGTATTACTCTCTCTCTCAAAGAGTAAAGGACTATCATTGAAGAGAAGGCAGAGAGAAAGTAAGAGCCATAAGAAGGAACAGAGAATCATAGCCTTTCCATTGGAATTGTGATTCCTTTCTGGAGAGTGGAAGGAGGTTCATAATACTCAAGAAACTCATGAAATATGAAGATTCCCAAAGCCTTCTTCCCCAGTGTTATGCATTCAGTGAACAATGACTGTGGGAGAGGCACTCAGAAGCCCTCCACATGTACTTCTAGAAATGACCTCAACCTCAATAAACTTATTGGTTTACCAGGCCAAATAAAAGTTAAATAAATAATAATGAAAAATAATTCATTAATCCATTTTGACATAGTATGTCAATAACTAAGTGAACTAACTAACTGAGACAAATGAATAGATAATTGTAGCAAAATCACACCTAATAAATGCAGAAGAAATGTTAAGTTAGAAATTATCATTTGGTCATTATCAAAATATAATTATTAATTCAGAGAAGAATCATAATGGATGTTAAAATGAGTGAATGAAAGTTTGATAAAAGCCAAGATATTTATATAGTCTCAAAGTATCTTTCAAAAAATCATTAAGAATTAATAAGTATGAAAAATATTTTGTCAACTTCAAAATTAAAAAACCCTGGAAAGCCACGTGATCAACTGAAAAGCCATCACTATTCTAGAATTGGCTGTGAGTCTCCCAATGAAAACATACCATTACCCACGTGGCATTTCTGTCAAAAATGTATGTTAGATACCAGACAAACCTAAACTGAGGGAAATTTTACTAAGTCTAAGGTCTTAAAACAAAGCCAAAGCATAAAACATAAACAATAGGAAGTCTTCCAGCTGAAAGAGTAAATGCACTGAACAGTGTATGCTGAGTCCTGGAGCTAGGAAGGTTACTACTGAAATGACTGGAAAGCCAACATTTGAAAAACTGACAAATATTCCAAAAGGGGTAAAAACTGGAAATGCTCTTCATCAATACTTGAGATTTGGCTATGGTCTGTCTTTCAAATGACCGAGAGACCAACATCTTCTAATTTTCTTTTCTTTGTTTAATTTTACATTTTATTATTACTATTGTTCTTGTTGGGTGCGCACAAGCATGCAGATGCCAGACGATACCCTTATGAAGTTGTTTCTCTCCTTCCATGCTCCTTCATGTGGGGTCCAGGGAATGAGCTCAGGCCCTCAGGCCTGCCTGCTGAGCCATTTTTCCTTGTCCCCTATCTTCTTTTAAATTAACTACCAAATTATTTCTACAACTAAGGTATAAAAAAGTCAGTAATAAGAGTATCTTTTATAAAAGAGACACCAATATTCAACAGCTAAATTTTGTTTAAAATAAATCTTTTCTTGTGCATAATTGTTTAACCTTGGGAGCAAACAAGACCTTTTGGCAGATGTACTACTTTTCTCATCCTATGGCAGAATACTTGAGGAAGGATGCTTCAGGATGAAGAAAGGACTTAGTGGCTTGTAGTTCTAGACACAGTCAGGCATTGTGGCCAGGCCAGTGTGTGAGGCATCAGGTCCTACTGCACCAGCAGTCAGGAAGCTGAAAACAAGTGCTGGTACTCAGCTCACTCATGCTATTCAGTCTCTGTACGGAGGGCCCAAAGGGTCACTGCATGAAAGCACTAGGGTGCTGGAGATGCAGGACCACAGGGCGTCCTGAGGAGGGCTCCAGGCATGGGTGGAGCTGGGCCAAGAGAGAGGGCTTGTGTGTTGCAGGTACACAGCTGGAAGGGTAGGACCGGTCAAGCCGTTTGGATCCCAGAAGATGCCATCAGCAGCTCCACATGCCAGAGACAGAGCTTCGGGATTTGGTGTTTTTCCTGCTGGGCTTCAGTCTTGTTTTGGTATGACCTTTCCTTGTCATGCCACATTCCCCTCTTTTGGAATGTTTCATTGTATGTTAGAAGTGTAATTTACTTTTATGTTACAAGGGCTCATGGTTAAGAGACTAAGTATTAGAAGAGATGCCTCACTTACACTTTTGCACAGTGTTAAAACTATTAAAGACTTTTGAGATCAAATCAAATGCATTCTGCTTTATGGGACAGTCATGAGCCTATGAAAGCTCTTGTACCCTGTGCCTACAACACAAGAACTGCAAAGACAATGCTGTTAAGTTGTGATCGAGATTGAATGTTATACCTCACCCACCTCCACCCCCTCGTGCCCCTTAGAGCACAGCTTTAGTGGCCTTTGTCCATTTTGTAGGCTGACTCTGGAGAGATCCAACCCAAGGAATGGTACTACTCATATTTAACCTCTTTCCATCTCATTAACTCAATCTAGAAACTCCCTCCAACATGTGTAAAGGTTTGTCTCCTAGGTGATTCTAGATTCTGTCAAGTTGACAACTAATGCTGACCATCACAGCAGGTAACTGGACAAATGAGCTTTGATACATCTAGATAATAAAACACTTATTACTGAGTATTACAGGAAATGAGCTCTCAAGTCACTGATGAGACATGGATGCCTAAATGCTTAGTATGGAAAGAAAAAAGCCAATCAAAAAACCATGTGTACTCCATAATTAGAACGTGCTGGTATTCTGGGTTTCAGTGTTTGATAAGGGTCTGAAGAAGGAAGGAATGAATAGGAAGAGCACAGAAGACTTCTATGGTAGTGTAATAATTCTGTCCCAAATTACAATTGAGAATAAGAGTCATTAACTAGGAACTCTAGGTGATTGTGTCAACTGTTAACAAATGTACCACTCCGTGAACATGTTGATAACACCTATGAGGTAGAACATACATGGGAGATTTTTACCTTATCCTTCATTTTGATGTAGACCCAAAACTGTTCTAAAACATAAAATCCATTAAAGAACTCTTGTTTTTTGTCTGTTTGTTTTATATTTTTTGAGACAGGGTTTCTCTGTGTAGCCCTGGCTATCTTGGAACTCATTCTGTAGACCAGGCCGGCCTTGAACTCACATAGATCTGCCTGCTTTTGCCTCTCAGAGTGCTGGAATTAAAGGGTTGTGCCAGCCCCACATGGCCTAAAGAATTCTTATAGCTACATACAACCCAGAAAAAGTATTTGAACATAGACGATAGTTATAGATCCCTAACTTGGTTCTAAGCACAGGGCCATCAGACACACACCCCACTGAAAGCCAAGCTGACTGCCCTTGCATATTTGGAATGTATTTATTGCACATAAGGCTGTCAGCATATCTATGCAGTCTCATGAGGTAGCACCCTGGTCTAGTGAAAAGGAGGACTCCGCCTGCTGAGTGTATGACCCTGTGTGCCTCACTCAGTCTTTGCATTACAGCATCTCTCTGTAGGTCAGATGGCATCCGTACCACTAATCTGCATAGTTCTGTGCCTAGAATGTACTCTGTAATAACAGGAAGTCTCAGATGTTCATGGTGTCACCATATACCAGGTGCTCTGCAGACTCACTGAAAACCACAGAACCAGACTTCAGTTTGCTTTAGACTTAGAGAAAGTGCTTTTCTTTTCTTTTCTTTCTTTTTTTAAAAAAAATTCCCGCTCATTTATTTATGAATGTCAATATGGCTGCTTTTAAATTACTGAGTAAAACTGGCCAATTGCTACAGAAACTATATGATCCAAGAATCCTAAAATACTGACTCTCTGGCCTTTTATAAAAACATTCTGCCCTCTATTATAGTTGAGGGAGAAGCCAATATATTGTTTATGAATACACAATTTGAATTTTATTTATGTATGTACTACCTACCAGTAGAAGTTACCCTCAACTAGAAGTTAAGGAACATATTATTTTGGTACTTTTATACCTTTTTCACTGACTATGGATCAGGAAAAAAATGTCTCAATAGATTCCTAATAGAAACAACTCTAAAAGAAACCAAAATTATAAACAACAGCAACAAGAAAATGCAAAAGAGCTCCACAGAGTTCACACAGAGAAGGAGGGATCCAAATGAGGAGCGTAAATTAGGGGCGGACTTAGATTGTGGAGATATTTTCCTACTATGGCATACCACTAATTTCTAAGAGATTGTTCAGTAGGCTAGAGAAAGAGAGTGAGGGGAGACAGACAGACAGACAGAAAGAGACGAGATATTACCTGTGGTCTTTGATAAATCACTCTGCCATAGAAGCTACAGCGCGTGCCATGCCCACCAGTCTGGAAAGGCAAACCAAGACAGAAATGTCACACAATGCATAGGAACAACAAAAGCATTTGAAGGACCTGTTAGAAACACAACCATTACCTGGAGGATTTCCTGTAAGCAGTGGACAACTGGAGGCTGATAGAGCTCAGAAATGGGGTCCCCTTCAATTGTATCGATGTGTCCCAGGCCCGGATGCACAGAGAAGATATAACAGAAGGTAGGAGGAGGCAGGCAAGTCTTCATCTGTTTAGAAAGAATACTATTAACATAGGTTCTTTAGTATTCACATGATCAGGCTTGGCTTAATTGTGTAGGCCTGGGATCTGAGCTTTGGGAGACAAAAGGATCACAAGTTCAAGGCCTACCTGGACTACAGGAGGACTTCATAGCTAGCCTGAGCTACTTAGTGAGACCTATGTAACTCAGTGGTAGAGCATCTAGCACAAAAGAGGCCCTAGCTCCAATTCCTAAGACTGGAACAAACAAACACACACACACACACACACACACACACACACACACACACACACACTACAGATGTGGTGAGTGTCAAGGGAGGGAAGGGTAGAAGGAAAGGAAGGTGTGTGTGTGTGTGTGTGTGTGTGTGTGTGTGTGTGTGTGTGTGAGAGAGAGAGAGAGAGAGAGAGAGAGAGAGAGAGAGAGAGAATATGAATGAATGAATGAATGAATGTGCTTTGGGAACTATAGACTAAAGCAGTCACCCGATGAACAAGCTCAAGGGTCAGTAGAAGAAAGTTCCTTATGCTTTTCGATGCTTCTGAGTCACTACAATGACAATGAGGACAAGGGAAATTTCTGTTGACTGCTTATGGATTCTACCTAGTGTCTCTTTTCCAATTGCTAATTGAGTGTTGACTTTATAAATGATTGCAAAGGAATGGGAAGGACACAGTGTCCGCTCCAGGATGAGGCTAACTAAAACTCTGACTTGCAGCAGTGAGTGAGTGACTGAGTTTAATTGAGTTTGCTGTCACACACCTGTAATTTTAATACCTGGGAAGCTGAAGGACTGCTCCGAGTTCAAGGTCAGTACAGGCTCCAGACTGAGGCCTATTTTGTATTTCTCACAAAAACCAAAATACAAACCAAACTCATCAAGAATTTACCAGAGGAGCAGGGAAAAGGACCATCGGAATACTGGCCCTGGAGAGGAGCTGCAATCACACATCGCTCTAGACAAAGGAACTAGCTGCACATTTCTTGTTGCCCAAGGAAAGACACGGGCCATCTGGCTGCAGCAGGACTGCCTGACTCAGCTCCTGACAAGGAGCTCTCCAAGGCTGGGCTCACCTCTTTACTGGGCTCACCACTGGAAGGCTCGGCCAGAGACATCATTGGGGGCCACATGGTGTCAATTAAACTGAAGAGCCCTGGTGTCCTGGGACAAAAAGAGATACTGTTGGAAGTATTCATCAACAAATACTTGCCAATAAAGTACCAGTCAATGAGCTGCTCAGTTCTTTACACCATGATGAACCTGCATATAAGCATGTCACCACTTAAATGAATATACAGAAAACACCTGAAGAACAGGCATGCACACTTCAACTACAGTGTGTGGAGCTTGAGGTAGTACGGTCAAGAGTTTGAAGACATCTGACTACCAACAGCAAGAAAAATAAAACCAAAATGGAACAGCAAAAACAGGGCTAGAGAGATGGCTCAGCAGTTAAGATGACCAGATGCTTTATCACATGACCTGAATTTACTTTCCAGAACTTACATGGTAGCTTATAACTGTATGTAGCTACAGTTCAGAGGATCCAACACCCTTACACAGACACATACATGCAGGCAATACATCAATGCACACAAAACAAAAATAAATATTGAAAAAAATCAAAACAGTAAAAACAAAAAAATCCTTAAGGATAAGGACATAGATTCTTTGCTAAATGAATGGCAAGAAACAAATTAAAATGTCCTTATATACATACCAGAAATTAAAAAGATATAAATCTTTGAGTGGTTAATTGAGAAGAGTTTGGAGGCAATATTTATATTTCCCTTTGGATTGTTTCATATATGTGTGTATACACACACATGATTGTTTTATACAAATCACATATATATATATATTTATATAAATTTATAAAACATTTATAGTTAAAATGTATGCCTCATATTCAATTACTACTACTATTGTATGTGCATGATGTCTTTGTGGATGCATGTGCCACAGTGCATAAGCATAGGTCAGAGAATAACTTCTGCTGAGTTGGTTCCCTCTTGTCACACTCTTTGTGGCTTGAGGCCACCAAGCTCATGGCCACCATGGCAAGCACTTCTATCTACTGAGTCACTTAGCTGGCCCTTGGTTTGCAAATTTTGAAAAAAGTTTAGGCTGGTGTCACAAGCTTCATAATCACAGCACTTGGGAGGCAGAGGCAGGAAAAACTGCAAGTTTCAGACCAGCCAGGGGTACACAGTGAGACAGTGAGACCTTATATTATACACATGAAGTGTGTGTGTGTGTGCGCGCACGCGCGCGCGCATAGGCACTCACCCATGTGTGCACATAGAAGTTACATTACCACTAGCAGGAGTTAGTTCTCACTTTTCACTATGCAGGTCCTGGGGGTTGAGCTTACTCAATGGCTCATTGTTTTTGTGTTTTGAGACAGTATCTCATGTAGCTCAGGCTGGCCCCAAACTCCAAAGGTAACTGAGGATGACCTCAACTTCTTATCCTTCTATCATCATTTCCCAAATGTTCTGTTACAGGAATACACCACCATATCCCATTTAGGTGGTGCCGGAGATGGAACCTGAAAGTTTTATGCATGTTGAGCAAACATTATATAAACTAATAGTTCAACTATATTTTTCAAAAACAGATCTACAGATGCTTTTCAATTTAAGTACAATGGGATTATGTTCTAAAAGCTCATTGTAATTGGAAAATACTGTGTGTCAAAAATACATGCAGGGGCTAGAGAGATGGCTCAGTAGTTAGGGTCCCAGTGCCAATATTGGGAGGCTCACAACCATCTATAACTCCAGCTCTATGGGATCTGAGGTGGTTTGAAAAAAGACTGGCCCCCATATGCTCATATATTATTAACCAGATTTAAACAATACCTATCCACAAATCCAGCCCAACAGAAGGCACTAGAAGAAAAATTCCAATCTAAGGAAGTCAGATTTACCCACAAAAACATAGGCAATAGATAACCCCAGAGCAGCAAATCCCAAAGAAGGGAAATATACACACACTACCATCAAAAGATACCAGAGATTAACAATCACTGGTCATTAATATTCCTTCATATCAATGGACTCAATTCGCTTACAAAAAGACATAGACTAACAGAACGGATATGAAAACAAGGTCCATCCTTCTGCTGCATACAAGAAACATACCTCAACTTCAAAGACTGACACTACCTCAGAGTAAAAGGCAGAGAGTCCAATCAAATGGACTTAAGAAGCAAACTGGTGTAGTTATCCTAATATCTAACAAAATAGACTTCAAACTAAAATCAGTCAAAAGAGATTGGGAAGGATATCACATATACATCACAGGAAAAATCCACCAAGATGAAGTCTTAATTCTGAACACTTATGCCCCAAATACAAGGGCACCCACACACCCACATATGTAAAAGAAACACTGAAAAAGCTTAAATTATACATCAAACTCCACACATTAATAGTGGGAGACTTCCACACTCTCATCAATGGACAAATCTGCCTGATAGAAACTTAACAGAGAAATAAGGGATCTAACATGTTATGACTCAAATGGACTTAGTAGATATTTACAGAAAATTCCATCCCAAGGAACCTTCTCTAAAATCAACCACATACTTGGTCACAAATCAAACCTTAACAGATACAAAGAAATTCGAATAACCTCCTGTATTTTATTGGCCCACCATGGCTTAAACTTAGATTTCAACAACAACAAAAATTACAGAAAACCTACAATTACATGGAAATTGAATAATGCTCAACAGAATCACCAACAGGTCAAGGAAGAAATAAAGAAATTAAAGACTTCCTAGAATTCAATGAAAATGACTGTACTACATACCCAAACTTATGGGACACCATGAAAGCAGTACTAAGAGGAAAATGTATAGCGCTAATTGCCTACATAAAGAAGTTGGAAAAATCTCACACTAGAAACTTAACAGTACACGTAAAAGCTCTAGAGTAAGAAGAAGCAAACTCACCCTGGAGGAATAGATGCCAGGAAATAATCAAATTGAGAGCTGAAATCAATAAAAGAGAACAATACAAAGAAGCAATGAAACAAAGAGTTGGTTCTTGGAGAAAATCAACAAAATAGACAAACCCTTATCCAAATTAACCAAAAGGCATAGAGAGAGAGCATCCAAATTAACAAAATCAGAAATGAAAATGGAGACATAACAACAGACAACAAGGAAATACAGAGAATCATCAGGTCATACTTCAAAAACCTGCACACCACAAGACTGGAAAATCTAAAAGAAATGGATAATTTTCTGGTACAACATACCAAAATGAAATAAAGACCAGATAAACAATTTAAATAGACCTATAACCCATAAGGAAATAAAAGCAGTCATTAAAAGTCTCCCCACCCCAAAAAAAAGCCCAGGACCAGATGGTGGCAGTGCAGAATTCTACCAGAATTTTGAAGAAGAGCTAATACCAACACTCTTCAAATTGTTCCACAAAAAGAAACAAGGAACATTACCAAACTCCTTCTATGACGATACAGTTAACCTGATACTTAAACCACACAAAGATGCAATAGAGAAAGAGCATTACAGGCCAATTTCCCTCATGAATATTGATGCAAAAACATTCAATCAAATACTGGCAAACTGAATCTAAGAACACATCAAAGAAATTATCCACCATGATCAAGTAGGCTTTATCCCAGAGATGCAAGGATGGTTTAACATTCAAAAATCTGTCAATATAATACACCATATAAACAAACTGAAAGAAAAAAACCATATGATTATCTCATTAGATGCTGAAAAAGCCTTTGACAAAATCCAACACCCCTTCATGATAAAGGTCTTGGAGAGATCAGGAATACAGGGAACAAGCCTAAAAATAATAAAGGCAACTTACAACAAGCTAACAGCCAACATCAAATTAAATGGAGAGAAACTCAAAGCAATTCCACTAAAATCAGGAATAAGACAAAGCTGTCCACTCTCCCCATATCTATTAAATATAGTGCTCAAAGTCTTAGCTAGAGCAATAAGACAACAAAAGAAGATGAAGGGGATACAAAATGGAAAGGAAGAAGTCAAACTTTCACTTTTTGCAGACAGTATGATAGTATACATAAGTGACCCCAAAAATCTACCAGGGAATTCCTACAGCTGATAAACTCCTTCAGTAATGTGGCAGGATACAAGATTAACTCAAAAAAATCAGTAGCTCTCCTATATAAAAATGATAAATGGGATAAGAAAGAAATCAGAGAAACATCACCTTTTACAATAGCCACAAATAATATAAAATACCTTGGGGTAACTCTAAGCAAGTGAAAGACCTGTATGACAAGAACTTCAAAGTTTCTGAAAAAAGAAATTGAAGAAGATATCAGAAAAGGAAAAGATCTCCCATGCTCATGGATAGGCAGGATAAACACATTAAAAATAGCAATCTTACCAAAGGCAATCTACAGATTCAATGCAGTCTCCATTAAAATCCCAACACAATTCTTCACAGATCTGGAAAGAACAACAGTCAACTTCATTTGGAAAAACAAAAAAACCCAGGATAACTAAAACAATCCCGTACAATAAAACAACCTCTGGAGGCACCATGATCCCTGACCTCAAGCTATAGAGCTATAGTAATAAAAACAGCTTGGTACTGGCATAAAAACCGACATGTGGCAATGGAATCAAATTGAAGACCCTGACATTAACTCACACACCTGAACACCTGATTTTCGACAAAGAAGCCAAACTGTACAATGGAAAAAAGAAAGCTTCTTCAACAAATGGTGGTGGCATAACTGGATGTCAACATGATAAGATTGTAAATAGATCCATATCCATCTCGATGCACAAAACTCAAGTCCAAGTGGATCAAAGATCTCAATATAAAACCAGTAACACTGAACCAGAAAGAAGAGAAAGTAGGAAGTACTCTTGAATGCATTGGCATAGGAAACTATTTCAAAAATATAACACCAGTAGCATAGACACGGAGAG
Source organism: Onychomys torridus (assembly GCF_903995425.1). Classification (NCBI taxonomy): domain Eukaryota; kingdom Metazoa; phylum Chordata; class Mammalia; order Rodentia; family Cricetidae; genus Onychomys; species Onychomys torridus. Next base: position 2,998,984 of record NC_050450.1, read on the forward strand.
CAATAAATAATAAATGGGACCTCCTGAAACTGAGAAGCTTTTGTAGGGCAAAGGACATGGTCAACAAGACAAAATGACATCCTACAGAATGGGAAAAGACCTTCACCAACCCCACATCTGACAGAGGACTGATCTCCAAAATATATAAAGAACTCAAGAAACTAGACATCAAAATACCAAACAATCCAATTAAAAAATACCCTACAGAGCTAAACAGAGAATTCTCAACAGAAGAATCTCAAATGGCCGAAAGACATCAAAGGAATTGCTCAACATCCTTACTCATCAGGGAAATGCAAATCAAAACAACTATGAGATAGCATCTTACACCTGTCAGAATGGCTAATGTGGTGGTGGCATATGCTTTTAATCTCCACACTCGGGAGGCAGAGCCAGGTGGATCTCTGTGAGTTCGAGGCCAGCCTGGGCTAGAGAGTGAGTTCCAGGAAAGGCACAAAGCTACACAGAGAAACCCTGTCTTGAAAAAAACCAACCAACCAACCAACCAACCAACCAAACAAACAACCAAACAACCAACAAAACTGATAACAGCTTATGTTGGAGAGGATGTGGAGCAAAAGGAACACTTCTCCACTGTTGATGGGAGTGCAAACTTGTATAGCCACTTTGGAAATCAGTATGGTAGTTTCTCAGGAAATTGGGACTCAATCTTCCTCAGGACCCAGCTACACCACTCTTGGACATATATCCAAAGAATGCTTAATCAAAACACAAGGACACATGCTCAAATATGTTCATAGCAGCATTACTCGTAATAGCCAGAACCTGGAAACAACCTAGATGCCCCTCAACTGAAGAATGGATTAAGAAAATGTGGTACATATACACAATGGAATACTCCCCAGCAATAAAAAACAATGATATCATGAACTTTGCAGGCAAATGGATGGAAGTAGAAAATATCATCCTGAGTGAGGTAACCCAGAATCACAAGGACAAACATGGTATATACTCACACATAAGTGGATACTAGATGTAATGCAAAGGATAACCAGACTACAATCCACAGCTCTAGAGAAGCTAGCTAACAAGGAGGATCCAATAGATGAGATCTCCATGAGTAAACTGGGGATGAGGAGGGCCAATGGAGGGTAGGGAGTGGGGGATGAGAACATAAGAGAATGGGATGGTGGAGCTGGAACAGGAATAGTGTGGGAGAGCAATGAAAGAGATACCATTATAGAGGGAGACATCACGAGGATAGAGATAAACCAGGTGCCAGGGAAGTTCCCAGGAATCTACAAAGATGACCCTAGCTTAGACTACTAGTAATAGTGGGGAAAGTGCCTGAACTGGCTTATCCTAGTAATCAGATTGTTGAGTACCCTAACTGTCATCATAGAGCCTTTCTCCAGTAACTGATGGAAGCAGATGCAGAGATACACAGCCAAATACCAGGCCAAGCTCCTGGAGTCCAGTTGAAGAAGAGAGAAGAGTGATTGATTCTATGAGCAAGGGGCATTAAGATCATGATGGGGAAACCTACAGAGACAACCAAACCAAACTAGTGGTCACTCATGAAATTTAGACTAACACCTGTGGAGCCTCCACAAGACTGGACTAGGCCCTCTGCATAAGTGAGATAGTTGTTTAACTTGATCTGCTTAAGGGGTCCCCCTGGTCAGGTGGACTAGACTTCCCCATCCATCTCAAAGCATTCCACTGTAATCAAGCTGTGCTTCAGGCTGCAATAAGACCTCCAAAGAGGAGGTAGAAGGACTATATGAGTTGGAGGATGACACACACACACACACAAGAAAATCCTGTGCTGAGGATCAAACCTACAACTTCTCAAATGCTAGTAAGTGCTTTACCATTGAGCCTCTGACTCTAAAAAAAGATATTTATATATGGGTTGGGTGTGGTGGCACACACCTGTAATCTTAGCACTCAAGAGGCTGAGGCAGGAGGATTGCAAATTAGAAGCACACACACACACACACACACACACACACACACACACACACACACACTAAATAAATGAGAAATTTTTAAATGAAGAAACAAATATAATGATCAAGAGTCCCAAAGAAAAATAAACAAGACTTGAGCAACAGCAAGTCTTTGTTTTTAAAGGCAGGAGTCACTTCAGCCCAGAATGACCTGGAACTCATCCTATAGCCCAGGCTAGTCTCAAATTCACAATGATCCTCAGTCTTCCCACTGCTGTGGGCCAGTACACCTAGTTTATAAGTATTTATTTACTACAGTACTTGGAACTGAAACTGGGATCTTGGACATGCTAAGCAAATGATCTCCCACTGAGCTATGACCCAAGATCAAAGCACTGACTGACATTTACTTTAAAAAAGATGAAAGCTAAACACAAGTTTTGTGTAATAATGAATTAAAATTACTACAATAAATATTGAATAAAATATTTGAATACTGAATACAAATGTGAATAAAAGATTGAAATAACCTAAAAATTAATTAAAATCAAATTATTATAACATTAAGATATTTATTTTTATTCAGAGGGGAAGCAAAGGCAGGGCTGCAGCCAACCAGTGAGTGCACACCTTACCACGATGGCTTTGAATACTCTACAATTTTCTAAACTTAAATGGAGGTTATCTAACCCATCTTACTCTGACCAGTCAATATAGACACTTAAATAAAAAAAGAAAAAGTCAGAGAACAACCAGAAACTATTCTGGTTGTCTTTCTGCAAACCTTTGGACTGAGGAAACAGCCATGGGGTGCTCTTTAATCAAATGTGGCAGCATATAGGTCTCCTGGGATAGTTCTGCAGTAACAAGGGATAACTGGTATTCTGTCACTAAAACTGTGGACAGACAAAATCCGCTGTAGAAGCCCCAAGTCTTAGCTTAATCATTCAACTGCCTTCCAACTGTAACACAGTGTTTTCTATGTTATAGCTGGACATGTAATCATGCTGACCTACATTGTTAGAAGTCACCATTCTGTTAATGGTTAAGAGTTGCTAACAGACACAACCAGGGAGTAAAAAGATGACTACCTTGTTTTCTGGGCTATGGGTGGATGGCCGACAGTGGATGATGTCACTAATAGGCAATTATAACATCCAACATTCCAAAAGTATTTAGTAATTTGTTTTGAAGAAACACAGCTTCCAAAAGAACAAAAAGATATTCCAAATATTTATTTGGATGGCTGCATGCCGAAGTAAAGTGAAATGCATAAAATAAAGAAATTAGTCTTAATTCCAAGAAGCATCAAATATTTCACCAGCAAGTTAAATACGGAAAAGAATTCAAACATTGTTTTGGTAAGGTGAGCTTGAGGTAGAGAGCACTTACTGAGCACATGTGAGGCCTTGGGAAGTTTACTGGCAAATGTATTATCTGGATCACTGGGGCACTTCCTACTGAAAGTCTACTTCCTTTGGAAATGCTATAGATGGCAATGAGTCTCCCAGAGTAACACATAAGAACTAGATTAAATATTAAGTGCATGTAAAACATGATGCTGGAAGATCATCAGTTCTACAGAGCCACAGGTCCCAGGCTTGCCTATACCTATCTGCACCAGAATTTCCACAATGTGTTCCTATAGTTTCTAGCCTGAGCAGCTCTCTGGGCTACCATGAGCCACTAAGTGCCAAGACTGAGCCATGAGGCAGTTTTACCAGAGCAGCCTTACTGGAGTAAATCTGACTGTAGATATCTGGCCAGACCAACTCTGTTTTCAGAGTCTTCTGAGCTGCAAAGTGTTATAAAGAATATTCTAATAAGGACTGAATCGAGGGTTAGGATGGGGTAAATATGGATTTAGTAGGGATGGGGGGGAGGTTCATATGCCCAATCAAGCTTTCTAATGTTTAGTATGCTTTCCACTACCTGGGCAAATCTTCACTTTGCCCCTAAAACCATATAACATAATTCCATTATAATAAGGAATATAAAAATGGAAGCACTTGTCATTAAGACACATATAAGCAACAGAAAATATTCTGTATCTGCTCTGAGTTTATCTGACAGCAGATCTGTTTATGGAAAACACATCTTCCAGGTACATAACTCTCAGGCAGGGCTGTCATTCATCTAAAAGGTGCTATAGAAAGGGCTGCCAGGACAGACTACGCCAGTCAGGAGAAATGCTTATGAATGTTCATGATTTAGAATGGCCACACTGGGTGGTCATTATGCAAAGCAAAGAAGATGCTATCAACAAATGATTCAGAATGTTACAGACTTGTAACAGGCTTGAATAAAGGTAACAAACCCCAAATTTATTGTTTATGGTATTTAATTATATTCTAAGACACTTCTTTAAATTTTCTTCTTCCAACTGTGCATTGTTGAAATAATGACACAAATCTTACAGAGGTAACCAACTGTTCTAGATAGTTTTATGTCATCTTGACAGAGGTAGCCAACTGTTCTAGATAGTTTTATGTCATCTTGACACAGGCTGAAGTCATCTGAAAGGAGGGAATCTCAATTAAGAAAATGCTTCTAGGGTTGGAGAGTTGGCTCAGTGGTTAAGAGCACTGGCTGCTCTTGCAGAGGACTGAGGTTGGATTCTCAGCACCCACATGGCAGCTCACAAACTGTAACTCCATTTCCAGGGGATCTGATGCCCACTTCTGACATCCTTGGATACATGGTGTATACAGGTCCATGCAGGCAAAAATACAATTAAATAATAAAATAAATCTTTAAAAAAAGACTTCTATAAAGTCTTGTAGCTCAAATTCTAATTGGTCTTAAAAATAAAAACCCAGAGTCAGATATCAGGGTGAAAGCTGAAAGATCAGAGAAACAGAGCAGCCAGACACTAGAAAGACTTCTTACATCTAGGAATCCTCAGACTGAAAGAATCAAGCTCCTGTTTCCACCCTGCCTTATCACTTCCTTTCTCTGCCTAGCCATATTACTTCCCATTTCCTCCTCCCAAGTTCTGGAATTAAAGGCATGTGCCTCCCAAGTACTGGGATCAAAGGCATGAGATCCCAAGGGCTGGGATTAAAGGTGTGTGCCACCACTGCCTGGTCTCCAGTGGCTATCTGCACACTCTGATCTCCAGAAAAGCTTTATTTGTTAGAGCACAAACAAAATATCACCACAACAGAGCTGCAGGCAAGCCTGTAGGGCATTTTGTTAATTAGTGATTGATAGAGTAGTGCTGGCCCATTATGTGTCCCTGGGCTGCTGGTCCTGGGTTCTGTAAGAAAGCTGGCTGAGCAAGCCAGTAAGCAGCACCCCTCCATGGCCTTTGCATCAGCTTCTGTCTTCAGGATCCTGCCCTGCTTGAGTTCTTGCCCTATTGCTTTGGATGATAAAATATTAGTCAGACCTGTATGTGAAATAAACCCGTTCCTCCCCACCATGCTCTTGGACGTGGCATTTCAGCACACCAACAGTAACCTCAACTCAGATAAAAAATTGTATTCTGATTGGATTTGAGGCTTACTCTGTAGAAGAAATCCATACCTGGTGCTGCAAACTTTGCCAAGGATCCTTCTGCTTTCATTTTGTAAGCAGACATTGTCAAGCTGCCTTCTAAACACACGTATGTCCACCCTGTAGATAGATAACTGCCAACCCAGCTAAGGGAAGATTCTTTCTGCAGTGGGCAGAAATGAAGGCAGACACATGCAACTGGTCAGAGTCATAAGAACACGAGACTGCTGAGTGCTCAGGTCTAGATGGAACTTTACATCACCCCCACAACATTCATGGAAGATGAGACAGAAAGAACCTAGGAGTGCTGGGAAGTGCTGTCTTCTGGACATGTGGCTATTGCCATTCTGAACTTACAGCAGCTGTGGCTATCTGTATAGGCCTGAAAAAGATCAAGTCAATAATAAATTTATTGGAATCCGTGTTTACACAAAAAGAGGTTGGGAGGGGGAGTTACCAGGGTAGGAAGGCAGAATACAGGGCACAGGAGGTGGGATCAGAGGGTGAATAGAATGACCAACACACACTGTATACATTTATGAGCTTGTCAAAGAATAAATTAAAAATACTTAACAAGAAAAAAATGTCTTCGTTTTAATTTACAGATTAAAATGATTACTGGTGAAGCAAGAACCATGGTTTGGCCAGGTCAATGCATGGCTCCATCTCTTGCTATACACAACTGTTCAGGATAAGGTGCCACAACACCTGGCACAGGACAAGTCTGCTGGTGAGAGCACTAAGAATTTTTGTTTTTTTAGAGACAAAGGATCTCATGTAGCCCAGGCTGGACTCAAACTAACCATGTAACGGATGATGGATGATGGCCTTAATCTTCTGATCTTCCTGTTTCCACCTCACAAGTGCTGGGAAAAAGCATTAATACTTGAAAATTTAAACAGTTTTGCTTATTTAAACACTCAAGAAGCAGAGGCAGGTGGATCTCTGTGAATTTTAGGCTAAAACTACATAAGTAGTTCTGGGTCAGCCAGGGTTACACAGTGAGATCCTGTCTCAAAGAAAAAATAAGTTTTGTTCAAATCTTATAAAATGTCTTTTCATTAAGTTAGACTTTCATTTACATGCCCTACTTATTATACAGAGGTTTGTTTGTTTGTTTTAACAGTCATAGTTTAGAAGAACTGCAGAAAATAAATCTTTACTTGCAAGGTCAGGAAGTAACACACACATACAACATTTAAAAGGGCACCCCCCCCCATTTCCCTTTATTATGACTTAAATGGTCAGAGTTCACCAGCTAGTTCCAAGATGCTGAGCGTTCCAGTCAGTTAGCTGGCAGGTGAGGTGGGAGGAGCTGATGTCAGGAGGTTTTCCCTCTGCACTAGAGGGCTAAAAACTCACACTCAACAGTTATTGCTACAATTTTTGCTATCTGTAAGCTATCTTAACTTGAAATAGTATTCAAAGAGGCAAAAATAATACTATTACCAAAATGTGTTAATTTCTAGAAATGAGGGGACTTACATAAATGTTAACAACAATTAATTTCTTTACCAGAGACTACACTTAGCATACACATATCTGGAAGACATTTCAATAAAATACTAATCAGTGAAGGTGTTCAATTGTTTTGACTGTCAATTACATTTCTCTGGGGATATTGCACTCCACTGCCAGTCTTTTTTCTTTTTGGTTTTCGAGGCAGGGTTTCTCTGTGTAGCTCTGGCTGTACTGGAACTTGCTCTGTAGACCAGGCTGGGCTCCAAATCACAGAGATCCACCTGCCTCTGCCTCCCAAGTGCTGGGATTAAAGGCATGCGCCACCACCGACTAGCTTTTCAAACTCCAGTTTTATTTTATTAGTTCAAGTCCTGGCTTATTGTCTTAAATACAAAAATTTGAGATAAAAGCACAAAAAAGTTTGCCTTTTACTTGGTACTATATAAAGCAGGTGACCTTCCAGCATGTCCTCACCTTCCTCTTGTGACCTTCTGTAGAACCTTCATTCCCACCATGCGGCAGGACCTCCCTTCTAACTGTATGTTCTTCCAGAGGGTTTCATCCAAGTATACTTCACCGAACATCCCGCAGGCATCCTGCACTAGAAGGCAGGACCTGTAAAGAACAGCATAGGTATTTTCTAAGTGAGAGGATCAAGAAGATCCCTGAAACTCCACTGCAGTCACCTTCCTAATGATGAATAAAGGCAAATGAAGTTAGATTCAAGTACATTTGGTGTGTGTGTGTGTGTGTGTGTGTGTGTGTGTGTGTACGCGCGTGCGCGCGCACTCGCACATACATATGGACATTTGCATGCTACAGCACATGCATGCAGGTCAGAAGACAACTTGTGGGCTGTAGTTCTCTCCTTTCCGCATTTTAGTCTTAAAGACTGAACTCAAACTGTCAGGCTCTGTAGCAGGTGCCTTTGTCTGCTGAACCACTAATAAAGATGACTACACTCTCAAACTAAATGCATCACTGCTGCCTAAAAGCAAAGGGTGCTCTTTCCCTACTTCTATTCTCTTTCAGATGCTCAAAACCTAAAAGCTTCAGTGCACAATTCTGAGAACGATATAGAGCCTTCACTGAGAAGGTACAAAAACCACAGACATGTATTTTCCCAAAAGACAAAAATCACTGTCTTAGATAGGGTTTCTACTGTTGTGATAAAACACACCATGGCCAAATGCAACTTGGAGAGGAAAGGTTTTATTTCATCTTACACTTCCAGATCATAGTGTACCATGGAAAGAAGTCAGGGTACAAATTCAAGACAGGAGCCTGGAGATAGGAACTGAAGCAGAGGCCATTGAGGAACACTGTCTACTGGAATGCAGATTATTTAAATTTGCCAGTTAACAAGAATAATTTCAGTAGTAGCTCGTATCTGTAATTCTAACACTCAGGTTCAAAGCTAGGTTAGAAGTTAGAGGCCAGCCTGCACTACAGAGTGAGATGTTGTTTAAAAAATTCCAGCACTTGGGAGGTAGGAGGATCAGTTCTAGGCTAGCTTTAGCTACTTGAGACCTTGTCTCAAAAGGAAAAACAAAAAAGAAAACTCAAGAGAGTGAACATTATTATTTATTTATTTATTTTTATTTTATGTGCATTGGTATATTGTACATATGTGAGTGTCAGATCCCCTGGAACTGGAGTTACAGACAGTTGTGAGCTGCCATGTGGGTGCTGGCAAATGAACCCTCTGGAAGAGCAGGCAGTGCTTTAACTGCTGAGCCATCTCTCCAGTCCTCTAAATAGTCCATTATTAATAGTGGAAAACTCATAAATACCAATCAAAATGTTTAATTATCAAGATGATGTTTAATTTTAAACCTTTATATTCTTAATGGCCTCAGATAAAATGTAAACTATAAAAAGTCACAGAAATATTAGCAAATGCACAATTATTTTAATATACCTCTTACAATTACTGATAGGCCAAGGGAAGATAAAGCAAGAATTTAAAAAACTTTTTATAGCCGGGCAGTGGTGGCGCACGCCTTTAATCCCAGCACTCGGGAGGCAGAGCCAGGCAGATCTCTGGGAGTTCAAGGCCAGCCTGGGCTACCAAGTGAGCTCCAGGAAAAGGTGCAAAGCTACACAGGGAAACCCTGTCTCAAAAAACAAAAAAACAAAAACAAAAACAAAAAACCCCAAAAACCTTTTTATACGCCCAATAAGTTTGATTTGCTGGATGAACATCTGAAAACTTTCCATAGCTAAAAAAAGTGCTTTCTTAGGCATGAAGATTTAATTAAAAACTAGCTTTAAAGTAAGACTAATGAGTTTCAAATGAATTCATATAGGCAACAACCTGTCTCTGTTACACTTAAATGAGAAACCAAGCAAATAATAAACATTTAAAAAATCTTCTTACATTTATACATTTTGCTTCTTTTAATGACAGGGTACTTATTTGAAAACTAGTTATTATCATTATTATTGTATGAGTGTGAGTGTGTGTGTGTGTGTGTGTGTGTGTGTGTGTGTAACAGCAATCCTGCCATGGTCCAACTTTGTGAAGTCAATTCTCTCTCCCACCTTTACATGGGTTGAACACAAGTCACTAGGTTTGTGTATGCAAGTGTCTTTACCTACTGAGCAATCTTGCCAATGTGTGAGGGCCTTACTCTGCCTATGTTGGTCTCAAAAATCACTGTGTAGTCAATGAAATCCAGATCCTCTTGCCTCCACCGCTCAAAGTCCTGGAATTACAGGTACAGACTACCATGTCTACCTTTGGCAATTGTACTTGTTATTTACATATTATAATAATTAATATATTTTGGTATATTATTTATTTATTTACATTTCTATACCCATCTCCATAGAGTACATGGTGGATTGAATTAAAGATTCTCCTCTGTCTATTTCCCAAGACTTGGGATTACAGGTATGAGCCACAATGCCCAACTGCTTTTAGAAACTATAACATCCTTTTAAATCCATAAGTCAAACAGGAAATTATAATTAGAAAGAAAAGAATATTATGATCTACTCGATAAAAACAAATGTCAAAATCTATGAATGTTAGAGAAATAACAGTATTCCATAATAAAACCATATTTTTCTACTATATTTATTTATTTGTTTGTTTATTGCGGTAATCGGAATTGAACCTAGGGCTTTGCACCTGCTAGCTCTTGCCACTGAGCTCTATCTCCTGCCTTCTTATATTTTTTTAAAATTAATTTTCTATATCCTTATCACAAATTTTAAATCAAACCTCTACAGTTACCAGCTCTTCCTTAAGCTACTGCACCCTACTAGTCTAGTCATGAAGTAGCTCCCCTGGAGCCCTCTCTAATACCATGCACATCTGTCAATGACTGTACTTGAGGCAGTGCCAATCATCCTGTCACAAAATCTGGGGGTTCATTTTGCTGCTTTGCTACATGGGACTTATTTCCCACAGTATATACATTTCCTTCCTGTTTTTTCAATTTTATCTATTAGTGTGTATGTGCACATGTACCACAGTGTGCATGTGGGATCAGAGGAAAACTTGGTGGAGTCGTAGGTTCTGGGGATTGAACTCAGCCATTAAGCTTGTTCAGCAAGGCCTTTACCGATGGAGCCACCTCACTGGCCCCATATGGTAGTGTGTGTGTGTGTGTGTGTGTGTGTGTGTGTGTGTGTGTGTGTGTGTGATTTTAAGCATTAGAATTCTAAATATGTGTGTGAGGCTGTCTTTCCCTCTTAAATACTTTTTGAACTCAGGATGCTCATTTTGCAGATTTCTAGAAAGAGAGAAGTAGAAGGAGACATGTTGGAAATCATTCATGAAGTTGCTGATCCTCTGTGCTCTCAAACATTTTGGTCCATTGAGATGTCTACCGCAGTTAGATCTAGTGTTTGTTTGAAGTCCCATCATGCTTTCTCTGCCCCTTCTTTCTATTGTTCTCAGCACTGTGAGGTATCAATGAGTGAATACACTTTTACATCAGCCATTCCCATGCCTCCCCACTTCCCAGCTACCTCCTCTCTACTTCTTCTAAAGAGGTAAATCTAGGCAGAGCCATGGGGATGGGGGTGGGGTGAAGGGAGGTCTGTGGCTAGGATGCATTTCCTGAGAAGGCCTAGGCTTTCTTACAGGATAATAAGAGTCAAAGTGGTCCTCTGTAAATGATGGCACTAAAGCCTGCTAAATGTTACTGTTTTAAAAGTTAGGATAAAAATCTCCATGAAACCCAATATAAAGTTCTTTTCTTTCTTGGCTGTACTAAGAGAGAGGTGGGGAACTGATACTACTATTTCCTGGTTTGTATCTCAAATGGCCAAGGGAGCTGGATGCTACTTTTGTTTGTTATCTTGCCCTAGGGCAAGCAGATCTGAATCATGTAAGGCACAGGCTGAGCAAGCTACTGTCAGTGTTGCTTCACAGTCTCTGCCTCCAGGTTCCTGCCTCGAGTGACTGTCCTGGGTTCATGCTGGATGGACATGCTCTCCCAGGTTCTACACAGACAGCAGTGGCTCAAGTAGGTTTCCACAAAACCAGTTAGCTTACAGCAGCACACAGTGAATTCCATCTACTTCTCAATGTTTCCTGTTTTGGTGAAACACTATTTCCTAAAATCAGTGCTGGTGCAAGTCTCTGCAGAAATATTCCATGATCCACTTGATTTTCTTAAACCACTAGAAATACTGAATGGCTTCCCAGCAAAGCAGCATCCTGTCAGAAATTTAGGACCCTGAAAAAATTACTTGTCTATATGAGCTTGAATTTACTCATTTTTTAATTAAACTTCTAAAATTTATTTTACAAGCCAACCACAGTTCCCCCCCACCATTCCCTTCACCCACCTCCTTTCTACCGCACCCCTCCCCCATCTACTCCTCAGAAAGGGTAAGGACTCGCATGGGAGTCAACAACAAGCATGGCACATTAAGTTGAGGCAGCACCAAGCTCCTCTCCACTGCACTAGGGCTGAGCAAGGCATCCCACCATAGGAAACAGATTCCAAAAAGCCAGCTAATGCACCAGGGACAGATCCTGCTCCTGTTGCTAGGGGCCCATAAAGGAACCAAGCTACACAACTGTAACTCACATGCAGAGGGCCTAGGTCAGCCCCATGCAGGCTCCCTAGCTGTCAGTATAGAGTCCATGAGCTCCCACAAGCTCAGGTCATTTGCCTCTGTGGGTTTCCCCTTCATGATCTGGACACACCTGGCTCCTACAATCTTTCCTCCCTCTCTTCAACAAGACTCCCAGATCTTGGCCCAGTGCTTGGCTATGGATCTCTGCATCTGCTTCCATCAGTTAGATGAAATGTTCTATGATGACAATTAGGGTGGTCACCGATCTGATTACAGGAGAAAGTCAGAGGCTAATTCCAGGCCTCTCTACTACTGCTAGGAGTCTAAGCTGGGGTCATCCTTGTGGGTTCCTAGGATTTTCCTTGGCACCAGGTTTCTCCCTAACCTCATAACGGCTCCTCTATCATGGTATCTCTTTTGGTTGTTCTCTCTCTCTGTCCCTCCCCCAACTCAACCATCCTGATGTACCCATCCCCTATCCCTCCTCCACTCCCAGTTAACCCAGGAGATCTCATCTATTTCCCCTTCCTAGGGTGATCCCTGGGTCCCTTCTCCTTGTTACCTAGCTTCTCTGGAGCTGTCTGTGGGTTGCAGTCTGGTTATCCTTTGCTTTATGCCTAGTATCCACTTATGAGTGAGTACATATCATGTTTGTCTTTCTGGGTCTGAGTTACCTCACTCTGGACGATATTTTTCTAGTTCCATCCATTTGTCTGCAAATTTCATGATGTCATTTTTTTTTAAACCACTGAGTAATACTCTACTGTATAAATGTACCACATTTTCTTCATCCATTCTTTGGTTCAGGAGCATCTAGGTTGTTTCCAGGTTCTGGCTAATATGAATAATACTTCTATGAACATAGCTGAGCAAATATCCTTGTGGTATGATTGAGCATTTTTTGGGTATATGCTCAAGAGTGGGTCTTTAAGGTAGATTAATTCTTAACTTTCTGAGAAACTGCCATACTGATTTCCAAAGTGACTCTACAAGTTTGCACTCCCACCAGCAGTGGAGGAGTGTTCCCCTTGCTCCACATCCTCTCCAACATAAGCTGTTATCAGTGTTTTTGATCTTAGTCATTCTGACAGGTGTATGAAGATATCTCAGAGTTGTTTTGATTTACATTTCACTGATGACTAAGGATGTTGAGCAATTTCTTAAATGTCTTTCAGCCATTTGAGATTCCTCTGTTGAGAAGTCTCTGTTTAGAAATGTATGCCATTTTTAAATTGGATTATTTGGTATTTTGATGTCTAATTTCTTGAGTTATTTATATATTTGGTTGATCAGTCCTCTGTCAGATGTGGGGTTGGTGAAGATCTTTTCCCATTCTGTAGGCTGTCATTTTGTCTTATTGACCATGTATGTCCTTTGCCCTACAAAAGCTTCTCAGTTTCGGGAGGTCCCATTTATTAATTGTTGATCTCAGTGTCTGTGCTACTGGTATTATATTCAGGAAGTGGTCTCCTGTGTCAATGCATTCAAGGCAACTTCCCACTTTCTCTTCTATCAGGTTCAGTGTGACTGGATTTATGTTTAGGTCTTTGATCCACTTTGACTTGAGTTTTGTGCATGGAGATAGATATGGATCTATTTGCAATCTTCTACACATTGACATACAGTTATGTCACTACCATTTGTTGAAGATGCTTTCTTTTTTCCTAAAGAACTTGTAGAGACATCACCATCCCTGACTTCAAGCTCTTCTACAGAGCAATAATCCTAAAAACAGCTTGGTACTGGCATAAAAACTAACATGTGGATCGATGGCATCGAATTGAAGACCCTGATATATATCCACATACCTATGAACACTTGATTTTTGACAAAGAAGCTAAAATTGTACAGTGGCATTTACTCATTTTTACATGGAAATACTAGAAAACTAATGCAGAGAGCTGAGACAAGGGTCAAAGTGACCTACACGGCACACAAATCTTTTGTAGGTGCACACATTTGGTATCAAAGTTTAAAAAGAATTTTTTCTTAAAACATTCTTGAAGATTTACATTGCATCAACTGCTATATTTTCTATGGATTTACTTACTTACTGTACTAAATGATCAGTTTGTCAGATATTGCTGGTATATAAAAAATACAATTAAACTGTATACTGACTTCTGCACCGTGTCACCCTCACGAGTTTTCCTTGTTTGTAATCATGGAATCATTTCATAATGCCAGTTTTGCTTCTTCACTTTCAATTCTGTTAATTTTGCTTTGTAACAGTGTGAACAACAACAAAAAAAAAACTACTGGCAGGAGTCTGACTGTAGAGACTGGTGGACTGATTGGACTCTCAGTGCTGTGGAGATATTGGGACTTTACAGATACAGAAGCTAATTACTTTACCTTGGGCTAGTAGTAGCCTTCTGGAACACCCATGCCTTGTCCCTATATACTCTGTATCTGAACTAACACCTCATGACAATAAGTAATAAAAAGCTCTTAGGAGCTACTAGCTTTAGCAAAACACTAGTTTCCACCATTCCAAGAGCTATGGATGTCATCATCATCTTAGGCCTCTCCATCCATCTTACTGTACCTACCTCTCTGATGTACCCACCAATATATTTTAAACTTGCCTTGATTTATGACTTTCTCTATTCCATAAAACTATAAAAACTTAATGAAACTGCTTCCACTTAGAACATGGAATTTAGGGTAATGTACATCTGTGTTCTTGGGCCACAGTTACTCATAATGGCTTTAGTGAAATAAACTATCTCTTATTCTCTTTAACATGAGAGCTGTGGCTGGGTGGTGGTGGTGCACACTTTTAGTCCTAGCACTCAGGAGGCAGAGGCAAGCATATCTCTGAGGTCAAGTCCAGTCTGGTCTATAGAGTGAGTTCCAGGAAAGCCAAGACATAGAAAAATCCTGTCTTGAAAAACAAAACAAAAAACAAACAAAACAACAAACAAAACAAAACAAAAAGATGAGAGCTGTAAGGTCTATATGCAACAACAGGATCTCAAGTAGCTTAGGGTGGCCTTGAACTTCTTGTACAGCTGAAGATAACCTTGAACTCTTGATCTCCTACCACTACCCCATGTGTTATTACTTTGTTTAAATAACTCACCAAATTTAAGTAAAGTTGTTTCATGAGCACAGGTTGGGGCTTATTTACTGGAGTATGAGTGAAGTTACCAGTAGCTACACCACCTAAGAAAAGTGACTCTTCTTCTTCTAACAGTCACTAAGTGCCTACAGCTTCTTACCCAGGGGTGGGTCCTCATGAGCCCCTCCTTTATCCATACTGGACCATTGCTAGGCTCAATTTTGTGCAAGTAACTCACAGCTACTGTGAGTTCCTGAGAACAGCAGCTATATCATGTCCAGAAGACAGCATTTTACAGTTGTCAAACCCTGATGCTATTGCTGTGATAAAAAAAACACTGACCAAAAGGAACTTGGGAAGGAAAGGGCTTATTTCATTGTATAGCTTGTAGTTCATCATTGAGGGAACTCAAGGCAGTAATTGGAGGCAGAAGCTGAAGTAGAGGCTGTGGAGGAACAGTGATCACTGGCTTGCTCAGCCTTCTTTGTTTTGTGTTCCAAGACCACCTGGCCAGGGGTGGCACCACCCACAATGGGCTGGGCCCTGGGCCCTCCCACATCAATCACCAATTAAGAAAATGCCCTACAGACTTTTATACAAGCAAATCTGATGGAAGCTTTTTCTTACTTGAGAGTCCCTCTTACCAAATGACTTGTGTCAAGTTGACACAAAGTTCACCAGCCAAATAGCATTCTTTCCTGTCCTCTAGCTTTTACATTCTTTCTCCCTCTCTTTGGATGTATTTCCTGAGTTTTGGGGGTGGGAAGACAGATAATAAAGATGGCTTGTCCTGGGCAGAACAATCAGCATTGACATATTCGCAGGACTTTGATCAGGCATGAGTTTCTGTATTAACCGATGTCTACTGCTTCTTCAACTAACGTTGAAATCATTACTCTATGGGCACAAAACCAAACCTTCAGAAGGCAGCTGCCCTAATGTCCATGCCACTGCTGCACCAGCACTGGCACATTCTTCCCAACAGGGAACTGGAGCCTCCGAGGGCCACCACTGGGCAAGATCATTGACACGTTTTCTCCCCATCATCCCACACGAAGCCTTCTGTGAAAGCTACTCAGCAGAGAAGAAGCTGCGGGCTCTGCTCCAGCTCGATTTTTGTGTTGTGATGGTTAATTCTGATCTGCCCCTTGAAATCCCACCTTTGGCGCTGCCCTGTGTCCTGTTGTAAAAGCCTCTTTTGAACTCTGCTCCTTGCCCTCTCTCCACCTTTTCCTTTTACACCCCTACACCTGGCAAAATTGTCAGGATTAAAAAATAAATAAAAAAAGAAAGAAAGAAATTAAGAAGACAGATGCTAGCATGGATGTGGAGAAAAGGGAACATTTATTCACTGACTGTGGGAGAGCAAACTGGTAGTTACCATGGAAATCAGTGTGGAGGTGCCTCAAAAAGCTAACAATAGATCTACCAGTAGATTCCTACTTAAAAAAACAAAAAACTTTTTTTTGTTGCCAATAGGTTGCTCTTCACAAACTGACAGCAAGACCCCATTGCTGAAGACAAGCCCACACTACTCACTGAGCATGGACAGGTTGAGCTGGTGCCCACACAGAACTCCACCTCCATGAGGCATTTTGGTGACATGTAGTTTTGTTGTGGTTGTTCCGCTTGTCTTCCTCACTCTAGTTAGTCTCTGAAGGTGCTGAGAACTCTATTCTTTCTTATCATTTTAATCTTTTATTAATTTACTCTTATGACTCTTTAAAATAATTATTTGCTCATTTTTATTGTATGTATATGCACAGTGGGGGGGGGATTTTGCCATGTTGTGTGTAAAGAAGTCAGGGCACAAGTTAGGGGAGTAGATTCTCTTATCACCCTGTGGGTTCTGCAGCTGGAACTCAGCTAAACAGGCTTTCATGGTATCCCTACCTACCTCACTTAAGGTTCTTATTAATGATTTCACAGAATCAACTTTTTTGTTTTCTCTGTTTGCTTATGTCATTAATTTCTACTCATATTTATATTTCTTCCATTTCTAACGCAAATTTATTCTATTCTTTTCCTTTTTTTTTGTTTGTTTTTTGTTTTGTTTTGTTTTTGGAGACAGGGTTTCTCTGCGTAGCTTTGTGCCTGTCCTGGATCTCACTCTGTAGCCCAGGTGAGCCTCGAACTCACAGAGATCCACCTGCCTCTGCCTCCTAAGTGCTGGGACTAAAGACGTGTGCCACTACCACCCATTTTCTTTTCCTTTTAGAAAAAGGAAGGCTCGTTAATTTCAATCTTTTTTTTTTTTTTAAGTGTGAACATTTTAATTTTATCCACATGGGTGTGTTTGTGTGTGCCTTGTGTATTTGGGTGCCAGAAGAGGCCAGAATGTAATGAAACACAGTGACTGAGAAAAAACCATTAGTTAACTGTTATAAATCTATACAAATTTAAGTTATGAGACACTGAAAGACTAAGTATTCCTCAATGACACTGTCACCTATTTGCAAATATATAATGTATTTGTGGCTGTACATGGGACAGTTAAATCCTGCCAGGTAAGATTATGACTTGGTTATTGTTTCATTTGGAAATTAAGCATGACAGAAGAAAATGTGATTGCTTTTCTTCAAGTTGACAAGGGATGGACTTGGGATGACTAATCTTGGTTATCAACTTCATTATAATTTGAATTAACTGGAACCAAACTGCTGGGCACTCCTTCGAAGGATTTTCTTAATCAGATAATTTGAATCAGAAAGACATGCCCTAAATCTGGGCCACACCTTCTGGTGGCAGCATACAGAAAAGGGCACGGAATAATGAAACTGTCTTCTGCTTGCTTGCTTTCACTCTCGGCAACACCCTCTATCAGGTTGCTGCAGCATTTCTCTACCAATATCAGAACTAACGTTTTCATGAGTCTAATGTAGCCTGAAGAACAGCAGCTCTACAGCAATCCTCCAGGACTCCAGCACCAGATTGGACTGCTATGACAGCCTTGTGTTTCCGTAATGAGAAAGCTATTGTTGGACTACTTAGACCACATCCTGTGAGCCAGTCTAAGAAATCCCCTTTTAATATATATTCATTCTATATGTTTGTTCGCTAGTTAGAGGACCCCCACTAACAGAAGACCATTTCACTTTAAAACCATTCATGAATAAAATGGCAAGAACAGCATTCCGCCCAGTGCTGGCTATTACAGCATTCTGTTCAGTACATCCCAAGTATTCTCACAGTCTAACTGCCTGACTTGCCTGTGTCAGGTCTCTCTCCATAGAGTGGAGAGGGCAGGGACTGCTTAATTTGCCGTCATTAACCTGGAAATTCAAACTGCTCAATGCAAGCACATGGTTTATGCTTGTTACTCTTGATGGTGAGGAATTGCCATGACATCCTGTCTCAAAAGCAAACCCCAAACTAACAAGGTGGAAGAGGGAACACAGCATAGATGGGCAAGAGTACTAGCTTACTGTTCACATTTTATCTGACCAGGATAATCTATGGGTGTGGATTCCTTTCACAGACAAGGAGCTTGGATGATTTTAGTTCAAGTATGTCTATATATACACATATGCTTTTATAGCAGGCTGCAGCTCAGACACACCACCTGCATTCATAGGAGATGCTGTACATTGTGTGGTTGTGTCCTGGAAGACAACAAGTAAGTATAGTATCATTTTCAGAAGCTTCTGAGACATTGGGGAATAGTACAACCAAGCCATGAGAAGTGTGTGTAAGGAAATTTGAACTTTTAAAGTTATTCTATGAGCTGGGTAGCAGTGGTGCATGCCTTTAATCCCAGCACTTGGGAGGCAGAGTCAGGCGGATCTCTGTGAGTTCAAAGCCAGCCTGGTCTATAGAGCGAGATCCAAGACAGTCACCAAAACTACACAGAGAAACTCTGTCTCAAAAACAAACAAACAAACAAAAGTTATGCTATAAATTAGTGTGATGCAGTGTTCATAAAAATAATCTTCCACTTTGGGAAGTAGAATGAGATTCGTCCTTTAGCTGCCCTGGCACTGGGTAAGGTAAAACATACACACTGACTCACGTCAAGAGTCTCCCAGCACTGTTTGTGGGTACCTTGTGACTAGGTGAGAGGGACGCGCTCTTTAGATTATTTTAGATTACCAAGAGGAAATGTCTCACAGGGAGGCAGTAAGACGTTAGTGGTTAGAATAAGAGAGCCCAGAACTAGATTCATTCCGTGAGACAGTTCACCATTCTGTGCTTGGAATAACATTCTAAATAAGTGAATTCCTCTCTTTAAGTACTAAGGTGTAAAACAAACCCCCTTAACCACTTTCCCATTTCTCTGGCTGTTACCATGTGGTACAGAGCAGCTTGCGAGGCCTGGAGAGGAGACTTCATTTTGACTTCTGTGGCTGATGAACAAGACTCCCCAACTCTGCATGTGTCCTCACTCCCATGCATTCAGCTGACTTTAATTCCTATACCTTTTCCAAACTCAAAATTTTGTTTCTGTCACCCATCTGGAAAACCTGAATTGCTAGTCATATTCATATATTTGTCTTTGTAGGTGTAATCTTTATGTGAAAGCACTGAGAGATATGGAAGTAGCAGAAAGTTTCCCTGTCCAGACACGTGCCTCACGTGGGAAACCGACCTGTGGTACTGGGTCTTATGTCAGTGATCTCATCACTCAGTGTAGTTCTATTTGTAAGGTAAGGTTTTGTTAAGGATACAACAATAGGTAACTTGAAATACAGTACCACCTACATTTGCCCCTGTCCCAGCCAATCACTCATCTCCATCCACCTGGGAAGAACCACATCAATCAGGAGACATATTCACAGTGGTGAATATAATGGCACAGGCTATAACCCCAGTACCAAGTTAGACAGACCATAATTTGAGGCCATCTGGTGCTGTATACAGCAAGTTCAAAGCTACTCTGTGATGCACAGTGAGACCCTGTCTCAAAAAATAAATAAGCAACGACAAAAGAAAGCAGAAGCTGTCTGTGGAACCACACTACCCTTTCCAGTAACACAAAAAAGGTCTTACATGCCGGAAGCATGAAGGCTCTAAATTATATAGTTAGTATTTGCCTTAGAAAAAGGTTCCCCCTTCTGTGTGTGTGTATGTGTGCACATGTGTAGATGTAATTCTGAACAGTTTTATTAAATAAGAAACACAGAACCAAATGCAGAGTTAAAAGCCCAGAGATCAGAGAGCAGTAGCCAAAAGCTGAGCCCACCTTCTTACCACCCACTGCTGCTGCTGCCGTCCTTCCACTGAGCAAGAAACCTTCTCCTGTGTGTCTGTCTTTTTATTGACTTTCTGTTCTGCCTTCTCATTGGTTGTAAACCCAACCACATGACCTCCTTGTCACTGCCTGTGTATACAGACTCTATGGTTGATATTGAGATTAAAGGCGTGTGTCTCCATGCTGGCTGTGTCCTTGAACACACAGACTCTACCTGCCATGTGATTGGATTAAAGGCATGTGCCACCACCGCCCAGCTTCTGCTAAGGCTTGCTATTAGCTCTGACCCCCAGGCTACTTTATTTATTAACAAACAAATAAAATCACATTTCAGCACAAATAAAATATCACCATACACATGTATTTACATGCATTGAAGTCAGGGCCTAATGTGTGCAAATCAAGCATACAATCAGAGCTATATCCCAATCCTGAAAAGTTTTTATTTCCTGCCTTTATCAGCTTCATTGAAGAATGTTTCAAAAATTATAAATTATAAAAAACTAAAACTAGGGTTAGGGATTTAGCTCAGTGGTAGAGCGCTTGCCTAGCAAGTACAAGGCCCTGGGTTTGATCCTCAGCTCAAAAAACAAAACAAAACAAAACAAAAAACCAAAAATACAAAAACAAAAACAAAAACCAACTCTATTATAATACATGACAAAGAAAGCAAACTAGATTTGTAGAAAGAGGTTTAAATGGTATAATAATTCCTTGGAGAACTTCAGTGCCCACTTCCTTCCACACTTCCCTTTCCTTGATTCAGTGGTGCGATTTCACTGCTCCACAGAGAGGGAGCAAGGGAAACTGTGGACGTGTGTGTCAGCACATGCACATGTGCCAAGAAGAAAGATTAAGTGACTATGTGGGTGTTTACACTGAGGTTGGAGCAGTTCTAAGCAGTCCACCAGGGATTCCGGGAATCTAGTCAGGCTGGCTGTTCTATTCTAGGTCACTGTCAGAGGCAGCAGTTCCCAAGATCAACAAGATCTTATTCTCTACTTCATAACCTCTTACAAGCACCAACTCAAGAAAAAGGGAGAAGAACCTGAAGTATGAAGTATAAAAGTAAAAAGCAAGAGACAAAGAGAGGGGCATGGGAGCAGGAGAGGCAGGAGAGGCTTGGCCCTGAGCAGAGGAGCTCCCCAGAAGAGGAGGAGGGCTGCTTCCCCACAGCTGGGAACAAGACACAGGACACTGCGTTCCCCTTTTCTCAAAAACAACCAGGCATGAGATCTCAAAGTAAACAGTTAATCCTGCTGTTTATCTTTTTAACATGAAGAGATATTAACAACATGGTTTTTGCTATACAGAAATGTTTCTTAGTCATTTAAAGATTGTATGTTTTTTTTTCTGCTAAAAGTATGACACAAGCTTTCTTCTCTCTTTCTTAAATGCGTTTGTATTGAAATAGGGTCTCCCGATGTATCTCAGGCTTGCCTCAAACTTGAAGCATTTCCTTCATTTCAGCCTCCCAAGTGCTGCTGGCATTACAGGCACGTGCCACCATGCTTGGTATGAACTTTCCAGTGTCACTGGACAGGAGCAAATAATAGTCACCCCTTGCAAAATGGGAACTTAGTATGGTTTTAATGTTGTGTAGGATCCATGTCCACCACCACTGTCACAATACTCAGCAGTTCCTATGAGATTATGTTTGACCTTGCTCATGTTATCAGGCATCCCAGACTCAGGCAGAAAATTTCAGGAAGGAGAGAATGCAGAACAGTTGCAGACAGTAGCAACCCTCCTCTTTCCCAAGTTCCTCACTCCACATGTATGGAGGGTCACAGCCAGTTTCACCCCCCAGATCCCTCAATTTCTATTTTGAGAGAGGCTGCCCCATGCTGTGTGCTTCAATAAACAGTACTGTCTGCTGAATGTCAGACTTTTGTCTCTGCTGCTTCAGAAACCAAAAGGGTTCTATATTTTGGGTGGGGTACAGAAAACAAGTCTCATGTAGTTCAAGCCTCAACGTATGTAGTCAAGGATGACTTTGGATTGCTGATTCTTTTTCTACTGTATGAGTACTGGAATTATAGGTGTCTAGTACAACGACTAGTTTTATGAAGTACTGGGGATCAAACCCAGGTCTTTGTTGATGTAAGCAAATGTTCTATCCACTCCACTTCAATACCACCATTTTTTTTTTAAACTATGTAACTTAGATTGGCTCTGAACTCATGACCTCCCAGCATTAGCCTCTTGAGTGGTGCGATTACAGGCACATGATATTATGTTTGGTTTTCAATGGTCCCCTGATCACCGACTTCCTCCCACCTTTGTCATTTCTGACATCTGGAAGTTACTAATCTGTCATTATTAAAAATGTATCATTTCAAAAATGCCATATAAATAGAATCATCCAGGATATAATCTTTCGAATTGAATTTATTTCCCTCAGTATAATTTCTTGGTAACATAAGCTACTATGTTATCTTTATTAATAGCTTTACTGATATAGAAGCAAATATTAGTAGTGTATAGAGCGGTGGTTCTCAATCTTCCTAATGCTGTGACTGTTTAATACCATTCCTCATGTTGTGGTGACCTCTAACCATAAAATTATTTTCATTGCTACAGCATAACTGTAATTTTGCTACTATTATGAATCATAATGTAAATATCTGATATACAGGATATCTGATAAGCGACCTTAAAGAAGGCAAGACCCACAGGTTGAGAACCACTGGTATAGAGTATGTTGCATATATGATAATATTATTATGCTTACCCTTTTTGCTGAATGATGTTCTATTACATGTATATATTACATTTTAAAACTTGTCCATCAGCTGATGAACATTTGGGGTTGCTTCTATAAACTAAGAGTAATTCTACCATGAAAGTCTAAGCAGTTGTACAGACTTCTGTCAAGTCTCATGGGCACAAACTGAGGCTGAAATTACCCTGCTATTATGCAATAATCTTTTTGTACATTGTGAAGATATGTCATTCTGTTTGGTTTAATAAAAAACTAAGCAGCCAATAGGTAGGCAGGATTTTTAGGCACCCAGGATGCTGGGAAGAAGGGTTGAGTCTCGAGGAGATGCCAGGACTCAAGAGCAAGCAGCATGGGCATTATAAAGTAAAGGTAAACAAGCCACGTAAAAGAACATAGGTTAAAAGATATGGGTTAATTTAAGTTATAAGAATTGGCTAGAAACAAGTCTAAGCTATTGGCCAAGCTTTCATAATTAGTAAGAAGTCTCCGTTTCATGATATGGGAGCTGGTTGGTGAGAAAGACTAGCTACACTGTTATAAGGTAACTGTTTAACATTTTGAGGTTATCCTAGACTATTTTTTCCAAGTGGCAGCAACATTTTACCATCCCAGCAGAAGTGCTACTTTATTAAGGTTTAGATTTATATTTCTTCATGACTGCTGGTAATCACCGTGTGCTTACTGGCCCATTTGTGCATTTTCTTTGAAGAAATGTTTGTTCAAAAATTTGACCATTTTAAAATATGAGTCTCATATAGTCCAGGCTGATGTTGATCTTGCTACATGTCTCTCATGGTTGTTGTTGTTATTTTTACTGCTATTGTATAAACAATTCTTGCTTTTCTTTGATTTCAAAATGGCTTTTTGTTTTAGTGAAAAAAAAAGAGGGATGGAAGGATATGCTCTAGTATAGCTTATTTATTACTCACAATGCATCAGCAATGATAGGTAGATTGTGGTTTGTTCTCTTTCACTTATTCCCCAAGCTACCCCAAATGAGTATTCATCTGTACCTTCTTTCTCAGGCCCATTATTCATTAAATCACATAGGGCAACAGAGTAAAGAATAAAATATAGATCAACTATGGGACATACACTTTTGAAATACCACAGGGAAGATTTAGTTTACTATGTTTTCTCTCTGGCCACCAAATGGCACAGTGGTCAAGAATAGTTATCACATACTCTTGTAGCCAACACTCTGAAAAAGAATGAAGCTTCATACTATGAGTGAGTACATACAATGTTCGTCATTCTGAGTCTGGGTTACCTCACTCAGGATGATTTTTTCTAGATCCATCCATTTGCCTGCAAACCTCATGATGTCATTGTTTTTCTCTGCTGAGTAGTACTCCATTGTGTATATGTACCATATTTTCTTTATCCATTCTTCAGTTGAAGGGCATCTAGGTTGTTTCCAGGTTCTGGCTGTTACAAACAATGCTGATATAAACATAGCTGAGCAAAGGCCCTTGTGGTATGATTAAGCATTCCTTGGGTATATGCCTAAGAGTGGTATAGGTGGGTCTTGGGGGAGATGGATTCCCAATTTTCTAAGGAAGCGCCATATTGATTTCCAAAGTGGCTGTACAAGCTTGCATTCCCACCAGCAGTGGAGGAGAGTTCCCCTTGCTCTACATCCTCTCCAGCATAAGCTGTCTTCTGTGTTTTAGATCTTAGCCATTCTGACAGGTGTAAGGTGGTATCTCAGAGTCATTTTGATTTGCATTTCCCAGTAAGTACTCACTCATAATAGGATACTAGATGTAAAACAAAGATGACTAGACTGCTACACAACTCCAGGGAGGCTACCTAAAAAACAGGACCCTGTACTGAATCCACCAGGTTCAAATGAATCCCCAGGGAAGTCTTGGCCCTGGAGGGGATGGGAATGAAGGGCAGGGGCTGGGGGTAGGTGGGGGCTGGGACGGGAGAGGGGAGGACAGGGGAAAACATGGCTGATGTGTAAAATTAAAACACAAACATAATAAATTTTAAAAAAAGAAAAAAAAAAAGAATGAAGCTTCAGACTCAAGGCCCCACTGTTCACAGTGGATCAATGTCTCTTCAGTACATGTAGAGGAGTATGTTCCTTGGGGTTTATCTTGACTGCTAACTGATATACAAGAGCCTAGCCCACTGTCAATGGCACCATCCTTGTGTTGGGCTCTATGAGAAAGCCAGTTAAGCATGAGCCTGAGAGTGAACCAACAAGTAATACTCCTGCATGATTTCATCTTCAAGTTCTGGCCTGAATTCTTGCTGTGACTTCTCTCAATAGACCACAGCTACTGTGAACTGAAATAACTCAGTAATACTAGTATAAATTCTGAGTAGTTACATAGACTTGACACAAGTCTCATGGGCATAAATTGAGCATGAAATAATTGTGTTATAAGGCAACTCCCCCCACCCCCATTGTTCTCCATCAGAATGTTTTATCACATCAACAAAAAGGGTAATAGAATACTGGAGTAACTTTCTGGGTTCTGCAGCTCCAATGTAGGAGCCAAAGGAGGGTCTGAATGCAATGCACCATGGGAAGTGTGTGAGCACATTACTGCAACCAGTCTTCCGGCACAACAGGGAGTGCTGAGTCATGCTTAGACAATCTGCTTCTGAGTCAGGGTTTCCCACTCTTCAGTGCCCTAGAAACCAGTCGTGTCTGATATAACGGCTTATCAATTATCTCATCTGTGAAGTACACATATACACTCTACATGTTCTGAGTCCACCAGATGAAAAATAGCTTTAGCAAAACACATACACACAAGCCCTTCCCAAAATACTAATTAAAACCATGTAAGTTATTATACAATTCTGGGAACAGCTATTCTAGGAACAAAATTACTGAAACATGTTAAATTGTTTTAATGTACTTTAAATGAATTATGTTCAATTTTCAAAACTAAACCATATTCAGTTTTCTGTCCCAGAAACAGTAGCTAAGCAGCCAAAAGTTAGAAGGCAACCCTCTTCCTTCCAGGTCCTGGGTGTGAATTTGCTTTCCACTGCTCACTTCAATCTGTAAGATGCCTGTTAAGCCTGCTCAACAGGCCTCCAACTTCCTACCCAGTGGGGGATTCCCATCTGGCCTCATGCCAGTACTGGACACTTTCAGGTTCATTTTGCCATGGTCTACCCTACATTTTTTTGTTTATCACATGAACAGACTGGTCACATCTCCTCCCCTTGTAG
Source organism: Onychomys torridus (assembly GCF_903995425.1). NCBI lineage: Eukaryota > Metazoa > Chordata > Mammalia > Rodentia > Cricetidae > Onychomys > Onychomys torridus. The sequence goes on from NC_050450.1 coordinate 3,025,071, forward strand.
CTCTGTTGCTGACCTTCCTTCCTGCCAGTTTTCTAGAGACTATGGGCTTTACTAACCCCTGTTTACATCTCTTAATCACTTTTGTAAAAATTAAAACATTTAAACACTTTCAAATTTACTAAAAACTTCTAAATAAAGTACAAAACTTGCTTCTCTCCTAACTTATTCCAGAGAAGTCCCCCCTGAAGCCCCTTCATCTCCAAGTATGCTAATGTCTGTTCCATACAAATCAGATCGTCCATCCTACAGTCTTGGTGGGACAGTAACACAGACAGTAACACTGGCAGTAATGCAGACAGTAACACAGACAGTAACACTGGCAGTAACACAGACAGTAACACTGGCAGTAACACAGACAGTAACACTGGCAGACAGTAATACTGGCAGGCAGTAACACAGACAGTAACACTGACAGTAACACAGACAGTAACACTGACAGTAACACAGACAGTAACACTGATAGTAACACAGACAGTAACACAGACAGTAACACAGACAGTAACACAGTAACACTGACAGTAACACTGACAGTAACACAGACAGTAACACAGACAGTAACACAGACAGTAACACAGACAGTAACACTGGCAGGCAGTAACACTGGCAGTAACACTTTTACCCACTGATGGCCTCTAGAGCTAATTTACTGGGCATCTTGTCAATATGTCTCTCTTCTCTGCAACTGGTTAGAGCTCTAAATCATTATCTTTGTTTCACTGTTATGACTGACATTATTTTTCTCAGGCACATGATGGTCTATTACTTTTCTCATGGCTGAGTTATATGGATCCTGTGAGTGTCCAGGAGCCTCATACATGTAATGGGCATTATCTATCAAATCACTGTGGAAGTGCCATGCTGCAAATGGAAGTGAGTGTCACACAATATTTGGAACAGATGTCATATTTGGTCATTAGATGACCATAATGTTTTTAAAATTATCTTAACATACCATTCTGAGCCATTTTATTCCACCAGGAAAACACAGATTTAAAAAAAATTAAATAACAAAATAACTGCATTTAAATAAATGTCATGAAAATGACATTTAAAAATTTCAATTAGGGTACAATCTTCTATCAGCTCTGCTGCCCACTCCTAACACGATGGAGAGTCTAATAGCATGCTTCTGGAGTGTGTGTTGAGACTATGAATTCTCGGCCACTTTTTCTCTTGCCTCAGCTTTTGTTCTTTTGTTCTTCTATACATTTTTTTTTTCAGGGGTGGTGGTGGCATGTACAGGATAGAAGTCAGCCTTTGAGTTCTCAGGACTTAGTTCTAAGACTTCCTACTGCAAATCCGAAATGACCTGGAGGTTTCCAGCGTCACCACAGGGTGGCTGCCTCTAAAAAAGCTGCTAATCCCTAGCTTTGGGCATTAGTGGGAAAACAACAGCTCAGTGTGTAGACAGTCAGATGATGCTCTGAACCACTGAACATTGAAGGTGCCCTATGTCCCACAGAGGACTGGCATTATGAAGAACATGGGGGGTTATATATAAAATAAGCTCCTCAATTTCCTTACAATAAGGTCTTGCTAGTGTATCATTAGTAGGGATAATGTAGAAGTGATACTGTAGACTTCCAAATACATTCTGAGTTGGCATATTTCAAATCATCCCACTGCGGATAGTGGATAGTGCTTTACTTGACTAAGACTAAGATGTCTAAATCAGGCAGTGGTGGCACGCCTTTAATCCAGTATTCAGTAGGTGGAGGCAGATGGATCTCTGGGAGTTCCATGCCAGCCTGGTCTACAAAGTGAGTTCCAGGACAGCTAGGATACGAAGAAACCCTGTCTCAAAACAAAAACAAAAACAACCAAACAAAGACTAGATGTCTGGCAGGCATCTTTGTACACTCCTCTCCTTCTCACGCTCGAGAGCAAACCCAAGGCTTCCTATATGCTAGGAAATCCTTGTCACGGAGTTAAATCCTCACCCCAATTTTTTTCTTTTTCATTTAGCATTACTGAAGAGTCGACATAGGTTCTCATAAATGCTAGGCAAACACTCTAACACTTAGCAACATCTGCAATCCTCTCACTTTAAAAAACAACAACAAAAAAAAAAACCCCAAAAAACCGCATATATGTAGTGACATACATTTGTTTTCAAAGCATTTTTTTCCAAATTGGTGTAGACACACAGATCCTTTCAGACTGTGTTATAATACATAATTATCACTATTTTATGTTCAAACTGTCTAATGTATAGCTAATGGGAGCCAGTTTTAACCTAGCTCTTATATCCTGTTAAGTCTTTTTCTTCTTATTTCTTTTTGCATGTGTCTCTCTGTTCTTATGAACTTGTGAATATACATATATGTGTAGCCTTTCTCTGTGTTCTCATGTACGTGAGTGTACATGCATGTGTGTGTAGGTCCAAGGTTGATATTGGAAGTCTTCCTAGGATCATGCTCCATCTTATTAAACGGAGGCCAGATCTTAGTTGAACTCACAGCTCATTATTATAGTTAGTTTTGCTAGCTAGCTTATTCTAGGGATACCCATTTATGCCTTTTTTCCTTTTTTTATTATTATATTTGTGTATTAATTTTACACATTAGCCATGGGTTCCCTTGTCCTACCCCCTCCCACACCCACCCCTACCTTCCCCCCAGCCCCTTCCCTCCATTCCCATTTCCTCCAGGGCCAAGACTCCCCTAGGGATTCAATTCAACCTGGTGGATTCAGTACAGGCAGGTCCAGTCCCCTCCTTTCCAGGCTGAGCAAAGTGTCCCCGTGTAAGCCCAAGGTTACAAACAGCCAGCTCATGCACTGAGGACAGGTCCTGGTCCCACTGCCTGGATGCCTCCCAAACAGTTCAAGCTATTCAATGGTCTCACTTATCCCAAGGGCCTGATCCAGTTGGGGACTCCACAGCTTTTGGTTCATAATTCATGTGTTTCCATTCGTTTGGCTATTTGTCCCTGTGTTTTTCCAATCGTGGTCTCAACAATTCTTGCTCATACAATCCCTCCTCTTTCTCAACAATTGGACACCTGGAGCTCCACCTGGGGCCTGGCTGAGGATCTCTGCATCCACTTCCATCAGTTATTGGATGAGAGTTCCAGCATGACAGTTAGGGTGTTTGGTCATCTGATCACCAGACTAGGTCAGATCAGGCTTTCTCTCGACCATTGCCAGCAGTCTACAGAGGATGTGTCATTGTGGATTTCTGGGGACCTCTCCAGCACTCTGCCTATTCCTGTTCTCATGTGGTCTTCATTTATCATGGTCTGTTATTCCTTGTTCTTCCTTTCTGTTCTTGATCCAGCTGGGATCTCCTGCTCCCCTGAGCTCTCTTTCCCTTGAACCTTGCCCTTCATTACTCCCACTATTGTCCAGGTTGTTCATGTTTTGAGTGCTACAGGTGGACCACCACACCAACCAACATTTACATGAGTTTTGGGGACCTGATCTCTAATCATCGTGCTTGCATGGCAGGCACTTTACTCAGTAAGCCATCTCAACAGCCCTTCTGAGGCAGGGTCACACACTGTAGCACATGTTGGCTGATAGTCCTCCTGCCTCAACCTCACACATACTGGGATAGCAGGCATTAGGTATCATGCCTCAGTTTTTTGAGGAAGGTTCACTAGACAGAACTGGCCTCAAACTTGGTAGCATTGGCTGGTGTCTTGCCTCAGCCTCCTGAATGTTTGGATTACAGGCATAAGTCCTACTCTTTTATTAACTTTTTCTTTTTAAATATGTTTTTAGCTGATATATAATTACATTACTTCCCCCACCCTTCCCCGCTCCAATCCTTCCCAGTTATCCTCCCTTGAATCCCTCCCTCCCGGTATATAGAAAAAATTACACATGTAACACTTTGAGTCCATTTTCTTTTTTAAAAAATATGTTAATTTATTAATTTTTTTTCCATTTTACATACCAACCCCAGTTCCCCCTCCTTCCCTTTCTCCCGCCTCCTCACCTCCCTCTCACTCTGCCCCCATCCACTCCTCAGAGTGGGTAAGGCCTCCCATGGTAGTCAACAAAGTCTGACATACCAAGTTGAAGGAGAGCCTAGTCCCTCCCCATTGTATCAAGGCTGAGCAAGATATCCCACCACAGGGAATGGGCTCCAAAAAGCCAGTTCATGCACCTAGGATAAGTCCTGGTCCTACTGTCAGGGACCTCACAAACAGATCAAGCCACACAACTGTCACCCACATTCAGCGGGCCTAGTTCAGTCCCATGCAGGTTCCCGAGCTGTAAGTCCAGAGTCAGTGAGCTCCAACTAGCACTGGTCAGCTGTCTCTGTGGGTTTCCCCATCATGATCTTGACTACTACTACTTCTATTTCTTCTCCTCCTCCTCCTCCTCCTTCTCCTCCTCCTCCTCCTTCTTTTTGAATGCCGTTTATTGAAGGAGGGAGGTCTTAAATATAGGCTTACAGCACAATGGGAGAACCCTGGAGGGCAGAAGTCGCTTCTAATGTTTGTTTTTTCTTTGTTTTTTAAAGCTGAGGATCAAACTCCGGGCCTTGCACTTGCTAGGCAAGCTCTCTACCACTGAGCTAAATCCCCAACCCCACTTCTGATGTTTTACAATCTTGCATCTAAACTGTTAATGCCCAATATGCAGGATACACACACAAGGAACTCTACTTAAGCATTCAGGAGGGTGGAATCTCAGAGGGAATTAGCATAGGGAGGATATCAAGGTCAAGGTCAGCAAGCAAGGCAACAGTTACCCAAAAGGGGGGGGGCAGGGTTCTACAGGTCCCCCCTTTTACTAAAAAATGAGCTTCTGACTTAGGTTGCATGGGACGACAGCAGGTCACCTTACCCGTCCATCATGGAGACACCTGCCCAGGCCACACAGGCACTCTGTCTTAGGTTGGTGAGTGGCTCCCAGGCATTACCCATCTCTGAATACTCATTATCATACTGTATGAGAGCTGTTGCCAAAGATCTCTAAATGGCGCTGGGCTTGCATTCTGTGTGTTCGACACAGAAAAGACCAACAGAAGTCTTAACCCACCCATAGCCAGTAGGCTAAAGGCAACTGAGCCATTCCCTTCCTTAACGAGCCTTACTGCAAATTGGAGACCTTGTAAGATGGTATCCCCAGAGCAAATGGAACTTGAGTTTGTAAATTTATAACTTTCAAAGCCAATTGAAATGTATATAACTATTGATTTAAATTTGTCATGCCCAATAGAATGAAAGATTAATTAACTGTGGTAGCTACTTTTGCTGCCAGGGTCTCCACTGTGCTAGCTGTAGTAACCAATTATGAAATGGCAATCCCAGAAACAGTAGTAGCAGTGGTTGTAGCTGTTATACCAGCAACAATGGCAGCAGTGATGTCAAATTCTCTTCTGGAGCATGTGGGTATCCAATGGTATGGACACAACTCCAGGAACACAAACCGCCAAGGCCCATTATTCTTGATCCCAGCACGACTTAAGCTGGCAGCTCTTCTGGAGAATGTTCTGTTGTTTGTATGTGGTATGTAGCCAGTTTCAGGGCTGATGACTGTTTATTGGATAACCAATAAGGGGGCTCACTCCTGGGAAAGCTAATTCTCTTCCCAGCAGTCCTGTTTACCTCTACTTCTTTGTCTAGGGAAGGGACCCCGTAAGGTTTCCTCCCTTCCCTGTTAACATGTCTATTGTCATTGCCACTGTTCCAGTCTTGTATACTCAGCTATTTTTAGGAGAGACTGTTGCACAGAAGAACTTCTGGTATTCTGGCTCTTATAATTCTCCTTGATGCAGAGCTGTGATGTAGATGTACATGATGGGGTTGGGTTCTCCAACATCTGCCAATCTCTGCACTGTGTCTAGTTGTGGTTTTCTGTGATGGTCTCTGGTTGTTGTAAAAAGAGGCTTCTTTGATGAGAGGTGGTAGTTACACTTATCCAGCAAAGGAGCTTAAGCACCATCCTTTCTTTTTCTTGTTGTCAACATTCCATGCCCACCCTCATTTAATATTTTATCTTATCCAAACACAGAACCAGACACTTTGCAAAGGAGCCCTGGTTTCTCCCAGTATTTAGAAGTATTTGTTTGCCAGCTGTAGTTCACCATTGCCCCAGAACCTTCAAGTAGGTAGAGCTTGGCAAATTGTTCACATATTGTCTCTCACACATATCAATACACATTTACTTCTGTTTATTCACACCACATCCATCTATTTGTTTTGAAAGCCATGAGTTGTAGACTGCCTCTAATTCTAATTAAATAATGTGATGTTCACTTTTGTTTTTTACCATTTGGAACTCACAGCTCAAATTCAACATGCCTAAAATGAAGTGTATCTGCTCAGTGCTCTCCAACTCATTTCTCTCCTGAATTCCTCATCCCATTTAGTAGACCAGTGCCATCTTGTTAACCAAACCTTGGAGTTCTTCCATACCCTTCCTTCCTCTACTTCTAATCACTCACAGATTATTGCATCTTCTAACTGTTACAGGCATGAACTAACTCTTTATTTATCAGCTTTATTTATAAAGGAATTAGAGCCTTTCCCCCTCTATTTGTATTTACAACAACTTTCTCCTATGTTCCAAAATTTCTAATCGCTGTGTAAAACACAAAGAATAAAATCCAAAGGCCTCACCCTACTGTTCCAGTCTTCAGCACCAAATCTCAATGATACCCATTCTATACACTGGCATCTTTGCCATTCTATAAACTCCCTAACTACAGCCCTACCCCATACACTCTCAAACCTGTTCTCACCTTCCATAATCTTCCCATACAAGTGCATGACTTGCTTGTTCATCTCCTTTATTATTTTACTCTTTTTCTTCAGTGGTTGATTTTCAAGTAAAAAATATTAGTCCTCATTTTCATTATGCCTTTTTTTTTATACCTATTTGTCTGCTACAAATCTTCCTCTAAATAAGGCAAATTTCAACAGCACATAGTTTATCTTTTTTTTTTCTCTAAATTTTATTTATGGTTGTCTCCCTTTCTCTTAGAAATAGTGCTTGACACATAATAGGCACATGATAAATATTTGCCAAATGAAAGTTTTAGTATGATTTTCTTAATCATATTACAAAGAGCTGAATTCTACATAACTTTGTATACCATAATCAACTAAACAATTCCCCCATACAGATAATCAGGTTACCATTATTTCCCCATGCTACAACAGACACTGAAGAGGAATATGGTCTGCATGACCTAAAGAGGAAATCCCTTTAATTTAAAATTAACTTTAAAAAGTGTCTTCCATTGGTTTCTGCATCTAAGAGCATGATGGTGCTTATCAAATGGTGTCCAGGAAAATAACATTTTTCCTGGACTCAATGCCTGGCCTTCATAGCCTGACCTGTTCTGCAAGGTCATATCCAGTTTGGCTTCTCCAGCTCAAGGTCTCTTGGACACCTTCCTCTTAAAAGTAAGTCCCCTAACTACAATTTTGGCTCCCACCACTCAATATAGTACTTAAAGGCATCTTTAAATCTCCCTCTCCTATGAATACCTAAGAACTATGCAAATTTATGCCTAAAATGGACCCTGAATCTCTCTACTTCCTATTACTTCTCCATTAGTTCTCTAATCTAGGTCATCAGCCTGACAGATCTGGATTCCTAAAAGGCCTGACCTGTTTTCTGGTACTCTTGTACTTGTACATTTCATTTGGTCTACAGTAGCCAGAACAATCACTTCAATTAGATACCACCTTGAAGGTGCCTCATCATCTATAGAACAAAAGTATAAACTCTTGTCCTGTCTCTGCTGCATGTCCCTCTGTCCTGGCTTCCTAGAACTACCAGGTTTCTGGTATATAAGCCAGAATAAGCTCCTTGAACACACCATGGATGTTTACATAGCTGAGGCTCTATGTCTGGGATGTGTGCCATCTGGAGTTTCTCATGGCTGCTACACCTCCCAACTACGCCCTAGCTAAAAGGCTTCTTAAACTTTCCTAACTGCTCTTTTCCAGTTAACTGTGGCTCCCTCCATATATTACTCCCACAACTGTGGTGGTATTGTGTTCCCCGAAATATTGTGCATGCTAATAAACTTATCTGGGGTCAGTGAACAGAATGGCCACAATATTAAACATAGAGGTTAGGCAGTGGTAGCACACGCCTTTAATCTCAGCACTCAGGAGAGAGCCAGGCAATCTCTGTGAGTTCAAGGTCACATTGGAAACAGCCATGCATGGTGACTCACACCTTTAATCTCAGGGAGTGATGGCAGAAAACAGAAAGGTATATAAGGCGTGAGGACCAGAAACTAGAAAAATTTGGATGGTTAAGCTTTTAGGCTTTGAGTAGCACAGTTCAGCTGAGATTCATTTGGATGAGGACTCAGAAGCTTGCAGTCTGAGGAAACAAGACCAGCTGAGGAACTGGCGAGGTGAGGAAGCTGTGGTCTGTTCTGTCTCTCTGACCTTCCAGCATTCACCCCAATAACTGGCTTCAGGTTTGTTCTTATTAATCAGACCTGTTAAGATTCCTGCTACACATGACAGTGTTATTTCACATAGTAATAGTAAATGTTCTATAAGAATTCAACATTTACCATGGCTAGACCATCTTTTAAATGCTTTGTGGGGGTTGTCTCATTAGCATACATCATCTCCACTGAACAGGCAGCAAAAGTGGGGCCTAAAATAGTTATTTCCAAAGTCACATAAACACATACAACCTTGTATCTCTGCTCCACTGGAAAGAAAACTTGAGAGTATGTTTTATCTCTTGTTCTTTGCTCTATACACTTAATGCTACAACATAACCTACATAACTTTTAAAATGCCTCATAATTACTTAAAAACAAAAGGTAACATGATCATCCCATCATCTTGGGAATATTCTCTCCCTGAAAACTTCTTGTGTAATAGTGTACAGTGTCTGCACTCTAAGGAGAGAGCTGTCTTCATTTTCTATTTAGTTGTCTGATCCAAAACTTCTTGTGGGTGTGCACATTTAACCTGTGATCCTCATGGCTTTTCCTCATTGGTCATTTTCACAGGACTGGCTTAGTTGAACATAACTGTGAGGTACAATTACTGCTATTGACCACTAACCAAGCAGCTTTCTAGTCCAACTGTTAGCCAGGACAGACTGACGGTGGTGTCCACCGGTTCCACAAACAGGAATACCACACTCCAAACCTTTGTCAAAACAGTGCTTAAAATTTAAGAACTGTAGCCAGGCGGAGGTGGCAAATGCCTTTAATCCCAGCACTCGGGAGGCAGAGCCAGTCAGATCTCTGTGAGTTTGAGGCTAGCCTGGTCTACAGAGTGAGATCCAGGACAGGCACCAAAACTACATGGAGAAACCTTGTCTCGAAAAACCAAAATAAATAAATAAATAAAAGATTAAATTAACCAGGCGGTGGTGGCGCATGCCTGTAATCCCAGCACTAGGGAGGCAGAGGCAGGTGGATCTCTGTGAGTTCGAGGCTAGCCTGGTCTACAGAGCTAGTCCAGGACAGGCTCCAAAGCTACAGAGAAACCCTGTCTCGAAAAACAAACAACAACAACAACAAAAAGATTAAATTAAATTAAATACTGTAATTAAAAGTATCTACATATCACTAACCATGATGAATGACCCCAAAAGAAGTTTACATAGTTGAACAGTCATATCATGATGTAGGGGGGTGGGGGAGGAGACCAACCATTATTGAATGGAAAGGATATGATGCCATATAAGGTTATAATGATACACAGATGAACTTTAACTTCCCTGGTATAGGGAGAAATAGCTTTCTAATAGAACAATATCATATATATTAGAACTCATACAATTCCAAGTTTTCCAATGAAATGCTTTTTGTTGTGTAATACATACATAAAATATTCTATAAAGGAATTTCAGCTTTCTCTAGAATATAAGGTTCACAGTTAGAGAACTATAGAACAGAATAATATAGAACAGAAACAGAATCTTGTCTCTATAAATCATTCAAATGTTACCATTTTCTATTAAAGTAAGTAAATTCAGGCTGAATTTGGTAAAAAATACTATGGATGTGTGTATGTGTCTCATGTATGTGCCTGGTGGCTGCAGAGGTCAAAAGAAGGTGTCAGATTTCCTGGAACTGGAGTTAGGGATGGTTGTGAACCATACATGGGTACTAGAAACTGAGCTTCGGTCCTCTGCAAGAGCAACAAGGATTCTTGTGGTCTGAAGTCCAATGGAGTCAGGCATTGGTTCTAGAGGTGGGATTCACATTCAGTGGATAGGAATGGATTATGGAGTTCCCTGGTGGGCTCAGGAGAAGGGAAAGAGAGTCTTCACCCCACCCCACCCTACCCCCACCCAGAAAAAGAGGTGGGGCCAAGGGGTTGCAAGGTCCTTTCCAGCCATAGAGAGGATGAGGATGGTGTGTCGGGGTTGCTTGCAGTTATCTCAGGTTTTATTCTTAATATTATCCCTGAGTTTTATTTTTAAAAGAGATAAAAGAAATCGCAATACTTAACCACTGCGCTATCTCTCCAAGAAATAAAGCTCTTCTTAAATACTGCGATAGGATCTTACCATGTAGACCTGGCTGGCCTGGAACTTCCTATGTAGACTACCGGGATGGCCCTGAACTTACAGAGGATCTGCCTGCCTCTGCTCCAGAATCCTAGGATTAAAGATGTGTGTCAACATTCCCAGTCTACATTCAATTTAAAAAGAGAAGCAACCTATCATTGTGAATGAGTTGTTAAGATTTTCAGGCCTTTATAAACCATTACCATAGTCTATGTATAAGGTGATGGTTTCACAGGCTGATACTAGCAATAGTTTTCAATGTAGCAAAATAAATTAAATTTATTTTAATATTAAACTAAATTAAAAATTCTAGACTAAGTTCACAAGATTGTATATGCTACAGTCCTTATGTATGACTAAAGGATCCATTCTAAGAGCTTTAAAAGTTCCAAATTTAAAAAAATATTTAGTATTTGGACATGTTCTGCCTTTCCACCAAATTGCTTTATTTATTTATTTGAGTAGATTTATTAAGGAATAATGAGAAAGAACTCTAGAGGGTGGGAGGAGATATAAAGGAAGAATACCACAAACTGGATTTTTAGTGAAATTTTTCCATATGCTAGAACAATTCAAAACTTTTTCAGTCTTTGCTAAAGTACTGTCTTTTATTAATGGAACTAAAAATACTTTCTTTTCATTTTTGTTTTTTTTGTTTTTTTATGTGTATAGGTGTTTTTCCTGCAAATATGTCTATGCAACACAGTTTGCCAGATGACTGTGGAGGCCAGAAGAGGGTTATCAGGTGCCCTGGAAATGGAGTTACAGATGGTTGTGTGGTACAATGTGGGGTCTAGGAGTTGAACCCTAGTCCTGTAGATTAGCCAGAGATCTGAAGCACTGAATCATGTTTAGCCCACATAACATTTTTTTTTTTTTAATAAAAACTAACACCATAGAAGCCACTGTTCATAGCAGGCCCCACAGAATACAAGGGGACTGACTGCCTCACCTTGAATTTGCTGATGACCTTACATGAAGCAAGTATGTGCCAATTTTTACCTTACTAAGTCATTCCTGCTCACCTACAAGAAGAAATTGTGGTTATGAATGGAGAATGCTCATGTTGGGTCCATGCCAGAACTGAGGTTCAGAATAGATCTGTAGCACGGTTAGATCCCATCTCCTTAAGAGTATTGAGACTCTGTTTTCTACCCAGTTTACTGGATTACATTTTTGTTCATCACTGACTTGTCTTCCTGGTTCTTAGACACACTGAGCTGGGCAAAGGTATTACACTCAGGACTTGTAGACTTAGTAATGGCCAAGTGGTCAGGCTTCATTTGATTTATCCCCTTCTGAGGTTTATTCTCACTTCATAGAGGGCATGGTGGATTGAATGGGGATGGCCCACATATATTCGTATGTTTGAATACTTGGTCCCCAATTCGCCAAACTGTTTGTTAAGGATTAGGAGGTGTAGCCTTGTTGGAGGAGATTTGTCACTGGGAGTGGACTCTGAGGTTACATAAGCCCATGCCAAGCTATGTGGTAGTGGTGCACACATTTATTCCCAGCACTCAGGAGGCAGAGGCAGGCAGATCTCTATAAGTTCGAGACCAGCCTGGTCTACAGAGTGAGTTCCAGGACAGCCAAGGCTACACAGAAAAATTCTGTCTCAGAAAACAAAAACGAACAAACAAACAAACAAACAAAAGAGCAGCTCATGCCAATCCAGTTATTTCTTTCTCTATCATCTACCTTAGGATCAAGATGTAAGCTACTGCTTCAGCACTATATCTGCTTGCCTGTTGCCATACTCCCCACCTTGATGGCCATGATTCACCCTCTGAAAGTGTAAGCAAGCCCCCAATTAAATGTTGTTGTTTAATAAACTGCCATGCTCATGGTGTTTTGTCATGACAATAGGAAAGTAGCTAAGACAGAGAGTAAATGCCTAACAGCAGCCTTCAACCACATGTGACATTTCTTTGTATTTTTACTTAACAAGTTTCAAGAACTAGTAACCCTTGGATCGATTACTCCCTCTTCTTCTTTTAAACTTTATTAGTGTGTGAGTGAGTATGTGTGTGTGTGTGTGTGTGTGTGTGTGTGTGTGTTGTGGAAGATAAAAGACAACTTTATCGAGTCAGTTCTCACATTTACATGGACTCACGGGATTGAGGCTATTCAGTCTGAATGGCCTCTACCTTTACTCTCTGAGTCACTTTGCTGGTCCTACTTTGTTTTTTAAACAATTCCACTGTTAGTACTTAAATATTTCAATGGTTGTACTCTTTAAATATGTTTCAACAAGTAAATTTGTTGAATTGAAATTTGCTTCAAAGAAGCAAAAATAAATTTGACTAGTCTTACAAAAAAACATACTTAAGTATTAAAAAAAAATCATGTATTAGAACAGCAAGAGGCATACAGCACAATAAAAAATGGTTAGCTTTGTTTATTAATGGTTATAATAGTTGAAAAATGTTTAGAATGCACAACCACTTCTTGGATTTAATTAAATTTCCCTTTAAATCTTAGTTCGAATCACAGCACAAAAATTCATGTTTAATACTACTAAGAAATATATGGACACTTTTAGATTTTGAATTCTTTAATAAAGTAGAGCTCTAAATAAAAGAAATCCCATTGATAATATATAATGAATGAAATTCTAGGCTGTGGAGATTTGTTGATATCCTCTAATTCTTTCAAAACATTTACTTCTCTTTTCAACAACTTCTTTCTGATTCTTTTGGTAGATATGAAAGAGTTCTGTCAATTTCTATGGGACTTCCAACACTCCAGGGGCTGGACAACAAACACTGCTACCTGGAGTTCCCCAGTGACTTGAGGACTGTCAATCAGAAGCATAGGCTGGGCTGCTTCTTGGCAAACCTAATAGAGCAAGGTCCAAGGGCAGATGAATTAATCATTCAGTCTGTGAATTCAACTTGTGGCCCACACTGCGTGGTTCTAGAGACAGAAGCAATAGCAACGGGGTCAGCTATGCCTCAGGCCACAGAGAGGTTGGCTCCCACAGTAGCCTGGCTAATTAGTGTTGTTTACAAATCCCATTTTCTCAATTACTCTCTGACCCATTGAATCTTTTTAAGTTGCAGGGAGGTAACTTCATTATTACCAAACTGAAACATTCATAATTTAATCACTTAATGAGAAGTAAAGTTACAGAGTAAAGAAACTCTATATACTCTCCTCAGGACATCTCAACACAGACATTTAAAGGGCAAAATTGAAAATGAACAAATAATGTAGTATTTGTAGTAGTAGATATGCATGTCTATAAATATTATCTAATTTTTTTACTAAGGTACAGATTTTATTGCACTGTGGCCTAATTGCAATCATATCTGATATAAAGAATATCTTTAGTGAGGATTGGGAGATGGCTCAGTGGTTAAAGTTCTTGCTATACAAGCATGAGGACTTGAATTCAGATCCTTAGCACTCATGTAAAAAGCCCAGTGTGGCAGGATATGCCCATAATGCCAGTGTTGGGAGTTAAAGGAGACAACTTGTACTGACTAGTTTTATGTCAATTTGACAAAATCTAGAGACATTTTGGAAAGAGAAAATTCCCACACCAGATTCGCCTGTGGTAGTCTGTGGTGCATTTTCTTGATTGATGTGGGTGGATCCAGCACACTGTGTGTGGTGCTACAATGGTGGTCCCAGGTGATGTAAGAAAGTAGGCAGAGCAAGTCATGAGGAACAAGCCAGTAAACAGTGTTGCTCCACAACCTCTCCATCAGCTCCTGCCTCCAGGTTCCTGTGTTGAGTTGCTGCCCTGAGTTGCCTCAGTGATGGATTACAAGCTGTAAGATGAACTAAACCCTCTCATCACCAAGTTGCTTTTTGTCAGTGTTTTGTCATGGAAATGGAAACCTAATTAAGACACAGGTAGATCTTGGATACTTTCTGGTCATTTATTCTATCAAATTTATGAGTTCCAGCTTTTCTGAGAGACCTCGTCTCAAAAAAACAAGGCATGTGGGGTGAGGGTAGGAGGCAGAGGCAGGAGGATATCTACGAGTTTGAGGCTAGCCTGGCCTTAGATAGTGAACTCTAGGCAATCCAGGGCTGTACAGTGGAATCTTGTCTCAAAAACCAAACCCCACAACAACAAAGTTGAAGAGCAGTAGAGGCAGATACTCCTTCACTTGCACATATATGTAAACACCATACAAATACAGCTTTAGCTTTGCAGGGTTTACAAGGTAAACATAACACTTACTCCACACTTACATATACATGTGTATACCACACAAGTGTGTGCACACACATACATCTTTAACTTTCCAGGATTCACAAGATAAATATAATACTCCTACTTTTACTTAGTACTGTACAGTAAGTGGGAAACATAAGGTATGATTAAAATGAACACATATTGTTTGATGGTGATGAGGAATGCAATTAGTAGAAAAAACTCTATCTGACCACTGCCACACTTGCTTTCTAAGTGGAGGACACACATATGAATGAAAACTGTCTCTTATAGTGATGAAGTTTAGGTACCAGCGAGATCCACAGAAGGACAAATATAGATGATTTTTGAAAGTAGCTACCCAAAAAGAAAAGGAAAAGGGTATTCAAACTCTAAACTTTTACTTAAAAAAAAAAAATATATATATATATATCTCAAAACAAACACACACACACACACACACACACACACACACACACACACAATGAAAATAACTAAATGAGAAAACTAGAGGCTACTAAAGATGGGGACACTAGGTTAGTTTCCTAGTGCTGACAGGACTATGAAATGGAATGGCCAACTGTGGTGACAGATCATAAAAGCTATATACCAAATTTCTGTCACACAAATGTTCATAACAGTACAACTAAGGGTCAGCCCAGATGTCCTTCAGCATGTGAATAAACTATAACTATACCAGCCACAATATGAAATCTATATTTAATAATTACATATGTATGTATTCACCAAAATTATACAATCAGAGAAATTGAGAACATATTAATGGGCTGGAGATGGCAGATCTCACCTGTCCAGTTTCACTGTGGTGCTGTACACACAAACACACGTGTGATGAAGTGCACAGATCTAAACACCCACCTCCCAGCAGTGCAAGCACAACTTTTTCAAACAGAGAGCCCCAGGCTGCTGAGACAGCCTAGGAAGTAAGCGCTTGCCACAAAACCTGACTGCCTGAGTTTGGTCCCAGAATCTATGGAGGGAGGAGAGACTAGACTCCTGATAATTGTCTACTGACCTCCACACATGTCTTTGTCTGTCTCTGTCATACACTTATGATAAAATAAATTTAAAAAGTAAACAAACAATAAAAAGTCAACCCCTTCTCTGACACCAATGGCATTAAAAACTTTACTGAACACAATCATAACATTTACTACTAAAAAAAAAAATCAGACCAGGCAATGGTGGCGCACGCCTTTAATTCCAGCATTCGGGAGGCAGAGCTAGGCAGATCTCTAAGTGTTTGAGGTCAGCCTGGTCTACAGAGTGAATTCCAGGAGAGCCAGAGCTACACAGAGAAACCCTGTCTCAAAAAACAAAAACAAAAACAAAACAAAACAAATCACTGTAGGTTCTCTGTTAGAAAATAGCTACAATCCTGACAGTTTCTATTTTTTCCTTTTTAACCAAAACCTATCTCCCAACACAATCCAAGAATAAACATCTTTTTAGTTAGCATATTCTTACCACAACTTTGATTAGACAAGGAAGTTACACATCTGGAGTAGGGACCTTTTAACCAGGCTGTGCTAGTTGAGGAAAGACTCTTGGAGGTTACACTTCTCAGTACCACGTGAGTGATGTAAGCTGAAGATCAAGCAGGACAAGGACAGACATTCACAGCCTCAGTGCAGTGGCTGAAGTTCTAGGTTTGGTTTAAATCTGTCACTAACACGCCTGAATAGGAGCTCTACAGTTAAAAACCTGGCCAGAAAGGCCCATCCTCTTTACTCCCGCTGCCTTACTTCATGTTGAAATATGCTCGTTCATCTTTGTATCTTTCCTCTTCTTTTGTCATTTTCATGTTAGTCTTAAAGAGACAGGAAAATGGCTGGAGTTAAGGCCCAGTGGTTGAGAGAATGTGCTGCTTGTTCACAGGACCAGGACTCCACTCTCACCACACAAACCTGGCAGCTCACAAGTGTCCGTGACTACTCAGGGAAATCCAGTGCTGCCTTCTGGCTCCACGGTCACAGTGAGCACACCCACATGCAGACACACGCACATAACTTTTTATCTACATCCACAGTAAGGAAGAAGGCAGAGGCTGTGAACACGCTGCCCCTTTTCAAGGCCTATTCCTTCAGGAGGAAGAACACTGTGGTCTTGCTGAGTTGTCCAGAGAGCCCAAGGAAGTAAGAGGCAACGACAAAACCCTCACTTGCCTCCCTCTTCACATCAGAATCTAAGGTGACTGACTTTTCTCCCACAATGCTTCTTACTCATCCAGAAATAACATGCTAATAACAATATTAATTTATTTAATTGCTAATTATACATACCTATTTTGACAGCTAGGTTCTTTCCAGATAAAAGTTGACATATTTTATTGCTCATGAGGCAAGTGAAAATATAGTTGTATTTAAAAAATTATCTATAGTAGTACTGGTTCCCACTAGAGTAAATGACTGTTTTGTTAGTTATTGGGAACTGAATTTCAGTTAAGCAAGTGCTAAATTAGTGAGCTATATTCCCAGCCCTGAGAATAACTTTTTATACTGTAAATGTGAAATAACTTGGGTACCACTTTCGTTAAGGCTAACTGCCTCTTGACTTTGTTGGCTTTAATGTCCAGAGTCAGACAAACCAGGCTCTGTGTTCCATCTCAGCCTGGGATGGGTCTTCAGGTGATTCTCCCAGAAAATGGGGATCTCAAATTCATCCCTCAGATGGCCTTTCTAAAACTGCTGTATAGAATACCCCCAAAAGGCCTGGTACTGTATGGGCATTTTGAGTTTTCATGATTTCTTCCAAAAACAAACAAATAAATGAAAAAAATATAAAGCTCCCTAAAGCACTTAGATGTTCTAGTTTCTCAGCCAAGTTCCTTTTCTCCTCCTGAATAGTCAAAAATGTTGAACAGAAAAAAATATTCACTGATATTCTGTGGACAAAGTGCTTCATGATTTCAACCTAAAGTAAATACAACATATAAACTAATAATATAGGAAAGAGATTCAGAACAGGTTTACTATTTTTGCAAATATTAAAACTATTTAGGCCTGATAACCTGAAGTTAATCCTTGGAATACACATGGTGGAATGAAATAAGCAAGTCTTATATGTTGTCTTCTGACTTCCACACAAGCATCAGGGCACATGCATGTCTCCTCTCAAACAAATAACGAAATAAAAATAACAATATGTATAATCAACATATAACTATGTATATATGAATATATTCTAAGTAGAACCTGAGCCATGAATACAAACAGCACACAAACGAAATGTTGAAAAAATTGGCTTGAATTTTGAGTTCTGCCAGATCTAGCCCCTGCCTGGATACCATGTGTTAGCTTTCAAATTTTAGGAAGCCAAACTTTGCCCTTTGTTTTAAAAAGGTGACATGAATCAGTACGGTAAATCACAATATATGGTACATCATTATTATAACAAACAATTTTCATGTTATGTAATAAAAATGTTGCAAGAAAGTATTTCCTGGCCTCACCTCCATTTCTCTAAAAATAGCCAAATCCAGAAGGCTTAACTCATATGTTCCATTTGGGTGCTGGGAGGGGGTATGTGTGTACAGACTTCTCTTTCACATCTGTGACTCCTGAAAAAATATCTGGCAGTACATTCAGTTCTGTGTCTTAAAACTCACAGGGCCAATTCTAAAATAATGTTATAAATGCTCATGGTTATCATCACCTAACTAATCTAAAATGGTAGGTCCTTCAGCTTCCTCAGACCATCCCAGGGAAATGTCTAATTCTAGATATTGGTCTGCTTAGACATATTTGTCAAGAAATTTAAATCTGAGTTTCTGTGTAAGTGATACCTGTGTGGCTCAAAAAAAAAAAAAAAACTTTAATGTACTAACTATACAACGAACACGAGGTAAAATTTCTGAGGACTGTAAAGCAAAGCTTCTTATTTCCATAATATGGATCTTCCTTAAAACCCAAGGGCATAGAGACCCACAGCCTTTCTTAAAAGAAAGCTTTGGGACAGTCCCAGATCCGACCAGAAGGTGTTTACATCATGGCAACTCCACTGCCTCTGGGGTCTCTGAGAATGGTCACAAATGTGGGTGTTCCTCAGCCTCTTCACCACTGGCTTCTCCCTCTGAATACCTCATTCCTCTCTCCCTAACTCTTCTGAAGAGTGCCCAAGCTGCTGGCCACCTTCCTGTTCTAACAGTCTTTATCTTCCAAGTGATGGAGGACTAGGACTTTTCTGATTGAGGAAGTAGATTGGATTTACAGATCTTAAGAACTGGGAGCAGGAAAATGAGATCAGCCACATAGGCATGCTCAGGAAGGTAGGACTACAGGCTGTGATGTTTGTTGAGTAAGAAGTTAATTTCTTCTTCTATAAATTTAGCACATATTCTGGGTGTGGCAGCCAAGATGGATGCAGGGGAAATCAAGACAAGCTACTATCCCAGCGGACAGTCAATATTTAGAGCAAAATGAAGTTACTGGAGTATTTCACACATTTTTACACTACAAAGCAGTGTGAAAATTATATCGATCTTTCTGAGAAAACTGAAGCTGAAAGCAACAAGTAACCCAGTGTCACGTGCTTGTGTCAAGATAGAAGATGGAATTACAATTTCGAGCCTCTGATTACGAATCCCACATCTTTCTACTAACCTCTACAGCTCTCCTCAGAGTTTACGGTAATCCCTGCCCCACTGTACACTTTTACTTTATGCTCTATTCAGCTTGCTTCTGTGTCCACTCATCTTCCTTCCGGCCGTGAGCACAAGTGATGAGCACACTGCCGGGAAAGCGGGGGGGGGGGGGGCAGAGAACAGTGGCTGGAGAACAATAACCTATAATGACATTGTGTAGACAGAAAGAACAGGGCCCCTTTCTTTGTATGATGGCCAAAAAATGTAGGGTAAAATAACTAAATAAATTCTGATATAAAAACTTTCATTTTTTATCTTGGTTCAAACCTTAAGATGTGACATGATTTGGTAGTGGTCAGGTGCTGAGGATTGAACCAAACGCCTTGTACATGGTACATGGTGCTGCCTGATCAAGCTATATACCCCAGCCTGAATAATTTGATGATTCACAATATCTGAGAGGCAAAATGTACTGGGAAAGCCTGGCACTAAAGTTATGTTACATCATGTGGCAGGGACCAGATGATCTGAAAATTAATACATAAATAATTAATATGATTTTACTAACATATACTTATATGTTAATATATACCACTGTAATTTCATTTTTTTCTGCAGGTAGTTAAAAAAAAGTCCATACTTATACCTTCCATTGATGTTTTGAAATACAGTATGTAACATCGGAGTTGTACCTACAACAGTGGCTGAAAACATCCTCTCCTTATTGCCAGTACAAAGGAAAGCATAGATGTCAAGACATCTCCCTACTTATACAGACCAGGAGTTGGCAAATTACATTCTGTAGAACCAATTCTCCCTGCTACCTTTTTGCAGTAAACTTTTACTGATTCACAGCAGTGAGCATCTATTTATGTATTATTTCTATGGCTGCTTTAGATGTGTTGACAATGGAGAAAATGTATGGCTTGTCAAATCTAAATACTGTATTTGCCTATGTTATATATGAAAAACAAAAATATCAAGACTTACTGTAGTCCAGCCAATTCACCTTTCTACCTCATTTAACTTCGAACTATTTCTATAGGACGGTAATGGGAATAGCTGAGGCCCCACTTCCACCCTAACATATGCATTACTAACTTATTTATAATACTGTTCATGAATGGGAATGAAAACATTAGAAGAGTAAAAATTTCCCTCAAGTAACTGAACTGAAGTGGCTGCTTCTCTTCACACACTGGCTGCCACTCTCAGAGAAAGAATTCAAGTCCTTCTATTTTTCACAAATTACCCAATAAGCACTTTTTTCCAAAGGACTAAGCTCTCTTTGTGAACAATGAGAGTGAGTCACAAAATAGCCAAACCCTACAGATTCTTTGCTACTTAAAAATATTGACTAAATTGCACACCCCTGTTCTGCACTTGCAGTTTCCAGCATGGACAATGGACCCAGGAGTTTGGGGGTGGGATTGTGTCCTAAAGAGCTGGGTGAGGCCTTCCCCACCTGTAGCCTGCATCAAAGTAAGTGTTCAAGGGGAGTCTTTCCTTCCCAGAGGGGCTTGCCACCTGGACTCCAACATTGACCTGGAGGGAGAGAAGGGTGCTGCCTTCAAGGAAGCAGGCACTGTCCATGTCTCTCTTCCCTACCCTGCAGGAAGGCACTGCCTGAACCTATTCACGGGGAAGGAGCAGTGCGCGTGTGCGTGTGTGTGTGTGTGTGTGTGTGTGTGTGTGTGTGTGTGTGTGTGTGTGTAAAGCTTTGAGCTGTCTGGAGCTCCACCTGGGGCCCGGCCGAGGAGCTCTGCATCCACTTCCATCAGTTATTGGATGAGAGTTCCAGCATGACAGTTAGGGTGTTTGGCCATCTGATCACCAGACGAGGTCAGATCAGGCTTTCTCTCGACCATTGCTAGTAGTCTACAGTGGATGTATCATTGTGGATTTCTGGGGACCTCTCTAACATTTTGCTTTATCCTGTTCTCATGTGGTCTTTATTTATCATGGTCTATTATTCCTTGTTCTCCCTTTCTGTTCTTGATCCAGCTGGGATCTCCTGCTCCCCCAAGCCTCCCTTCCCTCAAACCTTGCCCTTCATTACTCCCACTGCCATCCAGGTTGTTCATGTAGATCTCATCCATTTCTCTGTCATTGGGTGATCCCTGTGTCTTTCCTAGGGTCCCGTTTTCTAGGTAGCCTCCCTGGAGTTGTGTAGCAGTCTAATCATCTTTGTTTTACATCTAATATCCTCCTATGAGTGAGTACATACCATGTTTGTCCTTCTGAGTCTGGGTTACTTCACTCAGGATGATTTTTTTTTCTAGATCCATCCATTTGCCTGCAAACCTCATGATGTCATTGTTTTTCTCTGCTGAGTAGTACTCCATTGTGTATATGTACCATATTTTCTTTATCCATTCTTCAGTTGAAGGACATCTAGGTTGTTTCCAGGTTCTGGCTATTACAAACAATGCTGATATGAACATAGCTGAGCAAATGCCCTTGTGGTATGACTGAGCATTCCTTGGGTATATGCCCAAGAGTGGTATAGGTGGGTCTTGGGGGATATGGATTCCCAATTTTCTAAGGAAGCGCCATATTGATTTCCAAAGTGGCTGTACAAGCTTGCATTCCCACCAGCAGTGGAGAAGTCCAATTGTCGAGAAAGAGGAGGGACTGTAAGAGTATGAATTGTTGAGACCAAGATTGGAAAAGCACAGGGACAAATAGCCAAACAAATGGAAGCACATGAATTATGAACCAAAGGCTGTGGAGTCCCCAGCTGGATCAGGCCCTCCAGATAAGTGAGACAATTGAATAGCTTGAACTGTTTGGGAGGCACCCAGGCAGTGGGACCTGGCACCTGTCCTTAGTGCATGAGCTGGTTGTTTGTAACCTTGGGCTTACACAGGGACACTTTGCTCAGCCTGGAAGGAGGGACTGGACCTGCCTGTACTGAATCCACCAGGTTGAATTGAATCCCCAGGGTAGTCTTGGCCCTGGAGGAGATGGGAATGGAGGGGAGGGGCTGGGGGGAAGGTGGGGATGGGGGCGGGAGGGGGGAGGACAGGGGAACCCATGGCTGATGTGTAAAATTAAAGCACAAATACAATAAATTAAAAAAAGAGAGAAAAAAAAAAAAAAGCTTTGGGCTGTCAACAAGACATTTCCTACCGATCTAAAAACAAACAAACAAAAGAATTATTGTCTAAATTGGCTCATCCTTTAATCTCTAAACACATCACACAAAAAACTAATAAACCTTATTTAAAAGGTTTCCACCCTTCATGGGAGGGCTGGCCCTGATGTCTAGGGTGAGCACAAGGGCAAGCTGGTCCTGCACCTCGTGTGTGTGTGTGTGTGTGTGTGTGTGTGTGTGTGTGTGTGTGTGTCTTCTTGTGGAGGTCTGAGCTTACCAACCCAGCTACCACTCAAGCCCACATGCAGCTTGAGTTGGCCCACCCCAACATCTACCCCATCTATGACTTGCTGGAGTGCATGAAAGCCTGGGACGACAGCAGGGTATCTGAGAAGAGTCTTGAGGAGGATCCAGCATTGATGGTGTAGCAGAAGCCAGAGGCCTTGAACCAGACTGATGATTTACTGAAATCAACATTTAAAGTAAAGCTGCTTAGACTAAAGGATATACTACATGACACACCGCAGCTCCCAATCCCACTACAATGAATCAATATGTGATGGAGAGGTGGGCAAGATGGAACAGAGGAGCGAAGTATTTCTTTTTTTAAATTTTAATTTTATTTTATTTTGGGAGGGAGGCTACAGGGATAGAAGGTAGATATGGAAGGAATGGGATGAGTAGGATTAAAATGCATGATGTGAAAAACCCAAGGAATTAATAAAAAAATTATTAAAAAGGGTTTTCACTTCTTATTTTCACTTTGTTACATAGAAATAAAAATACATATTTTTATGAACAGTACTAATGCATCCTAAATTAATGATTTATAAAGTTATTTTTTTGCCTTCAGGCAGTTTACCTAGGGAAGGCCATAGTAATATGCATGATTCTGTTTAACTTAGAAATAGTTGGTAAATTATTCTCTATGCCACAAATGTGATTCCTAGTTGTGTTTGGAACAAAAATGACTTTCTCCACTTGATCTAAAACACTGAAAGGAAAAAAGTCCTTGGTAGCCAGGATTTAGCTCTGCTTGCGTGCATTGTCCAAGGATGACTGGTTTAATAGGAAGTGGTCTACATTTTGGAGTCTTTGGTTTGTTTTTGCAGTATGGAGTGGAATAGCATCCAGGGCATATTAACCAGGACATTCTCAGTCACAGCGCATGACTGCACGAGTGACTTTATGTAAACACCACTAGTGGCATCATGAGTAATAAAACCGGTTTCCTCAGCAGTCCTTTAGCATGCGTAAGAACCCTGCAGCCTCACAGGCAGTCCCGCCCCTGTTAACCAGCTACAGCTGGTTCACTGTTATAAAAAGAACTAATGAAAACACAAATGCTCACTTCTCAACTTCTCCCACGTCAAGGTTGCACTAAGACAACCCTTTCCAAAGGCTCTCAGTGAACGAACTGGCTGGGTCTGGTTCCCTGACGTGTTTACTGAACAGTATGTGCAAAGGATTTGCCAAGCACTAGTGGATGGGCTGGGAGTCTGATATGGTCTGGTAATATACAAGCCATTTTTTCTCCTGAAGATCATGGCTTTAGTTCAGCAACAAGAAGGAGACAGAAAAATTTCAAAGGCAAAAGTACACTTAGAAATCTATTTCCTGTCTCCCCTTCTTTTCTCTGCCCTCTCTTCTCCTTTCTCTCTTTTGAGAAAGGGTCTCATGTATCCCAGATTGGCCTCAGACTTGCTGTGAAATGGAGGATGGTATAGAACTGCTGTTCTTTCTGTCTCCAGCTCCTGATTGCTGGGATTATAGACATGTACTCCAATGTTTTCTTCGTGTGTGTGTGTGTGTGTGTGTGTGTGTGTGTGTGTGTGTGTGTGTGGTATGTGTGTGGTGTGTGTGTGGTGTGGTGTGGTATGTGTGTGTGCGTGTGTGTGTATGTGTGTGTGTGCGCGTGTGTGTGGTGTGTGTGTGTGCGTGTGTGCGGTGTGGTGTGTGTGTGTGCGCGTGTGTGCGCGTGTGTGTGTATGTGTGTGTGTGCGCGTGTGTGTGGTGTGTGTGCGGTGTGGTGTGTGTGTGTGTGTGTGCGCGCGTGTGTGTGTATGTGTGTGTGCGTGTGTGTGGTGTGTGTGTGCGCGTGTGTGCGGTGTGGTGTGTGTGTGTGTGTGTGTGTGTGTGTGTGTGTGTGTGTGTTGCACATGAGTACAGGTAAGCAGTTGCCCTCCACTGTCGTTCTTCAGGACTCACCTTGATTTTAAGACAGAGTCTCTCACTGAGCCTGGGGCTCTGCTGTGCAGGCTAGACTGGCTGACTAAGGAACCCCAGAGGTCTTACTGTCTTTATCTCCCTCCAGTGTTGGTAATACAGGGGCAACTGAGGGATTGATCTCTGATTCTCATGCTTGCAGAGCAAGCAAGCACTTTACCAACTGAACCTAGTTCCCAGGTTCTTTGATTAAAAAAAAAAAAATCAAATTATGTGTATGGGTGTTTTGCCTGAATGTATGTCTGGGCATCGTGTATGTGCCTGGTACCCACAGAGGCACCAAATCCCTCAGAACTGAAGTTACAGACCATTGTGAGAAGCCATGTAGGTATTGGAAATTGAACCTGGGTCCTCTGGAAAAGCAGCTAGTGCCATTAACCTTCGAGTCATCTCTGCAGCCCAGGTTGATTTTTTTAAACATAGAGCACAGGTTTTATAGCACAGGGTGGCATCAAAATTTTGACTCTTCTGCTTCAGCCTCCAGGGTGCTGGGGCTACAGGCATGTGCCACAATATGGGGAGAGTCATTTCTTAAACTTAAAGTATTATTAAGTTTGAGTTCAGGTAATACCTTAGTACATATTGTAAATTCTTTGTATGTTTTTTGTTGCTTTGAGATAGGTACTAGCTATGTAGCCCAAGCTGGCCTTGATCTTTTGATGTTTTCAAGAGCTAAGATTGAAAGTATGCCACCATACCTTATTCTAAATTCTTAAGGCAAATAATTTCTTGTTGACTTACCTTCCAAAAGAAAGCATTCTGAAGAGCAGTCACTATCTTTACATGGTAAATGAAGCCCCGGCTTTTAGTACTGTATGGGACTGTTGTGATTGTCTACCAGTTTTTCATGTTACTCATGGACTGTTGTGTGCTATGAGGATGCCCTACCCTGCTATGGGCCACAATGTTTGTTGATAAAAAAAAACATGTATTCATAACTTTTTTCCTATTTCATATTGTGCTAGACATGACTCCTGAGCAAGGTCAAGATTAAAATGAAGAGAGTGTGTGAATTATTTCATTATCATAGAATTTAATCTAATCTTGCCTTTTAATATATTTGAAATATCAACTTAAAATTTAGGGACGTGCACTGGTATTTTTTTCACAGTTTTGAATAAGTGGTAAGCATTATTTAGTGAGCAGTATAAGTTTTTTCCTTGGCACCTAAGGGCTGATATTCAATGCCTGAGTCACTGGTTTGCAGGGCAGAAGCTGACTGCTGAGTCATCTCTCTACCCATGACTAAGCAGAATTCCATCCTCTGGTAAAACCTTCCACCAGGGGTCTTGTTTCACATCCATCCTATGCATACAGCAAGGGAGCCGAGGGGCCACAGCCCTGATGGGGAGAAGTGGTCAGTGGTCAGCAGCAGTTTTCCTCTGCCTCATTTTGGCTCATTTTTACATCAGTCTGCTGTGGGATGTTCTGTAGGTCAAATGTGTTGCTCTAGTTGGTTAATAAATAAAACACTGCTTGGCCAGTAGCCAGGCAGGAAGTATAGGTGGGACAAGCAGAGAAGAGAATTCTGGGAAGTGGAAGGCTGAGGCAGAGACACTGCCAGATGCTGCCATGACAAGGGAGATGTAAGGTACTGGTAAGCCTCAAGCCACATGGCAAAGTATAGATTTATAGAAATGGGTTAATTTAAGATAGAAGAAGTAGATAACAAGAAGCCTGCCACGGCCAGTTTGTAAACAATATAAGTCTCTGTGTGTTTACTTGGTTGGGTCTGAGCAGCTGTGGGACTGGCGGGTGAGAGATCTGTCCTGACTGTGAGCCAGGCAGAACCAGAAAAACTCCAGCTATGTCAGTCCTCTGAAAGCCAATCTCTCACAGGTGGAGGCATAGCAGTTATGTGAATTTCCACTGAAGTGGTAAATTTCTGACTTGAAGTCCAATTGTTTTACACCCTCTCCCCAATCCTGTCTTCCCAACATCATTTTCAAGTTAGTCATAGTACACCTTGTTTTTCCCATTATCCCCTTAACTAACATCTCTATAAATACTATATTTTTCTTTGAAGAAGCCTCGTGCTTTCTCCTAATCTAATTTCTGGTGCTATAACATTTGTTAACAAAAAGAACGTGGCGGGGGGAACACTCACAAAAAGAACGTGGGGTTAAAAGCACTCACTTAGCTCACAATTCCAAGTTACGAGCCACCATGACAGGAAGTACAGGTAGCAGGGCCTTAAAACAGCTTCAGGATCTGCTTTAGTACTTCACCTATGACACCTGTGAGTGGAACATTGTGACTACACCCAAAAACAGTCACCAGAACCGGGACACCAGCTCTTAAGGATTTCATCTAAGGTAAAATTACTCAATAATTTAACACCTTAAACAGATTAATAAATACAAAGTGATAAAATTTTTCTAGACAAATTTTGAGTATTTCTTTAAAAAAAATGGCAGAAACCATCACATCTCAGGAATTTAAAAACTTTTTTGTTTGCACTATAAATGAAAATTTACAGGACATATACAATATTCCTGTGACATATATGATGTTCACTAATGGCAACTAGCACAGTGATTCACATCTTATCATTGAAAAATTGGCTTAATAATAACAGTAAAAATGAGACATTAAAGGGACTGATACAGGCTTTACAATATAGTAATGAAGACTTAAACAAAAGGATTCTTTCTATTGAATCTGCTAATTTGCCACAAGAAGTTCAGGCTTTAAAAACTGGCAATGAGGACTTAAATAGAAGGATTCTTCCTTTGGAATCTACTAATTTACCACATCGGCTTCAGGCTTTGCAGAGTACTAATGAGGATATAAGAAAATGGATTCTTTCTTTGGAATCTGCTATCTTACCACAAGAACTTCAGTCTATTAATAATAACTGGACAAATAGATTTAATTCTATTGACAATAAATATGAGTACTTAATGGATAAAATAATAACTCTTCAGAGCAATCTTAATAGATTTAATTCTATTGACAATAAATATGAGTACTTAATGGATAAAATAATAACTCTTCAGAGCAATCTTAATATCATTCAGGTAATTTATAAGGAGGAAAGATGATCACTAATTGATAGAATAAAGTCTATGGAATCATATGTTTCAGATGAACACATAAAATTGTATTTTTCCATGAAATCTCTAGAATCCTTTACAGCAGAGGAGGTTCAAATGCTGCAATGGGTGGTAGTTAATCAATTTCAAGCTCTGGAAGAGTCAGTCAAGATAACAAAGAAACTAATAAGCAGAAGGGCAAGGCCATACAAGTCTAACATCACCAGATGACTCTTATAAAATGGCTTATCCTGTCACCATCCATGAGAAACTAGCAGATGATGAACATCCTGAGTCATACATGCAATAATACATTTGGCAACCTATTCATATGAGAGGTTTAAAAAATTAAGGAAGTGGTAGTCACCTATGGAATATATTCAACATATGTAAAACAGATGTTAAATACATGGTTTTCTACACATGGAATAATGCCAGATGACTGGAATCTGTTCATCTCAGCTGTCATAGAATACAGCCAGCAGTTGTATTCTAATGTAATTCAATGGAAAAGCTGGTTGAGAGAAGAAGCTAAAATCCTTGAACACCAAAGTAAGATCAGAAGTTTAGAGATCTCCCAAGATCAAATTCTTGGTGAGGGCCATTTTGCTAATATAAATGTACAAATTACCTCTGATGAGCATACAATATCCCTATACCATACAGCAGCGCTAATGCTTGGGGAAAAAAAATCTAGAACCAGGGAAACCAACTGAGCTATATACAAAGGTTTTCCAAGGGCCAAAAGAACCTCTTACTGATATTTTACAGAGGTTGAACACATGTAAACAAGATGGTATTGGACCAAGGATTAAGACAAGTATTAACTCAAACCTGGGCTTTTGATAATGCTAATACAGAATGCAAAAGAATACTTACAACTTTAAAGGTCAGGTCAGGATTGTTGGAAGAATAGATTCAATATATAAACAGTGTTGAGTCTCTTAACTATGGTAATGAGACATGGATAGGAGAGGTGATTTTCAGAGGTGGAAGGAGGCCTCAAGGTACCAAATGTTTTAACTGTTTAACACCAGGTCATATGAGAAGAAATTGTACACAAGGTATGCCTAGAAGCAATGCTTCACCTAGAAATAACCCAAATGGGACACCTCAAACTTCTGGATTATGCAGAAGATGTGGCAAAGGCCAACATTGGACCAATGAAAATAGATTAATAATAGATCTATAAGGCAACACTTTACCAGTGAGAAACACTTGGGGAAGCCTTTTGGAGGCTCCAAAATTGAATGTGGTCCAAACATTTCCAGTCACTGTGGATGAAATTTCTCTCCAGGGCAATTAAATGACCCAGTGTCTAATGTAAAGAATGAACAGCTCTGATAGGTGGATCAAAAAATTAAAAAAAATTATAAAACAAATATTTTAGCAGACTTCCATAAATGAACAAACCAAAGTTTAGAGTATGAATTGATGGTGATGTTCTAGAAGGCCTGGTAGACACAGGTGCAGACATCACTAAACTTGCCCCAAAATTATGGCATCCAAATTGGCCTCTTCGAAGGGTAGATGTCCAACTACTAGGGATTGGAACCCTATCTCAGGTAAAACAAAGTTCAAGATGGGATGAATGCACAGAGCCAGAAGAACAGAGAGGAAGGCTGAAGCCATATGTGCAAAATGTAGCAGTGAATCTTTGGGGCCAAGATCTGTTACAGCAATGGAATACCCAGATTAAAATCCCTCCAATCTCAGAAAGGGAATACAGACCAATTCATGTTTCTGGAAATAATATTATAAGATTCTATAAAAAAACGGTCAACAACCATTCAGGCTGTATATAAACAGAGCACAACTGCCGCTGCACTCAGAAGTACCACGGCTCTATCTTTAAAATGGCTAATGGATAAACCTTGCTGGGTTGGACAGTGGCCTATGACACAAGAGAAACTATAAGAGTTAGAACAGCTGGTTCAGGAGCAGTTAAATGCTCAACACATTGAAGAAACTACCAGCTCTTGGAATTCTCCTGTATTTGTTATTAAGAAGAAATCTAGAAAATAGAGACTGAAGACAGATCTGAGAGACATTAATAAATTAATTCAGGCTATGGGCTTCCTATAGAATGGGATACCCTTCTCCTTACTCTTGCTGTTACCCAAAGAATGGACTATATTAGTTATTGAATGAAAAGACTGTTTCTTTACCATACCATTACATGAAAAGGATAGAAAAAAAATTTGCCTTCACAATACCTAATAATAATAATTTCCATTCAGTCAAGAAATATCAATAGAATGTCCTCCCACAGGGAATGTTAAATAGCCCTGCCCTGTGTCAATATTTTGTGAAAAAAACCTTTTGAAATAAATTTGTTAGAAATTTCCAAAATCCATAGCTCATATAGATGATATCTTATTAGCTGATCCAAAGTTAGGTACCTTAGAAAACATGTTTGAAGAAGTAAAGAAAGTTTTGCATCACTGGGGACTAGAAATTACTTCCCAAAAGATACAATGAGGAAATTCTATTAATTACTTAGGATATAAGATATATCTCCAAAAAATTAGACCTCAAAAGGTACAACCCAGTAGAGATTGATTGTAGATTCTTCATGATTTTCAAAAAGTGTTAGGAAGCATTTCCAACTTGCAGACCATCACTGGAATACCTGAAGATGGACGAGTAAATTTGGCCAATACCCTAAAAGGGGACAAGGACTTAAACAGTCCAAGAGAATTATCAGCTGAAGCTGAGAAGGAATTGGCTCTAGTAGAAAAGAAAATACAAGAGGTACATGTGGATTGTGTGAATCCAGAACTTAACTGCATTCTAGTCATAATTCCCTCTAGACACTCTCCCACAGGGATTTTGATGCACGGGGAAGATATTATATTGGAATGGATATTTCTACCACATAAACCGTGTAAGAAGTTAAAGACTTATGTAGAAAAGGTCTCTGATTTGATTCTAAAAGGAAAATTAAGACTTGATCAATTGACAGGAATGGACCCAGCAAAATTCTAATGCCTTTAACAAATGAAGAGATTTCCTCTTTATGGAAAGATAATGAATACTGGCGAAGAGCCTGAAGTAACTTTCTGGGAGAGATTGACAATTGTTATCCACAAAACAAGGGAATAGAATTCATAAAAAGAACTGAATGAGTCCTTCCTCACATTATACAGTAAAAGCCAATCTCTGGAGTCTGCACATTCTATACTGATACAAATAAATCAGGGAAGGCAGGATATAAATCAGGAGACTTAAGTAGTTAAATCCTCTATTATTCTGTACAAAAGGCAAAACTGTATGCCACTTTTATGGTACAAATGGATTTCACAGAACCCCTCAATATAGTCACTGATTCTCAATATGCAGATAATTGTTTTACATATTGAAACTGCTGAATTTATTCCTGATAACACAGAGTTAACTTCACTATTTATACAATTACAGGAAATCATCAGAAATAGGGAACATCATATATATATAACACATATCAGATCCCATACAGGTATGCCAGGTCCTCTAACACAAGGTAATGATGAGATTGATCAGTTATCAACAGGTAATGTGCTAGAAGCCTCAGAATTTCAAAAGAAACACCACGTAAACAGCAAGGGTTTGAAGGAGTTCTCCATCACTTGGCAACAAGCCAAGGAAATTGTAAAACAATGCCCTACTTGTTCCTTTTATAACCAAATTCCGCCGGGCGGTGGTGGCGCATGCCTTTAATCCCAGCACTGGGGAGGCAGAGCCAGGTGGATCTCTGTGAGTTCAAGGCCAGTCTGGGCTACCAAGTGAGTTCCAGGAAAGGTGCAAAGCTACACAGAGAAACCCTGTCTCGAAAAACCAAAAAAGATGTACTTATAACCAAATTCCTTTGCCTGCAGAAAGCAATTCAAAAGGTATACAAAGAAATAAAATTTGGCAGATGGCTGTGTTTCATTTCATAGAATTTGGAAGAATTAAAATATGTACATCATGCCATTGACACTTTTTTTCAGGATTTCAATGGGCCACTCCTTTGAGTTCTGAAAAGGCTGATTCTTTGATTACACACCTATTGGAAGTTATGGCCATCATGGGAATACTTGTACAAATTAAGACAGACAATGCCCCAGCATATGTCTCAAGTAGAATGAGACAGGTTTTTTTGCGTATTATAATATAAAGCATATTATAGATATACCATACAATTACACAAGACAAGCTGTCAGAGAAAGAACTAATTGAACTTGAAAGGATATTCTAATAAATAGAAAGAGGTAACAATGACCCCTAGAAATAGATTGCATAGTGCTTTATTAACCTTGAACTTTCTCAATGCTGATGAGAAAGGAACAACAGCTGCAGAGAGACATCAGACAACAGAAAAAACTCCTGAGATAAACCAGTCAGTTTACTTCAAAGGTATATTGACTTTGGAATGGAAACCAGGTTACGTCCTTCTTTGGGGAAGGGGTTTTGCTCTCGTTTCTGCAGGAGAAGAAAAGCTGTGGATGCCAACAAAATTAGTAAAAGTTCTGTTAGAACAGGAGAAACCTCAATGAGGAGAAGTAATAGCTCATCCACTGATGTGACAACTCTAGAAGTTGTAAGAAAAACTCAGTAAACAAGGGTCAGGGTAGGATTCTGTTTTGTGTTTACAGAATAATAGAAATATCCATCTTTCAGAAATCATAAGGCCTTGGATACCCAGTTGTCTACATCATAAGGGAAGGACCTATTGGTACCAATATACACAGGGTAATATCTCACTGACTAATAACATTATCTCTTTAACTCTAGAATAGTTGTGGTCCTGATTCAATCAAACACTCAAGATTGCTTTGGAATTGGAATGTGCCTCTCTTCTTATCTAAACCCAAGAATATTGCTAAAAGAAAAAAAATTAAGAGATTCTGTCTCATATCAGAAGAGCTGCCTGGTGTGGGACAGAAGAAAACCAATAATCTAGAGACTATTGTTGTCAAGGTTCTATTTCTTTCCATACTTGTGCTTGCTTGAGGAGAATTTTTTCTCTATCCAGAATAAATCTAAACTTTCCATTTTGATATTAATAATGTTCACGTTTTCCACAATAAAAAAATAAGTCTTTCCAATAGCAATCTCTGAAGCTTCCAGAAGGAAGATGGGGCCCCACAACAACAATTCTACCCAGTCTAGAATGATGCCATGGTACCCATGAACATTTTTCAATGATCAACTTTGGACTGAAAACTCTCTAGGACAGTTCCAAGATGAGATGGTCCATCATACTACACTTCTAGCCAGAATCTCAGACAACTTTACCCATTACTCTGAGACTGGCTGCAGAATCTGCAGCTAGTCCTATTGAGACCTAACTACCTGAGCTTTTTTACAGGACCCCACAGAAATACCATTGCCCCCTAAATAATAGGAAGCAATCCTAAAAAAAATGATGCCCCCTCTCCCAAAGTTTTCATTATTCTCTGAGTTATGGATAATGGTTATAAACTTGGGGGTGGAACAAGGAAAATTATACTCAGTAATCTCCTTAAGAAAAGAAATAGGGGAATGGATAGGTATAGGATATTAAGGTAGATTATTATGTATACTAGTAAACTAATTTAGTAAAATATCAGCCTTAGATAATTTGCACTGTTATAGATTCTTATATATTGGTACAAATGTAAACTATTTTTACATTCTTATTTAAGATAATTTGTAAATTGATACAAATGTAAAATTCTATTTGTCATACCATATGTACCTCTGTTTAGGACATTTTATATAATGATACATATTTAGGATTGTTGTCATATCGCACTATACATTTCTACCTCTGTTAAGATATTTTGTGTATTCTGACAATTTTGAGGTCATCATCCTTTTACTGTACATCTGTTCACAGACTGTTTACAGTGTTTATATGAAGCCTTAGTCCTTAAGTTATTTAGGTAGACAAGAATTACAGATTCATAGTTACCTATGCTTGTCATTTCTATAGTTATATTAGTTAGGTTGTCCAGATTTACAGATACGTAGGTCAAATGGATAGGTAATCTTCAAACACTTCATAGACCTAGAGAATATGGCATTTAAATGTTTTGATAACTTAGAATTCTGTTGCTGTGAGATACGATTGCTCCTGGCAGCACCAATCTAGTCCCGAGAGAATGTTGGGCTTCTAAGACAATCCATTTGGAAGTTTGTCTTCTTCTTGGTGCAAAATGGCTTGCTGGGCAAGAACTGTCCTTGCCTCAAGTGCTGACAGTATGAATGCTGTCCTTTCTGGACAAGTAGGACACAAGGAAAAGTGACTACTTAGCCTTGCCAAGACAGGGTAAGATGGTCTTTCAAAATTCCCCTGCTTCTGACAATGATCTGTCAGATATTCTAGGTCTGTAGCCAAATTAGATGCCCCAAAGGTACTGAGAAGCTTTAGGAGACTGTCCAGATTGCTAGCTGTCTCTGTCTAATCTCACAAGATTTTTTGAAAATTGCTTTAGTGCATTTCCCATTTTCTCAGGTATTATTATATTTCTTCTCAGGTTTTGATGGGGTTGAAGACTAACAGTTACAGTTCCAACCTTCTCATATCTTAGTTAGAACATACTAAGTACTAGATTCAGATTCTTCTGATAGAAAAACTTTTGAAATAATCTCTATAACAAGCCGTTTACCTATGTTTTGGACATTTCTGGATTTTAATATGTGTCTCTTGTTTGATGTTATTCTTGTTGGTTTTAGTTCCATTTTGTTTAGGTCATTACCCTTAATTTCTCTTGGACAATACTTGATAATCATTCCTATTGTATATTGTTTTGTGTCAGGTTAGAACTTTCTTATTTAAACAAAAGGGGGAGATGTAGTGGGTAGCTGTTCTAGCTATGACCTTGAAGCACCACCACTAATGTGGTAGCAGGTAATTGTTTTACCTGCTTATGACCTTGAAGTACGTGCCCCTGGGACATGGCTGCTTGGGGACCTTTAAGACCTGGGATGCACCGGGAGTGGGTGGGGGTGGGTGGCATATGCATTTAATCCCAGTACTCGGGAGGCAGAGCCAGGTGGATCTCTGTGAGTTCGAGGCCAGCCTGCTCTCCAAAGTGAGTTCCAGGAAAGGCGCAAAGCTACACAGAGAAACCCTGTCTCAAAAATACCAAAAGACTTGGGATGCACATATAAGGCTCTCTCTTCGCTCCTTCATGGTTTTGGATGCTGGAGACAGACCAAGCGAAAGAACAGCACAGGATTGTGCCTCAGCCTTCCAGGACCCTGCAATAATTCCTCTGTTCTCTACAGTTAGTTTTCTTTTTCTAATAAATTCCTTTGCCCTTTAAGAAGACTCCAGGAATTGCTAGCAATATCTAGACCCATTGTTCTATTTGCCATTGTCCTTGGCTATGCCCCAGAACTCAAAAGTAAGAGCCTGCTGCTGAACACAACTTACTTTAGTTATAGATGAAATGAAGCTAGTAGTAATCTGGAAGCTTCACTCCTACTGGCTAGCTGTCATAGTTTTGGAGGGTGCTGTGCAAGCTTCTGGAAAAGAACAGTAATCAGTTTTATCTAGCTATGAACCCTGAAATCTATAATAACAGCCTGGCAAAATATGCTCACTGGTGCAAAAGTGATATAAATGTCATAGGTGTAAAGAAATACTTTCTGATTAGATTTAAGCCCGGCTCACCAAATTGAATCCCATATCTACCACCTAAATTGGTGCCAAGAACCTTTGGCAAGAAATATATAGGTCTTGGGGACAATCTACAATTACTGAATTCCTAAAGACTTATCCACAGTGCATCAGTCAACCCTCATTAGAGAAGCTTTGTTTTATAGAAGATGGGGATTAACACAGTGACCGACAACTAGCTAAATTATAGAACACAAGAGCCTTCCGAGTGCTCAG
The DNA here is from genome assembly GCF_903995425.1 of Onychomys torridus. Lineage (NCBI taxonomy): Eukaryota > Metazoa > Chordata > Mammalia > Rodentia > Cricetidae > Onychomys > Onychomys torridus. The sequence continues at coordinate 3,060,510 of NC_050450.1, forward strand.
CCTTAAATTGGAAATCTTAACATACTCCTTCCCACCAAGGCTCAAGGATCATTGATGAAGAAAGTGTAGCCTGTAAACTCCAGAGGCAGTGAATGACTTTTGGAACATAGTCCAAGATTGGAGCTGTATGACAGGAACTCTGAGTGCCTATGAGAAAACTTCAATAAAACAAGACAAAAGTCTTATGACCTCAGTTTCTTCAAAATCACAGAATTATTCTTGCAATTTTTTTGTACTCCTTCCAAGTATAGCAGATATGAGTGAGATTACTTCAGATTATTAATTTCAACTGGTTACTGTTATTTGTTTATATGCCCCTATGGAAAATCATTTGTGTAGCTTGTCCTTGTGATTGTATATTTTACTCAGGTGATTCTTTTTAAGCCTCAGAGTATAAATTGTCTGATGCTCTGAATAAAATTTGACTTGCATGAAAATTTAGTCCACCTCATTTATCACTTCATTCTCTCCTATCCCATAGCCTCCAGATCGGTAAACAAATGACTACCATGAAACAGTTTTCCAGACAACAAGACAATTGCACATGTGAATTCATAGCAGTTCTGACAGCGTGCACAAGACCTATGCAAGCTCAAACTAGATGGAATTCCAGTAAAGGGGGGAAAGATATTCCATAAGTAGTACTCCATGAGGAGCTACTGGGAATTGATAGTTGGCAGGAAAAGGAGCATTATTTTTTTTCTAAGACTGAGTATGCTCCTGTGTGCAGCCACACACCCAAGAGTATATAGGCAACACTAATTAGGTCACATAGGTCTGTTTTTAAAAAATGAGAAAAAAAGTTAAATAGTGTAATAATTTTTTGTTGTTGTTGTTAATTTGATACAAGCCAGGGTCATCTGGAAATAAGGAATCTCAAAAAAATGTCTCTATCAAACTGTCTTATAGGAAAGCTTGTAAAACATTTTCTTGATTAAGGATTGATATGGGAAAGCCCAGCCAACGGTGTGGGAGGTACCATCCTGGGCAGGTAGGCTTGAGTGGTATAAGAATGTAGGCTGAGCAAGCCAGTAAGAAGCATTCCTCAATAGTCTCTGCTTCAGTTCCTGCCTTGAGATCCTGCCCTGTCTGACTTTTCCTTCATGAAAGACTATAAGTTATAAGCTGAAATAAACCCTTTCAACCTCAAGTTGCTTTTGGTCATGGCCTTTATCCTAGCAACAGAAAACAAACTAGGACCAGCAAGTGTGGAAACTAGGCATGATCCGAGAGGAGTTAAGGGAGGGTAACAAAACACAATGCATTAAATTCTCAAAAGAATTTTTTAAAAAGATGATATAATTTTAAAGTAAGTAAAAAACTCAAGTAGACAGATATTTATCAAAGAAAGATAAAAATGAGCAAAAAACATATAAAAAGATCAACATCATTTTGAAATCTGATCAAAGCTACAATAAAATACCATTTCATACTTTTAAGACAGTTTTTATTTAAAAAAATAAAAAAGGTAAGAGAGGAAGGACAATTAGAGGGAGTAGAATGTTTTAGTGAGTATATGGAGAGATGTAAATTTAATTTTTTAATATTTTATCTCCTTTCCTTTGGATGTCTGAGTGAGGCTGTTAGAAGTCCTGGAGCTAGAGTTACAGACAAAAGTGAGCTGCAATATGGGTGCAGGGAGTTGAACCTGGGTCCTCTGAAAGACAGTGTTTTTAATCCTTGAGTCTTCTCTCCAGCAACCTCCGCCCCGCCTTTTCCTTTGGAGATAAATATTCCCTATTAGGTCAGGCTGCCTTCAGATCCCCTGACCTTCATGTGCTTGGATTGCAGGTGTGTACCCCTAGAACACGTGAAAAACTCAAATGGCTGTACACTGTTGGCAGAAATTTAAAATTGTATAGCAAAATTGTAAAACACTGTATTTTAAAAATGTAAATACAATAATATCATATAGCTCACCAAATATACTTAGAAATGTATCTATAAGAAATAAAATGGTCTACAGAAAAGATTTTACCTAAGAGTGTATATATGGCTTCTAGTTTTAGATTACTATGAGTAATGCTACCATACAAACATTTATGTAGAAGAGTTTCTTTCTTTTTAATGTATGGATGTTTTCCCTGTGTGGTGTTTGTGAACCATGTACTTCAGAGCCAGAAGAGGGAGTCATATTTTATGGAACTGGAATTACAGATTGTTGTTAACCATCATGTGGGTACTAGAAATGGAACACTGGCTCTCTGTAAGAGCAACCAATGCTCTTAACCACTGTAATCCCAGCACTTGAGAAGTTGAGACAGAAAACTGTGGAATTCAAGGTTATCCTTGGCTACACAGTGAGTTCAAGGACAGCCTTGCTACAGGGGATCCTGTTATACACATACACACACACACACACACACACACACACAAAAAAAAAAAAAAAAAAAAAAAAAAAAAAAACCTCCACAACTACTACTACTAAAAGAAATCATAGGGTAAAATGTGTCTCTAAGGCAAGTATATGTATTAATATATAATTATATGAATGTAGAAACACACACCTATATACAACATATGCAAAGAATTAGTATACTAGTAATTAGTATGGTATAAATCCCTTTCTATACTGGTAAGGTTCACAAACTACAAAGCCTCATGATCACAATAAACAAATCTAGAAAATACTAATGATTAGAACTTCAGATACCCAAGGCACCAGTAGTGCTGTCCTCAAATCCAAGACCAAATACTCAAAAGTTAATTTTCCTACACAGTTCAACCAAGTATCACAGGGTGAGGCCAGTTTCTTGTTGCCCTAGGACAGCATTAATCTGGATAGAGGTAGTTCCATTCGGCCATCTCAGGACTTTATATTACATTACATTTCTCATTTTGTCCTGTGTGTAGTCAGAACGTCATGCATGCAAAGGAAATAATATTTAGTCTCATCATCTACAATCACACATGGACTACAAAAACTGTACACAGATACCATATTTACCACAACTGAGTAACTGATGTTATTTTTTTGAGTTTTGAGGTTTACACCTGGTCTTCCAACAACCCTCCAAAAATATATTCTCATTTCTCAGGTCATGGCAAGATCATAAAGCATAGATAATGCCAAACACAAGCATGAGCTTACCAGACTTTCAAAGCTTTGCATTTTCTTCTCTTCACTCAACAAGTACAACAGGCACCAAAGAAGAACACAAAGGATGGCTTTTAGGACACACCGTTATTACTTCAGTGTCATGGTGACTCAGAGCCCACTGTCTCTTTGTGCTAGGAGTGTGCTCAGTATCGGGCACGGAAATCTTTAGCAGGATGGTACTAGTCACCACCTTATTTGTATGCCTTTCTTTAAAGCAAAACTAAAATATAAAACAAAACTGTATCTAATCTACAACTGTCTGATAATTTTATTTAAAATTCCCAGAGTAAAATACAAAGAATCTATAAATACAATGAATTATTCTCTCACTCTAGACCCCCAATAGGATTTTTAAACATTTATGATATTTTCAGATAGAATACTATTCCACTGGAGATAATCAGAACCAATATAGAAGTTCTCCCTATGTATTCTCACTGCAGTTAGAAGGCACCACCAGAACAAGGGGACTGTTCAGTTCACAATTGTTCAATGAGCAGCATATATACTTTCAATTTATAATCTGTTGCTTGGAGGGCTATTCAAAAGCACCAGAAAAATAACATTTAAAAATTGTGCCCAATGCTCTAACATAAACTCCTCAGTTACTGAGGTTTCTATAGCCATTTGAAAAAACAAAACAAAAAACCTAGATAAAACAGAAAGGGCCTAAATATGAAGACATGCCTTCCATGGCTCCTCTGAGCAAAGGACTTTGCATCATGGGAATAGCCTTTGCTGATAAAACTCCTACAGGGCAGCCCTCAGCCACAGGAGACTACTTAAAATAGTTACTGGGTTGGTGAGATAGCTTAGTAGGCAAAGTCCGAGTTCAATCCCCACGACCATTGCAACAGTAAGACCACAGATTCCCACAAACTGTACTTTGACTTCCATACACATGCAGTAGCATGCACATGCCCACATAGAGAAACACGTTCACACACTAAACAAATAATGGAATAAAAATTTAAATTCAAGTTTCTTAGTTACACTAGCCACATTTCTAGTACACAATAATTACTGCATAGGATAGTGAAGGCACACACTATGCATATCACCACAGGACATCCTATTAGCATCACAAACAGAGTATACATGAGTGACCCCAAAAATTCAACCAAGGAACTGATACAGCTTATAAACACCTTCAGCAACATAGCAGGATACAAGACCAACTCAAAAACATCAGTAGCCCTCCTATTTACAATAGACAAACAGGCTGAGAAGGAAATCAGAGATACATCACCCTTTACAATAGCCACAAATGATATAAAATACCTTGGGGTTACTCTAACTAAGCATGTGAAGGACTTATATGACAAGAACTTTAAGTCCCTGAAAAAAGAAATTGAAGAAGATGTGAGGAAAATGGAAAGATCTCCCATGCTCATGGATAGGCAGGATTAACATAGTAAAAATGGCTATCTTACCAAAAGCAATCTACAGATTCAACGCAACCCCCATCAAATTATCAACACAATTCTTGACAGACATGGAAAGAATAATACTCAACTTCATATGGAAAAACAAAAAACCCAGGATAACCAAAGGAATCCTGTACAATAAAACAACCTCTAGAGGCATCACAATCCCCGATCTCAAGCTCTACTATAGAGCTACAGTAATAAAAACAGCTTGGTACTGGCATAAAAATCGACATGTGGACCAATGGAATCGAATTGAAGACCCTGACATTAACCTGCACACCTATGAACATATAATTTTTGACAAAGAAGCCAAAACTGTACAATGGAAAAAAGAAAGCATCTTCAACAAATGGTGCTGGCATAACTGGATGTCAACGTGTAGAAGGCTGCAAATAGATCCATATCTGTCACCGTGCACAAAACTTAAGTCCAAGTGGATCAAAGACCTCAACATAAATCCAGTTACTCTGAACCTGAAAGAAGAGAAAGTAGGAAGTAGTCTTGAATGCATTGGCATAGGAGAGCACTTTCTAAATATAACACCAGTAGCACAGACACTGAGAGAAACAATCAATCAATGGGACCTGTTGAAACTGAGAAGCTTTTGTAGAGCAAAGGACACAGTCAACAAAACAAAGTGACAGCCTACAGAATGGGAAAAGGTCTTCACCAACCCCACATCTGATATCCAGAGGGCTGATATCCAGAATATATAAATAACTCCAGAAATTAGACATCAAAATACCCAACAGTCCAATTTAGAAATGGGCTATAGAACTAAACAGAGAATTCTCAACAGAGGAAACTCAAATGGCTGACAGACATTTAAGGAATTGCTCAACATCCCTAATTATCCAGGAAATGCAAATCAAAATGACTCTTACACCTGTCAGAATGGCTAAGATCTAAAACACAGAAGACAACTTATGCTGGAGAGGATGTGGAACAAGGGGAACTCTCCTCCACTGCTGGTGGGAATGCAAGCTTGGACAGCCACTTTGGAAATCAATATGGCGCTTCCTTAGAAAATTGGGAATCCATCTCCCCCAAGACCCACCTATACCACTCTTGGGCATATACCCAAGGAATGCTCAATCATACCACAAGGGCATTTGCTCAGCTATGTTCATATCAGCATTGTTTGTAATAGCCAGAACCTGGAAACAACCTAGATGTCCTTCAACTGAAGAATGGATAAAGAAAATATGGTACATATACACAATGGAGTACTACTCAGCAGAGAAAAACAATGACATCATGAGGTTTGCAGGCAAATGGATGGATCTAGAAAATATCATCCTGAGTGAGGTAACCCAGACTCAGAAGGACAAACATGGTATGTACTCACTCATAGGAGGATACTAGATGTAAAACAAAGATGACTAGACTGCTACACAACTCCAGGGAGGCTACCTAGAAAATGGGACCCTAGGAAAGTCACAGGGATCACCCAATGACAGAGAAATGGATGAGATCTGCATGAACAACCTGGACGACAGTGGGAGTAATGAAGGGCAAGGCTCGGGGGAAAGAAAGCTTAGGGGAGCAGGAGATCCCAGCTGGATCAAGAACAGAAAGGGACCATGATAAATGAAGACCACATGAGAACAGGATGAAGCAAAGTGCTAGAGAGGTCCCCAGAAATCCACAATGATACATCCACTGTAGACTACTAGCAATGGTCGAGAGAAAGCCTGATCTGACCTAGTCTGGTGATCAGATGGCCAAACACCCTAATGGTGTGCTGCAACTCTCATCCAATAACTGATGGAAGTGGTTCCTTGGCCAGGTCCCAGGTGGAGCTCCAGGAGTCCAATTGTCGAGAAAGAAGAGGGACTGTAAGAGTATAAATTGTTCAGACTGCTTCAAATAGCAGTCTCTCACAGTCACAGAATGTCAAATTGCCATCATATACTCAGTTTTTTAAGAACTGATACTGTAATGGTAATTTTAGGTATAGTAACCACATCATTGCTTTTCTAGACTCAGACAAATATTTCTTAAGTTTGTATTACTTCCTATAACATGAGCCTATGAAAGTAAAAGTGAATGCAACAATTTCAGGTAGGGCAGGGCCTGGCAGTAGCCTGACAGACATACCATGTTTTTAAATCTATTCATCAGCCCATGAACATATTTAATAAGACTTTGAATATAAGTGAGACAAAACCCTTTGTTATATATACTATATTGTGATGGCTACTTGATTACATGTGGAATTAACTAAAACCCAAGCAGCTGGGTATACCTGTGAGGGACTGTTTTCTAGAGCTGGCCCTGGTGATGTGTGGTTGACCTGGATCTGAGGAACTGAAAGCAGAACTGGCCCCACTCCTTGCTGCAGGCTGCACTGGGTGAGCTAGCTGAGGTGGTGGTGGAGAGCTTGCCAGTGTAGTGACCATGAGAGAAAGGCTGGTGGACTGACTAACCCAGCTACCACCCAGGCCCCGAGCCAGGGCTGACTTGGCCCACTCCAATATCCATCAAATCTATGAACTGTTGGAGCATGTGAAGAGGACAGACCTACAGATTAAAAAATGGCAGGATCTACATGATACAGGACAAAAAGATATTCAAGAGGAACGTCAGTGAGTGGTGTAGCAGAAACCAGAGGCACCACGGCAATGAACATTTGCAAGTAAAGATGAATGGACTAAACGGTAAACTGTGACTCAACACGCCACACTGCGGCTTCTTCTACTTTTGTTTTGTTGTTTATTTGGTTTAGATTGGTTTTTCATTTTTCTTTTAAATTTGGTTTTAATTGTGGGGGAGGGTTGCAAGGACAGAGGATGGATGTGAGGGGACAGGGAGACAATTGGGATCAGAATGCATGATGTGAAATCCACAAAGAATCAATAAAAGTTAAAAAAATGGCCATGAATTACAATGAGAATGCACATTGTCATACGTGGTCATTTCACTTGCAGTAGCTCATCTTCATTGTCAACAGCATTTGAAATCTAAAGATCCACCTTTAATCTGGGCCATGCCTTCTGCTGGCATCCTATATAAAGACCATGGAAGAAGGGAGCTTTGCTCTTTGTTTGCCCTCACTCTCCCGGGCAACCTCATTCCTTCAGTGACATTAGATACTACTTCTTCAGAATTCCAGCTATACTGAAGACCAGATGAGACATGAGCCCCATGGACTACTGGATTATTGGACTTTCCATTGGTAGGCAGCCACTGTTTGAAAAGCTGGACCACAGCCTGTAAGCTGCTCTTATAAATCCCACATTCATCCTATCAGTTCTGTTCCTCTAGAGAACCCTGAGCAATACAAATATGTACCAAATTTTGATGCAAGAAAAAAAATTATAGAAAGCAGCCTCTGTATATTGTGAACAATCCCTAGAGTTCTTCTGAGCAGAGCTCCCTTTCTTGGGAACTCTGTTGTACTACCCCTTTCCTGTGTTTCCTACTCACCATGCTCCAGGTGAATCTGCATGTCCCAATGTGTGCCCTTGTTGGCTCCTGGCACCATCTCTGCTAAGAAGGGAATAAACCCTCTGCACTACTACTCGGACCCCAACTCCAGACCATGGGCCTGCTCTTTGGCTTTCCACAATGTCCAGAAGAGAATCCCTCAGGGAAGCATCAACTGCAAGATGTTGCTCTGTCTTGTCATGGCCGTGGGTCCAGCCTGTGCCAGTGGCCAGGCCACTACATGTAATCTGTCCAAGACATGCAAAAGGAGTAGTTTCAGTTTGGCTTATAGTGTCATGCTGTCAAAAAATAGTAGCATCATGGTGTAACTGCCAAAGCGTTGGGCAGTGCACTAAAGAAACATAACATAAAGAGAAGCATGTAGATCTAGCATCTATCCTGCTGAAGAGTGGAGGAGGGTAAGAGCTACACAGCAAAGTTTTTTCTACTAACAGTACCAAGTAGACAGGCCTACTATTAATTACTTCATGGGGACAGTTTCCCTTTTTGGTTTGTCCAGAAAGAATGAATACAGTTTAATTCAAATGAGTCATTTTATTAAGTGCTTGAATATGTGATCTGCTAATTTGCATACTTATGTATTCTCCCAACAACTATATAATAGTATCAAGGATCATAAGCCAATGATACTTTTGAAATACTTGTTATCTTTTAGACTCTGTTCTTTACATACTAATATTTATTTCACAATGACTCTAACTTCTCATAGATAAAATTGAGGCACAGAGAAATGGCCTAATGCGATCTAGCATAAAGCTTTTAAGGCAGGATGTGAAACAAGGCACACGCTTCCAAAATCCTATTTTATTTTTCTTTAGTGTCAGTTTGCAAACATGTACGCAGGAACCTGTGGAGGACTGAAGAGGGATCGGATCTCTTGCAGCTACAGTCAGTTAGCAGCCACCTATGTAGAACTCGCTCTGTAGACCAGGCTAGCCTCAAACTCAGAGAGCCACCTGCTTCTGCCTCCGAAATTAACCTGCTAGGACTAAAGGCACGAGCCACCACCAACTGGCAGCAAGACACTCTTACTGCTGAGCCCTCTCCAGCCCCCTTAAATTCTTTACCAGTATGCTACATAGTTACTGTTATCTAACAAAATGTATCTTAATAGTTTTACATAGTATGAACTGTTTAAAAGTACACTTTTACAAATTTAATTTTTATTTTTTTATTTAATATCCCCCACCCCCATGTGTGTGTGCTTGCGTGCATTACCTGGCATGTGTGTGGAGGTCATAGGGCAGCTTTAGTGCCTTCCTCAAATTATACCTTCCAGATACTTCTTTTGATAGTCAATGGAAGATGTTTCTTATATGGTTCCAAGCAGGGTGAAGGTTTGCCAGTTTCTGATTTTTCCCTCCTCCTATCTTTTAATCTCACTATTCTGTTCTAAGGTTATTCTGCTAATCCAGAGATTTGAGGCCAGTGTACTGGAAAGATTCCCAAAACGGAGAATCTTCCTGGATACATACCCTGCCCACTAATAGTGAATTACTATGAAATTCCAAATTCATTTTGGAATAGCTCAGAGTCTCCACCCCAAGCTCCATTAAATCAATTTCTATAATATAACTTCCAACATAATTATAAAGCTTTATCTCAAGGAATATAGGCACTAGAAAATTAGAAAATACAATAAATAAAGACTTATAACTCTTAATTTCAAGATGAAAATAGACAAAATACTTTCTAAGTCCTAATGTGCTAACCATAGCCACATGAAGCTGAAAACTTTCATGTTGCAATAAACTGAAATAAAGATTAAAGCTAAGTAATGGAAACATAAAAAGTTATAATGAGACCATGACTAAATGCTCCCTGAGTTTTCATATCTTTTGGCATAATAATGAGAACAACAAGCTGGGTGGTGGTGGCGCATACCTTTGATCCCAGCACTTGGGAGGCAGAGCCAGGTGGATCTCTGTGAGTTCAAGGCCAACCTGGGCTACAGAGTGAGCTCCAGGAAAGGTGCAAAGCTACACAGAGAAACCCTGTCTTGAAGAACAGAAAAACAAACAAACAAAAAAGATAACAACACACTCTAGCATATATAGACAGAAGATGAATATTCTCACATTCAAATCCAGATATCAACATTATTACAAGTGTAAGAATCACCAGTCATTGAGAATTTACCTGACTTCTGGATGAACTACTTGTTATGTCTTCAATTCTAAACATCTGAGCCAAAGTTATATTTCTTCTTGGATGAGATGTGTCCTGACAGTATACTTCATGCACTGTTTCTTTTGCAATAGCCTTCTGACAAAAATAAGTATTCAGAATAATAGAACAAGTTCCATTTGGGATAAGAAGTTTCTGCCTGTAAAAGAAAAAGAAATTTATCAGTTTATTTGCAACTTGGGTTCTCCTTATATTTTTGTGAAACAAGGAATGCTGCAGTTGAAGTCAAGATAGTACACTAAATTACAGCACTCCTAATGATAAGTGGCTAAGACCACTCATGCCAGGGCATGGAGTAGCTACTGCTCATGATATCTAGAACACATTAGTCCAGAAAGAGAAAGCCATCCCTGACAACCTGACAGCTTCAGCCCTTTCGGAAGGATCCATGTTCTCTCAGGAAGAAATACAGCTAAGAATGAGCAAAGACTGTGAGCATCAAAGAAGCACTCAAATAGTGAATTGGATATTATTTACAAACAAAACCTTATGTTTTAAGCAGATCTAATCTTTCAATGAATATAACATTAAGTGGCAAAGGAACTTGGACCCTTGATACCAGCCAGTCATAATCATCAACATTATTGGTGCTCAAGAGACAAACAAGCTAAAATATGCCAAACAAAATTCTGAGATTCTTCTCCATGCTCTAAGGTGATACATCACTTTAATGCATAGTCTTTAAATCAAGATGTGCTGTTAATAAGAAAAAGCTCTGTTTTTGGAAGTAAGAATTTGATACATGTTACCTTATTCCTCTCATTAAACAACACTGATAGGTAGGGAGAAGACAGCACACCAACTATTGGGAGGGAGGAAGGGAGGGAGTGGAGGAAGAGAAAGAGAGAGATGGGGGTATATTGAGAGACATGAGAGAGAGAGAGAGAGAGAGAGAGAGAGAGAGAGAGAGAGAGAGAGAGCGCGCGCCTTAGGACCCAAGAAACAATGCAACAGCAAGGGCAACACCGTTCTGAACCATTGAGTCATCTCTCCAGGCCTAAACTTCTCAACCCATACAGTTTAGGACCCCTTGCCTAGGGAATGGTGCTATCTACAGTGGCCTGGAATGTCCCAAATCCATTCATTACAATTCCCCATAGACACACCCATAGGCCAACCCAAAGTAGATAATCTTCATTGAGACTCTCTTGCCAGAGGATTCTACATTATACCAAGTTGACAAATCATGCTAACCATCACTGGCCCCAACAAGAGCCAACTTTCTCTACACAAAGGCCCAAAGAAAAGAACGAATCAACACTTTCAATAAACATATGGTCATCAAAATTATAACTACAGTAATAAGCTGAACATGGTGATACATGCCTAAAATTCTAGCACTCATTAAGCTGAAACAGGGGAAACCACAAGATTTAGGGCAGCACAAATTATACAGAAAGATTTTGAGAAAAAAAGGAAGGAAGGAAAGGCAGGAGGGAAGGAGGGATGAAAAAGGAAGGAAGGAAGGTAGAAGGAAAGAAGGAAGGTAGAAGGAAAGAAGGAAGGAAGGAAGGTGGAAGGAAGGAAGGAAGGAAGGAAGGAAGGAAGGAAGAAGGAAGGAAGGAGGAAGGAAGGAAGGAAGGAAGGAAGGAAGGAAGAAAAGGAAGGTGGAAGGAAGTTGGGTGGGAGGAGTGAAGGAAGGGAGAAAAAATATTTCAAGTTCACATGTTATAATTTACCACGGAGGCTACAAAACACTGAAAAAAATCTTTGTAAATAGAGGGACATACTTTACTATGGACTGAAAAACTGAATTCTCCCCTACTAAGGAACCTCAACCTAAGAATAGAAATTACAACAATTCCCACTGAAATCCCAACATTTTAAGTTTTTTGCATATATATGTACATACACACACACACACACACACACACACACACACACACACACACACACACACGCATGGTTACCCTAAAATTTATATGAAAGCAGGCTATGGCAACACATACTTGTAATCATACTACTTGGGAAGCTGAGGAAGGAGGATCATAAGTTCCAGGCCAGCTCACATTAAACAGAGAAGACACTGTCTCAAAAACCCAAATGAAAGTGAAATAAAACAAAATAAAATAAAGTAAGCCAGGTATAGCGGTTACAACTGCAATCCTGGGACTCAAGAAGCTGGAGTAAAAAGTCTCCAGTCCAGAAGAGCCTGGGCTACATACACTGTGAGATAGGGAGGGCAGGTGAAGGGAGGGGAGGGCAGGAGAGGGGGGAAAAGAAAACAGAAAAAGAAAGAAAAAATACAAAATTAAGAAAAATTTATACAGAAAGACAAAAGAACTAGAATCTTTTGAAAACAAATGCAGTGGAGAGGACCATCTCTGCACACAGGTGGAGATAGATGATTAATGAAATGTGTGTATGTACAGATGTATCAGTGAATGTCATTAATTTATAAATTAATATACATTGATTTGTGCAATCATACTAAAATATAAAAAGCATATAAGTGAGAAAAACTAAGACCATTTGATTTAACTAATTCTCTTTTTATGAAAAACTGTGATGTGGCTTTGAGTAGACAGTGGAAGCACTCCAGCAAGCCTGTAACCACCACCCTGCCTAGGACCCAGAGGCTAACAAAAACCAAAAATAGAACACCTACCCCAAAGACAGGGCCAGATATTAACATGAAGAAACACTTTAAACTCCATAACCCCTGATTTCTATACCCTAGCACAAAACCACAAACATAAAGAGTCAAGACAGCACCCCACACACACTAAACTCAGTAATCCTATCTTGTAGTCCTTGCAAAATGCAATATAGGTGAAGCACAAGACAAAGACTTCAGAATAGCAATTACGTCTTTAAGGACCTTAAAGAGGATATAAATAAAACCTTTAGTGAAGATTGTGAAATCACAAACAGTTGAACGAAATAATGAAAACAGTTCAAGACATGAAAGTAAAAATAGAATCACTAAAAAAAACCAAAACTCAAATAAACTGTAAATGAAAAATTTAGGATGTCAAACAAAAACCAGTGGTAAGTCTCACCAACAGATTACAAGAAGAGCAAATCTCTGGTGTTGAAGACAATTCTAGACATTGGTGCACTATCCACAAGGACACCCAAGTTCATAAAAGAAGCATGACTATAGCTAAAAATCACTTATTGACCCTCATAAAGTGATAGTGGGTGACTTTAATACAACTCTCTCACCAATAGACAGGTCACTAGACAAAAAATAAACAGAGAAATGCTGGAGTTAAATAATATTATAAACCAAATGGACCTAGCAGATATCTATAGAATATTTCACCCCAAAACAAAACAATATGCTTTCTTGTGATGATAACTTATTTGTGCTGAAATATGGTGATATTTTAACTATATGTTAATAAATAAAGTTTGCCTGGAGATCAGGAAACAGTAAGCCATTTTAAATAAACATGAAAGTCAGGCAGTGGCAGCACACGCCCTTAATCTGATCACTTGGCAGACAGAGTCTCTGTCAGAGCCAAGGGTGGTGACTCATGCCTTTAATCCCAGTACCAACCATACAGACCTAGAGGTTTGTACAGACAGGCAATGACAAGGAAGTGAGGTAGCTGGACTAAAAGCCAATGAGAGGGCAGAACAGCAAGACAATAAAGGTGCAAGTAGACAGGAAGTAGCACACTTTGGAAGCTGCGGTGTGGTGAGGTAAGGTTAGCTGGTGGCTATTCCTATTTCCCCAATCTCTAAGGCTTTCATCCCTATATTTGGCTCTGTGTTTTTTATTTAATAAGACTGCTTAGAAATTCATCTACACTTTCTTTCTAGCAGCTCATGGAACTTTCTCCAAAACTAACCACTGATGCTAGATGTCTTTCTGTATGCTATGAATATGTGTTTCTCCCATTGGTTAATAAATAAAGCTGCTTTGGCCTATGACAAGAAGGGATAAGAGCCAGGTGGGATATTCAAGCAGAGAGACAGGGAGAAGAAGGAAGGAGTTGGAGCAGACGCCATCCAGCCACCCAAGAGCAAGATGCCAGCAGACCAGTAATGCCATGGTCATGTGGCAAAAATATGGATTAACAGAAATGCATTAATTTAAGTTGTAAGACCTAGCCAGTAGTAAGCCTGAGCCAATGGCCAAACATCTATAATTAATATAAGCCTCTGAGTGATTATTTTATAAGCAGCTGCAGGACCAAGCAGGATGCAGAAAAGCCTCTGGCTACAAACCACATATTAGGAAACAAGGCATGTCTTGACAGATATAAGAAAACTGAAGTTTGGAATGCCATGCATCTAACCACCATAGATTAAAATTAAATATCAACAACAGAAAATAAATTGATCAAGACAGAAATCAAGAAGAAAATCAAAACCTTTTAAAGAATTGAATAAAAATGAAAACATAACATATCCAAACATATGGGACACTTTGATCAATGGAATCAAATTGAAGACCCAGACATAAGTCCTCCTGGTTTTTGACAAAGAAGCCAAAAAAATACACACTAGTAAACAGATAGTATCTTCAACAAATGGTGCGGATCAAATTGGATAGTTTTATAAAGAAGAATGAATATAGATTCACATTTATCACCCTGCACAAAACTCAAGTTGAAATGGATCAAGGGGTTCAACACAAGAACAGCTAGACTGAAGGAAAAGAAGGGAAAGTAGGGGGTACCTTTGAACTCACTGGTACAGGAGAAGAAAACCCCCTGAACAGGACACCATTAGCATAGGCACTAAGACCAATCAATAAATGGGACCTCATGTGTGGCAAAAGACACAATCATGCAGACAAAGTGGCAGGCTACAGAATGGAAAGGTATCTTTGCCAATTATACATCTGACAGAGGATTAGTATCTAATGTGTGTGTGTGTGTGTGTGTGTGTGTGTATGATAAAAACTTGAACATCAAGAAATAACTGAATTTAAAACTGGGGTACAGAACTGAACAGGCAGTTTTCAAAAGATGACTTTTCAACATTCTTAGTCATCAGGGAAACAGAAATTAAAACTACTTTGAGATTTCATTTCACTATAGTCAGAATGGCCAAGACCAATAAAACAAATGACAGCACATGCTGGCAATATTATAGAGAAAGAGGAACACTTATTCATTGCTGGTAGGAATCTGAACTGTTAAAGCCACTGTGGAAATCAGTGTGGCTGTTCTTCAAAAAGATGAAAATACATCTACCTGAAAATCCAGGTACATCAACCCTTGGGCATATGCCTAAAGGTCTCTATATCTTATTCCAGAGACACTTGCTCATCCCAATTCACTGCTGATCTACTGGTAATTGCAGGAAACTGAAATAGCCTAGCTGGCAATGAGTGGATGAATGGGCAATGAAATGTGGTATATTTACACTGTGGAATATTATTCTGCTGTTAAAAAATGAAATTTGCAGGTAAATGGATGGAACTAGAAAGAAAAAAATCAGCCAGACTCTTTTATGGATGTTAGCTTTTAAGCCTTTGATATGTGTGCTACAAAATGTATAAACACAGAAATTTAGGTACCTAGTTAGGAACTACATAGGAGGAGAGGATTCCACAAGGAAGGGGAAATAGAACATATTGTTGGGGAAAGACAGGGAAAAGACCAGAGTGGGAGGCTGAAATGGGGAGAGGGATGGAAGAGAAGGACAAGGTAGAGAAAACCAAATTATTATTGTTCTGCTAAAGGAGCATAGTATTAAAATGACCCCTAAGAACATCTCTCTCGGGCATCATCAGAGAAACTTATTTTTGCAGTAGGTGGAAACTAACACAGAGACCCACAAGTGGATGATGTGCAGAGAAAGAGAGACTTTGGAGCACTGGGTGCCCTCCGTTTGGGGCTCAGGAACCTGTGCAGAAGAGAGAGGTAGAAAGATTTTAAGAGCCAGACTCCGAGGAAAGTGTCTTCAGACAGAGAAAGTCCCACACCTGAGCTCATAGAGACTGGGGCAGCATGCACAGTGCCTGCACAGGTTCAAGTCAGATGGGGTTCCAGCACTGAGAGGAGGAAGCAGGCATGGGTTCTGACCCCTAACCAAGAAGCTATCTGTAATTGATGTCCACTGGCAAAAGGAAAATCAGCATTCTCCAATGGAGTCTCACTGGGCATTTATTTTTACTTGTTTTCTTTTTAAAAAGTTACTTATTTTGATTTTATGCATATGAGTGTTTTGCCTATATGTACATGTGTGCCCTGTGTGTGTGCCTGGTGCCCTTGGAGGGCTGAAGAGGCTGTCAGATCCCCTGGAATTAGAGTTATGGAGCCTGTAAGCTGCATGTGAGTGCTGTAAATAGAGTGTGGGTCTCATGTAAGATCAGCAAGTGCTCCTAATGTGAATATGGAGACATCTCTCCAGCCCCTTATTCACTGTTCTTAATGATAGCAATTCTCATGGAGCAAGATGGAATCTCAATATAGTTGCATTTATGTGGTGGATAGTAAAGTTGAACGTTTTTTCTACATTTACTGGCATTTTTTCTCTTGAAAATATACATTAATGCAGTGTTTTCATTCTTAAACAAATAATTAAAATTCCATTTAGATGGCAAAATAATTATAAATACAGGATAAATGAAACAACATCACACTTCTCGTTTATTGGAAAATGTAACAGTTGTGAAGTCATGATATACATAGTACTCTAGTTTAAATGATCCTTAGTTTGGGGCTGGAGAGATGGCTCAGAGGTTAAGAGCACTGACTGCCCTTCCAGAGGTCCTGAGTTCAATTCCCAGCAACCACATGGTGTCTCACAACCATCTGTAATGAGATCTGGTGCCCTCTTCAGGCCTGCAGACATACATGCTGTATACATAATAAATAAATAAATCTTTAAAAAAATGATCGTTAGTTCTGAGAAATTACAGGCAAGAACTATGTACTATTCTATAAATGATGGCTTTAGTCCATTTTAGTGGCTATCATTCTGCTCATGCAGTCATAGACCTGTACTGGTTTTTGATCACTGATTGTAAGATTGAATGTCACTCACTGGGTTACAAGCTGCAATGCCACAAATCCCTTACATTACAGCCTGGAAGTCATACACATACAAGTAACATTATACACACTGATCAGGTTGTACTTACATATTTAGGAATACATATGCATTATGTAACAACCACTAAAGGAAAAGAGGTCATAAATTTGAAAAAATAAAAGGGTGGTACACAGGAGGAGTTGGAAGGAAGAAAAGGGGGAAATGTTGTAAATACATTTAAATCTAAAAAAAAATTGAAAATGTAGTTTAAATCTACAAAGAAAAAATGAACCCTAATCGCTAATGATAACTGAAATTAAACCACTATATACAAGCAGGTATACTGTAGTGCGGTCAACTGTAGTTGCCGTATAGTGATAGATTATGAACAGTACAAATTTCATGTTCAAGGAAATATAGTGATCCAAGAAATGTTTACATTCCATTTGCTCTTAGACAAATATATTAAATCTAAGGAAAAATTATCTTCAGCTTCAAGTTACTGATACAAATTTACCAAAGAAATGCTACATATTTTGCCAAACATAAAAAAAAAATTGCAAAGAGTTTCTAAGGTATTTCTTGTTCAAGTTCCAAAAATAAATACATTCTCAGATCTCTAAAAGAAACAAAATCAGGTATGTCAGCTTTTGAATAGCTTATGGAATTATGTATTTTCTTCCCAACACTAAGAATGTTAAATTTTATTCGATCATTTTACTGAAAGTACTTATGAGTTAAAAGAGTTTTATTGTGAAACCTTTAAGGTCTTACGTATAGAAACATATCTGCAAAAAAGGATATTTTACTTATTTTCCTATTTTAGTTCCTTTATTTCTATCTCTTAAATTATGCTAGCTAAGACTAAGACTATAATGGACAACAGTGAAGAACGATGGACACACTTTTTTTCTCCATTTTGTAGAAAGTTAACCATATAATTCTCATATATAGCCTTTATTTTGTTGAGATACGTTCCTTGTATGCTGAGCCTCTTTAGGGCTTTTTGTGATGGGTTTTATCAAAAGTCTTTTCTGCATTTATTGAGATGACCATAATTTCTGTCTTTGACTACATTTTTATGATGTATTACATTCATTTATTTGAAAATGTTGATCCACCCCAGTATCTCCGGGATGAAGCTAACTTAATACTAGAGGAAGTTTCTTGATTTTGTTTTGCAAATATTTTACTGAGAAATTTTGCACCCATAATCACCAGACAGAATGGTGATTAATAGTTTTCTTTATTTGGCTTTAGAGTCAGAGTCGTATTGACTGGAAAAAAAAGATTTGGGTAGCATTCCTTCTTTTCCTATCTTACTGAATAAAATAGTTCTTCATTAAGTGTTCAGTGGAGCTCAGCAATGAATCCATTTGGACTTTGATATTTGCGGGATGGAAAGTATTTTTATTAATACTTCAATCGAGGTATATGCTAAGATTTATTTAAATCATTTATCTCTTCTTAGCTTAATTTTTGTATGTCTAGAGGAAAATCATCCACTTCCTTCAGATTTATTGATTTTCAGAATTTCATTAGTATCTGTTGTCATGATTCCCTTTCATCTCTAATTCTTGAATTTGGATCTTCTCTCTCTCTCTTGGTCAGTTTGGCTTAGGGTTTACAGATTTATTTGTTTTCAATGAACCAAATTGTTTCATTGCTTCTCTGTACTGTTTATTTTTTCTTTTCTATTTTATGATCTTAATTATTTCTTTGAGTCTATTGAGTTGTGGTTTGGCTTCCTCTTGTTTTGTGAACACACCAGGATACACCATTAAGATATTTATTTATTTTTTTGAGATCTCTCTTATTATTTTATAAAATGTAGTCAACTTTCCTCTCAGGACTGCCTTAATTGAATCTCATGGGTTTTGGTAGTTGTGTTTTCATTTTCATTTTATTCTAGGATTTTTTTCAATGACTCATTAATCATTCATTAATGTGTAATTCGATCTCTATGAGTTTGTGTATGCTCTACAGTTTCTCTTGTGGACTTCTTTTATTCAATTTTGACATATAAAAATTGCTATAATTTTCTTATATTTGTTAAAACTGTTCATTTTGGAGAAAGTTCCATGAGCTTTTCTAAAAAATGGGTTTGCTTTACACATAATACTTGTATTATGGTGAGCTCACATGGATGAGCATGTGTTCAGTGGTATATTTGTTTTTTAAATTGTAATGTTCTCTTAATGTATTATTCTCTTAACCACTTTGAGGTAATCTTGTTCATCTCCTCTGATTAATTTCAATTTGAATTCACTTCTGCCAGCTGAAATTTGCTTGTTTCCTAGTTTCATTTGCTTGGAATACCCTTTTCTATTCTTTCACCCAAAGGCCCTGTCTATCTGTTTTTGACAGTATGGTATATTACATGGAGGTAAAAAACAGATGGATCCTGCTTTTTAAAAAGAAAAGAAAAAAGCAAATAAAACTTCGAATATAGTACTCTGTCTTTTATCTATCTTTTGACTAGGGAACTGAAAGCACTTACATTCAGAGTTATTCCTGAAAGGTGTATTAATTCCTGTCATTTTGTTGGTTTTGCAGTATTTGGTATATTTCTCTCATTCGTTTACTTAATTACTGTGGTGCTTATTCTTTCCCATAGCTTCATGAATGTATTTATCTTTCTCTTTAGTCCAAAGGATTATTTAGGTGTCTTCTGTGGAGCTAGCTTAGAGCTCATGGATTCCTTTAGCCTTTTTTTTTTTTTCCAAGAAAGATTTTTCTTTCTCTTTCCTTTACAATAAATAGTTTTGCTAGGTATAATCATCTGTGTTGGGAGTTAACTTCCAGGGCTTGAAATACATCATTCTGAGCCTTTTTGGCTTAAATTCCTGGCTTGTAAAGTTTCTTTTGACAAATCTGCTCTTATTCTGACAGGACTACCTTTATATAGAGAGTTTAGGTTTGTGGTTATTGATACCTAGACTTAAAGTTGGCTTTAATACTTATGAAATTCATATATTTCTGATTTAAAATAGTATATCAAGGATTCTTCCATTTCTATCATTTACAAGTGTTAAATTTTAAGTTTCAGTTATAGGAAAAATACTATTTGGAAAATGGACTAAAATCATTTGTTTATTTGTAAAGAAGGATTATTTATACATGGGTTACATGAAACCAGGTCCTCTGCAAGAACAACCATTGTTCTTAACTACTGAACCATCTTTCCATTTCTCCAGCCCCTTTTTGGTAGATTCTTAACTAGGTGTCTTTAATTACTCAGTTGAGCACAGGAATGAATACACTATTGTGAGATAAACAGCTGCTATATTCTAGAAGTTCAGGAATTTGTTGTAGAGACAACCACTGGAACATGTCAGGGTATTGTTAAAAGCATAGAAATTTCCTGCAACAACTAGAAGGGTGACATTTATTCCAAAAGCATTGTTTTTGAGATATTGGTAAATCATCAGCATCCCAGGCTCTTACTCATAGGCAAAACTGTTCCAGGGACTTACTGAGCATAAAGTCAGTTTAGTCTCTACATATAGGCTTGTGGTCCAACTGTAATACCAGCTATGTTGCTTTGCACTTTGTTGATCCATGGTGTATGCTTCTCTGGACTCTGAGTCTCCACTAACGCTCACTCAAAGATAGTAATTTATTTTTTGCAAGTCTTAAGAGAAATTCATAGTGACTTTAAATCATAGCCTGAGCTGGTAAAAAGAAATAGCTAGCTAGCTAGCTAGATGATAGATGTTTTTGAAAGGAGATGTTAGCATTTTCATAAAACAAAACTAAATTTGGGGAACTACTTTTATGACACAATAGTAAACGGGGCAAAAATAAAAACCAAGATGGTACAAGATTTAAGTATAAATTATAGCATTTGAATAGTGCATTCAAATCAAATGAAACAAACAATATATTTCTCTAATACATGAAATGTCCTAAGTGAACTTTTACTTGAGAAATTCAGAACAAAAGATCCACTTTGTCCAAGCTGCATGGCAATAAAAGAACCTCGTGAAAGCAATGACCCCTACGTTGGTAAAGTCAGTCCAAACCAGAAGGCAAACACAGACTTAGTCTAGCTAAAACACTCAACTCAGCTAATCTGAAAAAGGTGGAAGCCTGGCTAAAAGACAATGTTTAAAAATGTTCTTGGGTTAAACTACGCTTTACAGAGGAAACAATTTCTCTCAAATGGCACATCTTAATTGGAAAGAAATTAGGGCAACAAGAACTTCATGACGTCTCAACAGGACACAAAACCATCTACTGCCCATGACAATCATACAATAAGTGGAGTCTGATACACATGTGTAATTACTTAACATTTAAGAAGGAAGATGCCTCCTGAGAACGAGTCAGGATCAAAGAAGTTTAATGCAGAGGACTCATCCCAGCTTTGCTTGTCCTGACACTTATTCCTGACTTGCTCTATTCTTGGCCTAGCTTATTAAGAGTAAAAAGTAGACGTCGTACCTCTGAAAACACGTATCCTTGAAAGCACTGTTCTCAAACATAATGTTCTCAATTAAATTCTGGTTTCTTTAATATCCTGGGGCCTTGGCTACTGAAGAGTTGCTAGCCAGCTTGAGCATAGAGGACACGGCTCTGGCAGGCCTTGCCCTTCTCCCCTATTCCCTCTGCCTTGATAAAAAAACAGATTATATTCCTAAAGCTAGCCACCAGACTCTGTTCCCTTATTTGGCCACTTCTGCCTCATGAGCCTGACTACCAAGGTCCAGCTATCAAGGTATTGAAGTCCAGCAATTAAAAGCCTCCTTTGGTTCACCTAATTAACATGCCCGATTAAAATTAAACACCTCATCCTAACACAGGGTTTCCCCTTGTATCTTTATAAACCACTATTTTCCTATGGGCCATGTCTGTCTCCTCTCTATCCCGAGGCCGTCCTTCGTCTTCTGTACCACATACCCTTCCCCTTCTCCCTTGTTCCCTTCCCCTTCTCCCTTGTTCCCTTCCCCTTCTCCCTAGTCCTCTCCCTCATGTTCCTTATCCTGTCTCTTATTCCCTGCCCTCTATCCTGCTGGGGTAAATAAATTTCCTTTGTGCTAAGAACTTGGCCTTGGGAATCCTAAGCCCATACCAAACTCTTGTAGCTACAACATAGGCTATACCTCCAGCACTTCATACACAAACATGCAGGCCTCCATGTCAGGAATTCAATGTAACTACACACTGTCTAGATTACTGCTTTCTAGAATTTTAGGGCTTGTCTCCACTGCCTTGCAAAGCTCACTTTCTACACATTTGTAGAACAAGCACTGCAAGGACAGCACCAGGATCCACTGCCAGTTGGAGATGTAGCCTGGCCTCCTTGGTTTCCAGCAGCTATCCTGAGGAGTCTATCTTTGCAAGCATTTTCAGCATTCTTTTAAAAAAAGAATTTGTATTTTACTTCCTAGATCTCTGGAGGGTACACTCATGGTGAAGTTAGTTTGTACCCAAAAGTCTTCACTCCATACACCTCACATCTGGTGGGGGAGGCCTGCCAGGACTCCAGAAGACTGAGTTAGAGGCTGGGAATACCGCTCAGTCCTTCCTTCCCAGTGATACTCTAGCTTCCTCCAGCTAGGCTCTTCCTCCCAAAGGTTCCACAACATCCCAACAGCTACCAGCCAGGGTTCAAACACAGGAGTGTGTAAGGTTGTATTTTATGAATACTTACATTGGTTTGTCTGTTTTCTTGGTATTTTTTTTAGTACTTTGTATATTCTAGATACTAATCATCTATCAGATACAGAGCTGCTGAAGATTTTTTCCCATTCTGTAGGCTGCCTCCTCACTTGGAATGATGGTGTCCTTTGCTTTTAAGTTTTATGAGGTCCAATTATTATTTGTTGATCTCAATCCCTGTACTATTGGGGGTTCTGTTCAGAAAGTCCTTTCCTGTGCCTGTTAGTTTCCCCACTCTCTGCTCAACCAGGTTCTGAGTATTGGGTTTACTGAGATCCTAGACCTATTTGCGAATGGAAAGACTTAAGAATCTAGTCTCATTCTTCTATACACACTCATCAATTTTGAGGAGCACTACTTGCTGAAGAGGCTGTCTTTTCTCCAATGTATCTTGTTGGCCTCTCTGTCAAAAACTGAATGTCTGTAAGAATGTGGGCTTATATGTGGGTCCTCAATTCTACTCCATTGGGCAATGCGTCACTTTTTATACCAGCTATGCTATTTTTATTACTATAGTTTTGTAGTAACTTGAAATTGGGGATGGTAATACCTCAGACATTTTTTTTTAAAATTGTTCAAGAGTATTTGAGCAATCCTGGTTCTTCTGTGGATGTCAGTTTTCAATCTTTAGATATGTGTTTCATTTGTAATACCTACAGAAACCAAGAAATTAGTATGGAACCATGGAGGGGACTTTCAAGGGAGGAAACAAAGGGAAAGGGGATTAATAGAAAGAGAATGATTAACTGTATGAGTTGCGGGGGGGCAGGAAGAATGGGGAAGAGCAGAAAATATGAGGAGGGATAACTAAGACAAAAGACCTTCTGAAAAAGTCAAATGAAAAATTACTACTGCAGAAACTTCCTACAACACAAACATATACATATATAAAGTGTTCAAGTGGAGTTAACCTATAAAAGGGCGACAATGTCCCTACTAGATATCACATGCTAAAAAATAAAAAGTCCAATAACTCTTTTGGAGGTCTTGGACTGTGAAGTCCCAAAGATCACTCAAACATTGCAAACATTTGTCACTGCACTTGGTTATCTTCTAGAACTTGACTGTAAAACCTGGTTGCTGAAGATATCTCATAGAATTAAACTAGTACTGATGTGAAAGCTAGCCTTCACAGTGTTCAAAGGTGCTATGCATGTTGTTATAGGAGAGAAGTCACCATATGACTTACACAGCCGTGAACTTTGCAAGCTATAACAATGACAGGCCTAGCAAGACATGTCCACTGATTTAATAGTGGCACAAATGTCATGAGAGTACCACTTTTTAAAATTGGATTGACACTCAAGAGGCAGAGGCAGGCTGATCTCTGTGAGTTCGGGGCCAGTCTGGTCTCCAAAGCGAGTTCCAGGAAAGGCACAAAGCTACACAGAGAAACCCTGTCTCGAAAAACCAAAAGTAAATAAATAAAATAAAATAAAATTGGATTGAAGGCCTGTTCCACACTATGTAATCTATTCCTGGCACAGTTATTGGGCCCTAGAATTGTGTCTAGAAAAGTCATAGGCCCTAGGGGAGATCCAATTCCAAATGACTTACTGCTACCTGTGCTCAGGTAAACCCAAAGGGAGAAAGAACATCCTACAAGGGATCCGGATTCAAAAAGATGGCCTGGGAACATTGGGAGGTGGACTTTACTGAAATCTGGCCTACTGATTCATGCTATAATTATTTAATGCTATTTGTAGACATCTTCTCAGGATAGTTAGAGGCCTACCCCACCTGAAGAGAGACTGCTCCAATAGTTACTAAGAAACTTCTTCAGGAAATACCTGGATTTGGACTGCTCCTAGCTTTGGCAGCCAACAAAGACCCAGTCTTCATGACAAAGTGATTCAAAGTCTGATGAAGATAGTAAATATTAATTGGAAATTACCTTATGTATGTAGATCACAAACCTCAGGTCATATAGAAAGGAAAATTATTATTGTTTTGTTTCTCCAGACACTGTTTCCTCTAAGTAGCCTTGGCTGTTCTGAAACACACTCTGTAGACCAGAATGGCCTCGAACTCACAGAAATTTGCCAATCTCTGCCTCCTGAGTGCTAGGATTAAAGGCATGTACCACCAACAACCACCTGGCCACAAAATTCTTAAAACAGCAACAAAAAACAAATAAAAAAATTGCTCTGATGGAACTAGGTAGTGTTTAGTTGTGGCTTCTTTATTTCCTTCCTTCCTTATTGGGAAGACAAGAATGATAATTTTTAAGTTTATATACTATTCTAGCTTCATTTTTGTTTCTGTGTAAATAGCCCAAAAAAAGCAATTTAGGGTAGAAAGAGGTTTATTTGGGTTACAGTCCGCCACTGAGGAGAAGCCAAAATGGCAGGGAATTGAAGCAGCTAGTTATTTACATCCATAGTCAGGAGCTGATAAATGAATCCATACAAAACACCTGCTTGCTTATACAGTTCAGGACCCTGTGACTAGAGAATGGTACTACCTACCCACAGTGGCCTAGGTCTTCCCATATAAATGAAGACAATCTTGCCACAGACATTCCCATAGGCTAACCCCATGTAGACAGTTCATCACTCTGATCCTCTTTCAAATGATTCTAGGCTGTGTCAAGTTGACAATTAAGGCCAACTATCATTTGTGCCAAATTGGAAACCATAAATCAGAAGTCTGGTCTCTTGGTTTAAATAGTTTAATTTTGGTATCTTAAAATACCGTGTAACAGGAATCTTAAAAGGTACTTGTTAATGAAATCAAACCTGAGGCCAGTTATTGGGGTGATTGCTGGAAGATCAGAGAAGCAGAACAAGCCACAGCTATCTCACCTTGCTAGTTCCTCAGGTGATCCTGTTTCCTCAGGCTGGAAGCTTCTGAGTCCTCCTCCACATGAATCTCAGCTGAACTGTGTTGCTCCAAAGCTTAACTAACTACATGCTTTTTCCTTCTTTAGTTCCTGGTCCTCATGCCTTATATACCTTTTTCTTTCTGCCCCCACTCCCTGGGATTAAAGGCATGGGTCACCATGCTTAGCTGTTTCTAAAGTGGCCTTGAACTCAGAGATCTGGCTAGCTCTGCCTCCCAAGTGCTGGGATTAAAGGTGTGTACCACCACTGCCCAACTTCTGTTATGGCTTACTCTTCCCATTTTCTAGCCTCCATTTCTGGCTCTGTTCTAGTGGCTGTCTGTTCTCTGACCCCAGATATGTTTATTTTGGGGAACACACAATATTTCAGGGAACACAATACCCACCACAATACCGTTTTTTTGTTTGTTTGTTTGTTTTGTTTTGTTTTTAACCTTTTTAGAGCTTTATTGGGAGATGGGGGAGAGAGAAAGAGAGAAAGAGACAGAGACAGAGACAGAGACAGAGAGAGACCGCATGGAGGGAAGAGAGAAAATACCATTTTGATCTGTCAAGGACGTATGTCCTCTGTTGCAATAGTAGCATGACAACTATATGGATAATCTGTTTCTGATTGGTTGTGAGGCCTGCTCCAGTTTTCATACTGGGTACTGAAAACTTGGTCAAGAGACCCTGGGGGAAACCTATTATTACTGCAAAAAGGTAATGATGTCAAACTGCCCCCTAGTAACAGCCTTATATCAGTGCTGCTGTCGGCTTTTATTAAAGAAGTCTTCTATTGTGATGGGCAGCACTTACTACTCATGGGCCAAAGTGCCAAGAATAAGTGAAGCTCAGCCCTAAACAGGTCATCTATGTCACCTCTCCAAACCCCAGAGAATATCACAGAAGAGGGGGAAAAAAGAATGTAACAGGCAGATGAACCACATTTAGGAGAGCTCAGTGGCTACTGAGATAAGAATTATATAAAATTATAGACTAAAGGTCAGAATTTCATCATGGGTATGAGAGAGGCCCATGAAACACCTACCTTCTTGAGGGGTACTGACAGTTATTGCTTGCTGTGTGTGTGTGTGTGTGTGTGTGTGTGTGTGTGTGTGTGTGTGTGCGCGCGCGCACATGCGCGCACAGTTTTCTTCAGTGGCATAAGTATAGATAAATACCCAAGCTCCAGTAAAAAGCCTCTCTCACCTACGCTAACGCAGGCAACCCTAACTAACTGCTCACACACAAAAAGACAGGAAGTCAGGAGGGAGACTTGCTGACAAAAGGATTTCAATGGGAAAGGGAGAGTGCATGGCAGAGACTAACTGGGGTAAGAACAACTAAAGTCTATTACATATGAGACACACATTGCAATGTTCCTTATTTTAGCACTGGAGGATACTTCTTCAGTGCTGAGATAGTAAATTCTGGGACAGGCCCCAAAAGACCACTCTTTTTTCTGTCCCTTCCCCAAATCCAGAGGCTCTAAGGAAGTAAATCAGGGAAGTGACTCAATACACTACTTTTTAGTGTGTGAGGGCTGAAGCTGCCTGCATAAACAAAGGAGAAAAAGTCCATTCAGATTCATACTCTGTGGGAGTTGCCAGGTATCTTCATGCAACCATTGGAGTCACAAAGAACAGACACTGTCCCATTTCTTAGAACTCTAAGGAGGAGGAGCGAATCCTATAGATATTCCCATAAAGTCAGTCAGCTGTGCCCACAGCTCAGTGCTCCCTCTAGGGCAAAACAGTGACCATCAGGCCCACTAGCCAAAATGCTATTTCACTGCCTCTGACCTCTCCTTTTAGAAGTTCTTTCTTCATACACAACAGTTTAGAAAGAACAAGGGAAAGGAAGTCTCCTAAATTTTCATCTGTATTTATTAACAAAGTAGAAGTAGTAATCCAGCTGGTAATGGCAAAGCTTGAAGTATTAAAAGGGAGGGTTCTCTACCCTCACTCCCATTTCCAGTAAGTGGAATATCAGGATTCTCCACAGAATCATGTGACCACAGGCAGCCAGCAGCTGCCCACTGGCACTCTATGTAAATGAACTCAGTCACCTCTTGGGTTTTCCCCTCTCCTCTCCCTCCTCTTTATGAGGGACACAAAATCATAGAGTCACTAACTGAAGTCTGCTCTGTACTTTTAATTGCAGGCAGGAAGCCAGAGTGCAAACACAATGACTGAATTCAGTTTTACAAGTAAACACTGGAACTGAATTCACCCTAGTCCGGGAAGAATGCCTCTGATCACAACTAGCAGGAAATCCAATTCAAAACAGGGTGTGTCATCTTCAATTCACACTGTGGCCTTTATACCTTTCACAAAATTCTTTGCATAGTAAAGTTTCCTTCTTAAAAATGTTCCCACAAAGACTAAACTTTATTCACGATATTATACTCAGAAATGCTTTGCAAGAAATTCCAACAAATACCACCTTTGGTAGAGATCTGAAGTTCTGTTTTTTTCTCCTTTGGTTGGATCTTAAGAACCTATCAATCATTCCTCTCCCAATTCCATTCTAATATCTGAGTTTTCCCTGACATCATACCAACTTTCAATTCCCTTCTTGTTCTTTGGGTTGCTTGGTAAGTTAATATGAAAATGCTGACATCCTGTGAGAATTAACACAGCCATGCACTGGTCCAACCACATCTTGACTGTGCCAGTTGGTTCATATGCCTGTTTCTTGTGCCTCTAGAGCAGGCCAAGACTATCAAACAACTTCAAGAAGATATACATATGTACAAAAGCTGCCAGCCTGGAGCTCTATAAAGGGCCGCAGGAAAGGTCTGGACTTATACAGCTGCCTATGGCCAGCCTTCTCAATATGATGCTTTAATTATTGAAACCCAAAGGGATTTTGGTCCAGCATGTAAAACCGTAAGCTAAAACTAAGGCACAAACATATCAATCTGGATACATATGGAAGAAAGAACAGAAGAAATAAAGCACAGATTTCCCCAACTGAAAGGTTTAGGTGTGGAGATAATATCTCTCTATTACATCATGACATTATTGTCGAGTATTAGAAAGCTTGAAGGCCATAGAGGATGGGTACTCAATCATAATGATCTTTGAACCTACCTTCTGTTTCAGACCAAAATGGAAAGTACTTGCACTGCATATACTGTGCTCATCGTGCAATACATGTCCCAGAATCCCCAGGCATTTACATTTCTAGTTGGGCGGAAATGCCACACAATGTCTAAGATTTTAAAATCAAGGTTAGTTGATTTTAACAACTTGATATCTGAAGGAGTTGACTGCTCTGCTATTATAGTAGGTCACAGATCTGTCTGGTATCAGCCCACTCCATCCTAATGTGGGGAAACATAGCAGATTGCTTTCTCTCTCCCAGTTCCTCCATGTGCTCCCAAAGCAGTGGTGCAAATTCATGCTGGACACACTTCCTGATCCCTCCTTGTCCCCGCCCCCACCCCATGGGCTCCTCCTAGTCAACAAGCAGCTTAGAAAACCAAGGACCTAGAAACTAAGATAAAGGCCAGCTTCTGAACATGAGATCTTTCAATGTTCCTAGTTACAACTAGATTTCCTCCTTCCTAGTGAACTCTCTTGGGTCAAAAGTATAAAATTCTCCACTCCTTTCTACCTACAATTTCCTGCTGTGAATGCATTCCTGTGCCTAGCTATAGGCTCTTTCTTCATTTGGGGGCTGTATACCTTAGGTCACTTTCTCTTGCTTCATAAGTACTTCTGTAATCTCATTCAAGTGCTTTTTATTTAAAAAAAAGGGGGGGGTGGCCATACACATGTATGGTTTCTGGGTGTCCTATTGCATTATGATAAGGTCTACGTGCTTTTTGTATCATTGTGGGTTCTTTTGGCTTTGATTAAGTTATTTTATATAATGGACCAACCGGGTCTTAAGTGGCTCTTTCACTTTGGGTTTCCTCCAAACCACTCCAGATCCTTACAAGAAAGACATTAGTGCCATATCTAAGAGAGGCAACCATACTTTTATTATATTTTAAAAAAGAAAAAAATAAAATTTGATCCCTACCGATCAAGGTGACTGTGGGTCCTGAACTTCACAGGTCAAAAAATTTAGTCCCTGTAAACTAAAGTAACTCTGGAATAGGTGACAGCATGCTACCTCAAGTCCCACTATGCTTAACAAACTTGATATTTGAAGGAGTTGATTGCTCTACTAATATAGTAGGTCTTGTTTCTCTCCAAAGTAACTCTGGATTAAGCAGTGCAAGATATTACTGCTTTCTAAGAAGCTTGTAAGTCCTTATCCTTTACTGGCCAAAAACAACAACAACAATAAAACAAACAAACAAACAAAAACCTTAGTTCTTATTGACTAATGTAACTCCCAGTTCCCAAACTGTTACTTCCTGTTGATTCCTACTGATTGGGCTTTCAGATGTATTCTCCATGACTAGGAAGAACTTGATCACTGAACCTTAAAAGAAAATTTTAAGTTGGCTTTAATTCACCAGGCAATTTATATAAATTTTTTGAGAGAATAACTTTCAAAAGAATAATTGTTAGTAATTTAAGCTTCAATCCCATACCTGATAAATCTGTTTCATAAAAGACAAAAAGCAACCATATGTGCCCTATGTACAAGCTTTTGTTCAAGACTGGTGTAATTGACCTTCTGGGTGTTTTAACAACCAAAATTGAAGTCCAAAAGTAATGTATATATAGGGTTAAGAAGACAGTTGATATACTGACGCTTGCCTTTAGGCCAGATAGGTTCCAGAGGATAACAGGACATCTCTCAAAGGGCCACCCTATAGCTCTGTTAAGTCTGTCTTAACACCTGTCTACTCAATCAGAGGCTGTCAAGACTCAGAGGCTAGACAATAACCACTGGTCAACAGAGGGAAATGCAATCAATCCTTTCATGCAAAACAACATGATCAGTAAGTCTGACCCTAAAAGGAAGTGAGAGCAGAGAGTCAGGGCAGGAACTGAAGCAGAGGCCATGGAGGTGTACTGCTTATTGGCTTATTCCTCAAGGCTTGCTCAGTCTGTCTTCTTATACAACCCAGAACCACATGCCAAGAGCGGCATTGCCCACAGTGGACTGGGACCTCCCACATCAATTATTAATCAAGAGAATGACCCACAGACTTGCAAATAGGCTGATCTAATAGAGATATAAGAACTGTGGTTCCTTATACCCAGATGGTTCTAGCTTGTGCCAAGTTGACCACAAACAAACAAACAAAAAAACTGGTGCAACTACTTACAAAATTAAATTCAAGTCATGTTAGACTAACAAGATTTCTATTGTAGAAATGGGCGGCTCTATGTTTCCTTCTTTCTTTCCTCTTGGTAGCTGCCAAGAGTTACAATAGCAGGACCTGTTGTTTTTCTCCCAAATTGTAATAAAACAATCTAGTTTCCTTCTGACTTTGTCTTTAATCAACAAGACTAAGAACTCACAAAAAGGAACCCTGACTACAACAACTCTAATATTTTACATATTCTAGTTTCAAGTGTAAAGTTGTCAGATTAAACCAAATAAAGTACAATATGCACAGCTAAATGCTAACTTGAAATTTAAAAAAGGATGTTTTAGTATAAGTATGTAATGGGCTTTATCTGATATGCACATTTTCTTGGTAACACTATTCAAGTGCCAACTCATTTATAATATAATTGATATTTCTAAAAATAACTTGGTTATAATAACTTGTAGTGCTATCATAGAGTTGGATGACCTTGACCTCCTGATTTTCTGCCTCAACTTCCCCAAAGCTATGATTACAAGCATGTACTACCATACCTGAATTCTACTTTACTCATTTAAATTTTATTCATTCATTTACATATTTATTCATTTTGAGTAATGGGCTCATGCATTCCCAGTCCTCTTTTTAAATAAGCAAACTAAGAGAATATCGAACACACACAACACAGTGAGGTTTAGTTTTGTTGTTGTTTTGACACATTTCAGGCTGGCCTCAAACTCCAAATGTAGCTAAGACCTGTAATTTCTGATCCTTCTGCCTTTTCCTTCTGAGTGTGGGGATCATAGGCATGTGCACTACACCAGGTTTATTCAGTGCTGAGGATAAAACTCAGAACTTCATTAAGGCTAGGCAAGAACTTTACATACTAAGGTATATTTCTACCTCAGTGACTTTTTTTTTTTCTATGAACATACTTGTATGCTAATCAACTTAGCAAGAGGGGGTCACTAGCCTAGGGTCACCAAACAGCCACTATATGAAAATGTTCTCTTCCCATTTCCACATGGAATCTAACCAGGCCTTCAGCACTGCCCTGCAGCTGACAACCAAGTGGAGAAAATAATTTCAGAAGTTATTTGAAAAAAAAAAGTTACTTGCTCCCAGATTTGAGGAAAACACCTGGGGAAATAGTCACATATTCTATGTAGATGGTGCAGAGACCAGAGGGCAGAAGCACAAGTGGTGCACACGTGTAGAGCTGGAGGGAGCAGGCCCATCCTTTGTTGCTCCAGTTCCTTTCCATTCTTATGAACAAAAACAACCATCCTTAAAATCAACACTCCCTACCCTGATGATGAGATTTCCACCTACATAAACTGACTGGAGTGGCTGGGGGACATGGCTCAAATGGTAGAACACAGCTGAGTTCAGATTCCTAGTACTCATGTAAAAGCTAGGCAAGGTAGAAAGGACAGCCGGAGAGGTGTGGACAGAAAGAACCGAAGACCTTGTTGACCAGCAAGCCTAGCTGAAATAGTAAGCTCCAGACAGACACAGTGAAGAGACAGCTTCAAAGAGAAAGGTAGGGAGTGACAATGACCCCTGCCCTCCACTGTACATGCATGACAGAGTTCACATTCATGTATACATCATATGCACACATACATACTGACTGGAATGCTCAAGTACAAATGGGTCTCATTTTTATTAAAAGAACCATCACCAAATCTGAGTTATTTGTTTTGGTGTTCTCATTAGAATCTGTATTCCTGACACGTAACACTCCATCTTGATCATATCCAACCCATTCCCTACACCCCCAACCCTCCAAAGCTTCATTCATATTTATTGATATTTTTCCTTTAAGAAGCTGTATACCTGTCACATGTTTCTTACAATTCTCCTACTAATCTGTGTTTTTTAAAATCATTATCTCTTTGAGTATATTCTATTCAAATTATTTATAAGCAATCCTAATACCCTCAGAATCACAGCAAAAGAGCACCACCTCCCTTCTACACAACATAGATTTAAATTACACTCTCCTTTGTCCCTTCCTGTGCCCACAGATTTCCAAAATGGCCATCACCAAGCAATATTATATGGTTTTATACACACATTCTTCCTGTCAAACTATGGACAAGGAACACACTTTCCTCTTCTTTATGTCTTCAACACTGAACATTATTTGGTGCTTGTAAAGGTAATGGGCCTATAAACTCTGAGATCAGAGAGTTGCCAGTAGCCAGTAGCCATGTCAGAGGAACAGCAGGTAGCAACTGAGGTTCAGGTGTCAGCTGATGGATATATCTCATTCAAGCAAGGCTTATGAGAATACAGACTCCAGAATGTCTTTTGCTTCTGCTGTGCCTTTGGTATCTGATATAATGTATATGAATGTGAGGAGTCCACAATTGCCTGCATTGTGGTATGTTTATTGCATGAAAACATATAAGTCTTCTGGGCATTTATATCTGTGGCTTGTCAAGAAGATGCTGTATAGTTTTGACACAGTCAGGGCCTATTGAGTTGTACAAAGAAGCTATTTCTGAACACAGATCAAATTAATGATAAAGGAGGAGCCAGAATGGCTTTAATTTATTGCTTTAATGTAATTGCTGAGAACCACAAGGTGATAGAAAACTTCAAAAGAGCTTTAGATTAGACCAGATGCCTTGCTAATGGTTTTTTAGATCATTTTTAATCCATAAAGACACACAACTGTACTATCTGGCTAGGTATAAATACAAAGACAACCCAAATTATTGCTAGGTGGCAAATGATTAGTTCTATGCATGCATTCCTGACTTCAGTTTGTGAAAATAAATTTTGACTATTCAATGCTACAGAAAATAATTTGACTCTGTAGCCCCAAATTAGGGCTGCAAGTATTCTTGGATAATTAGAGGTTAGAGTGCTTAAGCAGTGGAGGTAAAGGAAACAATGGAGCAATGAGAGAGTACAACATTAGGTAGCAATGAAGAGTAGTACAACATGAGAGAGAATGCATGATGAAAGAATAAAGACAGACACCATCAGAATAGGTGTGAGTGTGGTTTTTTCCCCTAACCCCTCCAGATAAAAAAGTCTTTCTTTGTGCTACACTGTGGACTTTCCCTTTGAGCCCTCTCTGCAGCCTGGAAGCTGGTTCTTCCTAGGCTGCATTAGAGACTCATTTAGAAGTTCACCCATCCCCCATCCCTCCATCAAGCACACATTTTATACCAACCTACCAAATGAATGACAAATTTATCAGGAATTGCAGGTTCTGGCAATTTAACAGATAAAAAGGCAGAGTTAGGCATAACAATAGTTAATAAATCCTACTTCTTTTTCTTGATTGTCAGTAGCTAATATTTAACTTTTTAAGAAATTGCTATTAGATTCAGACTTTTCTAATTATAAGTATAGAAGGTGCAATGCCTAAGCCTTTTCTGGACCTTTACATGCAAGCACACACGTGACTGGCACATAGCCACAGAAGTCACCACTTTTGTAGACTTTTTGTCTCATATGACTTTGGACACTTTGTCTTACTGGTATTTTACTTACATATTGTCGTTCCCAATTTTGTATTTTTATAGGTCTTATTTGTGTGAGTTTGTGTTTCTTGTAATTTCTCTTTGTTATTTATTATTTTAAATTCTAGTTTGTTTGCTTTTTTGTTTGCCTGCTTGTTTTTCAAAGAGAGAGAGAAAGATGCTATGGAGCTGAGTAGAGAGGTGGAGAGGAGCTAGGGAAAGTTGTGGAAGGGAAAACTGTGATCAGAATATATTGTATGAAAAAATTTTATTTTTAATAAATTAAAAAGAAACTCGGGTTGGGGATTTAGCTCAGTGGTAGAGCATTTGCCTAGCAAGCGCAAGGCCCTGGGTTCGATCCTCAGCTCTGGAAAAAAAAAAAAAGAAAGAAACTCGTCTCCTAAATTCTAAGAAACTGTACAAAAGTATACATTTAACTATACATCTAAGAACTTTGGCCATTTTAAACCACTAACAAGGAACTTATCCCAAACAATAGTCTATCCTCTATTCTCACCCTTATAACTAAAAGTGATATAGAAATAGAACTTTACAGACACATATTTTGTTTTGTTCAGCCAAGAGCTTTAAGAAAATCTCCTAAAGCCATGGGTCAGTCAGGACATCATAGGCTGGCACTTTTCCATAATTGTGAAAACTTTGACCTGTGACTCAGCCTCTGTACAACAGGAAGTGTTCAAATGGGTTATCCCTAACTGAGAATTATTGTTAAAAACATCAAAATAAGCAAAAGGCAACTACATGACATATTTTTAAAAGGGATTAATATTTTATTTTTAAAATGTAGAAAACCAAATTGTGATCAGTTAAACCAGTACAGTGAACTTTGTACAAAGTTTTTAGACATTAGTAGACAGGAACAAGACAAATTAAGTTTAAAGTTTAACTCAGTAAATGCGCACTTTCCATTACCTATTACGGTGGAGGAGTCACCTAACTCTGTACAACCTGGGCCTGTCTCTTTCAAAACTTCCTCTGTCTTGGAACATTAGCTTGCGGATCAGAAACAACACTGAGAACCCAAATCCCCCAAGGTGAAACATTCCGCAGCAGACAGTACAATGCTTTTCTTCTCTCCTCAATGGATAGTTGAACAGCACAATTTTCATTAATGATTTAGAGCTGTGTTTAAAAAGCAACTTTTCAGATTAGCAGGCTTTAAAATAGCTTGCATACTGTCTCTAGATTTTACAGCAAGAAAACTGCTTTCATACTTGAAATGTCATCTACAAGAAATCTTTTCCCTTACTTGCTTAATCTCTCTCTCTCTCTCTCTCTGTGTGTGTGTGTGTGTGTGTGTGTGTGTGTGTGTGTGTGTGTGTGTGTAAAATCATCCCATCAAGTAAATTTCTCTTTGCAACAGATGGAGACCACTACAGAAAACCACAACCAATCAAACTGCAGAGATGTGGAGCCCAGTCACCTTAAATCTTAAAAAGTTTCAAGATTTAAATTCAGCAAAAAGCCTAATAGTTCAGCTATTACAGTAATTAATAAACTCACTTAGCATTTCGGGAGCATCAAAATGTAAGACATCTGGTTCCAATTCCAATTTTGGCTCAGAATAAAAATACCTCCCTTACAATAGTCTGATTATAAACTGTTTTCTCTTTTGAAACTGTAGTCCTTCCCTTGCTGGAAGCCACCTCACCCCTGCCAGGAAGAGGAATGTAAAACATTCCCAGGAGCTGAGGCTGTGATGTCAGAAGTGCATTCCACTTGTCCCCAGTCAGGGCTTTTGGGAAACTCTGCCCTTCAGCTAAACCTCTAGAAGAGATAGCAGCTAAGGTCTGCATTAAATCATACAGAGAATCTTTGTGCTGTGGTTTAGTGCTGGCCAGGATCAAAACAAAGGGAGGGACCTGAAATATGTTGCTAAACTTTTTTCAAAGTAAAAAAAAAAAAAAAAGGACTTTGCCAATTCCAAACCTACTTGAAAGCAAGAAATAATAAAGATCAAGGAATTAATGAATGAGACAGAGACTAAAAGAACAATACAAGCTGGGCCTGGTGGTGCACACTTTCATCCCCAGAACCTGGAGGGCAGAGGCCAGAGGACTTCTGATTTACATAGTGAGTTCCAGGCCAGTCAAGGTTGTTCTGTAAAAGCAAAGCAAACAATGCAAAACAGAAAACCAACACTAGCACCAAAAACAACAACAAAAAACAAACAAACAAACAAACAAAAAACCCCAACAACACAATACATATAAGCTTCCCTCAGTATGGCAATCAGTTGACTTCCTGTTGCCTGCAAGATGCAGCACTCTCAGCTCCAGCACCACGTCTGCCTGCACACTGCCATGCTCCCTTCTTGATCATAATGGACAACGGACGGAACCACTGAAACTAAAAGCGAGCCAGCCTCAATTAAACGTTTTTTCTTCATCAGAGTTGGTGTCTCCTCCCAGCAATAGTAAACCCTAATTAAGACAGTATTTAAACAAGTTGAAGGGAAATCTTCACATGGAAGCTGAGAAGTAGGTAAAGGTGAACATTAGGAAGAAGCATCTAAGGTTTTTGAACAAGCAAGACACACAGCCACATTTGTTTCCTAAACATACATCAGAAATGTGTCAGGCCCAGAAGCAGATGCTAAGTGGCTCAGGGAGAGAAGGCTCTAGAACTGGGTAGGCTACCAGCTGAAAACTCTGCCATGCTTCAGACAATCAGTAACAATGCAGCAGGGAAAGGGAAAGGGGGAATGAAAGAACTGTGTGGAGGGGCAGTCTATGACTGAGACACTTGTCCCTTAAAATTCAGCTTTCCAAGCTAATCACCAATTATAATCACTAATCACAAGCAAATTCATGGAAACATAAAGGTAGGTACCAGGGTTTGATTCCTGGGGATAAGAAACTAGACAGATCTTTCCAAACAGACCCCTAGAGAGGAAAAGCCTTGGGAGGAAGCTGCTTATTTGCTCATGCAGGTAAAACATCTTTAGAAGAGTAAACGTAGGGATGGATTGCTCTGAGGCAGGACTTACACTGTGAGCTAAACATAGGGGACTGAAGTTAGGATTTTTCTGCCTGAGGAAAACCATTAGTCTTGATACAATACATCACATCTTGTTGTGGTGGTGTTTTGTTTTGTTTTGTTTTGTTTTGTTTTGTTTTGTTTTGTTTGCAAGTGGGTTGAGAGGGGGTGAATCTAGTGCACAGGGAGGTGGATAGGCGAGCTTTGTCTTTGCAAATTAGAGAGTGGGATCTGTGCTGATTTGAAAGAAAATGGCCCCCAAAGGAAGTGTGGCCTTGTGGAGTAGGTGTGGTCTTGTGGAGGAAGTGTGTCACTGTGGAGGAAGGCTTTGAGGTCTCATATATGTTCAAGCCATATATGAGACAGACGATTTCCTGTTGCTTTAGAGTCAAGATGGAGGGCTCTCAGCTATTTCTCCAGCATCTCCTCTGCCTGAACACATCCCTACTCCCAGCCGCCATGCTCCCAGCCATGAAGATAATGAACTAAACCTCTGAACTATAAGCCTCCACCTCAATTAAATGTTTTCCTTTATAAGAGTGGCCGTGGTCATGGAGTCTCTTCACAGCAACAGAAACCCTAAGATGGGATGCTATGCAATCCACGGGTGGCATAACGTGGGTTAAAGTTGGAGACCTTGTCCCATCCTGTATTGTCTCAGCTTTCTATCAACTGCCACAGCCTCTGTAGGACTTTGTCAAAATAGTCTTTATTTTAAAAACAAAAAGGATAGTGTAGTGGTACCTGTATGAAATCCTAGCACTTAGGAGGTAGAGACAAGAGTACTAGAAATTCAAGGCCAGACAAATCTACAAAGTGAGTTTGAATCCAGCCTGGGATACATGAGACTCTACCTAAAAAACCCAAAATCAGTAAATTAAAACAAAACTCAAAAGGCTGAATTTTGAGTTGTTGTAAGTCTTTGCACATCTCTGTTTTCCTGATTATGAAAATAGGTATGAAAAACATCTGCTTTGATATGACATTCCCTGCCTCCCATGTTTTATGAGATTATATTTGTTCTTTTCTGTACATAGGATGTGTAGCTTGCTAAAAGAGACTCTGTACACCACCATTTTTAAATACTTTTAGATTTGAAGAAAATATTCAAGAAATGCCTTTATATTCTTCTACTAGATTAATGAATGGTAGGTCTTTTGTCATATTGGCCTTGTCACTGTCTCCAAATGAATAATATATAGTTGTGGTCATTGTAGTTACAACTGTTACTAATTTGTTGAACTACAGAGAATAACCTGTAGACACTGTAAAATTTAACTGAATATTTTTAGATGTATTCCAAAGCACAAGGCTCTCTCTTGTAAAGCCACAGTATAATGAAAACATTCAAGATGGGAACAATATTATAATCTAATATGCAGTTTAAATTCAAACTGTATCAGCTGTCCCAAAAGTATCTTTTACAGCAGTACTTCTAAATGCAGGACAATAATCAGATGAGGCATCAGTGTTGCAGTATTTGGCTTTTACTCCTTTGCCTTTGTATGTCCAGAGCTGCTGACCATCTCTGGCAACTATATTTACCTTCAGTTCTCTAGTTCTAGTAGACTCAATGGGAGAAGCCACAGCATAAAGTCTATCCTATGAGAGATGTACAACCTTGTTCTGCCTTACAATTAAATTCATTACTGCTCTGTGGAAATGGGCAAATGGCATCCCCAACATCCTTTAGGGGGACAGACATATCTGTCGTGCAAGGTATCACTAACCTCAAAGTATAGTAAATAGGAGGATGGCTATTACTGTTCTACTGGTTCTGAACTTGAAGAAACTGTCAAAAATGTTCATTCCTTCACTGGACACCTTCATTAAGTCACTCCTTTGCATTAGGCCATATACACAGCACTCAGACTATCTGTCTAGTGAGTAAGACTTCTACATTTCAGTCATTTAAATTCATTCTTGGGTACTGATTCAAAAAAATTATTATTGATGCAAGAATCATAGCAGTTTGTTAACTTTTATGGACTCTGGAAATTTTCCAAACTTGAAACTCAGAAAGGGGAAAAAAAACCCCAAAATCTGCATGTTCTTACTTATATGTAGATCCAACCGACAGCTTATACACACATACAATACACACACACACACACACACACACACACACACACACACACACACGTCAACAGGTGTTAAAACCTTTCCCCCCTCTAGTTTTCACCCTGCCATAGTTATTTCTATTTTCATGGTGGATAAGAAATGAACATGTAATTGACAGTGAAAGCATAAAACCCTACATGAAGCTCTATTGCTTCAGAATCACTTTTCTAACTGTACAAAAGTTTGCTGAGAGGTAGAGTGTGGCTCTG
Organism: Onychomys torridus; assembly: GCF_903995425.1. Lineage (NCBI taxonomy): Eukaryota > Metazoa > Chordata > Mammalia > Rodentia > Cricetidae > Onychomys > Onychomys torridus. The sequence goes on from NC_050450.1 coordinate 3,100,137, forward strand.
GGCAAGTGTTTGAGTAGCTTCCTTAAACCAGCTGTATGGTGTTTTACTTTGTGAGCTAATTGGAATGAAGTAATTTTACTTATAAAAAAAATCAGAGATTTTAGGGGAAATTGGTCAGTGGTTATGAGTGCCCTGAGGTGCCCCTGAGGACCTGACATCAGATGTCAGCACTCATCTAATTAACCAGATGCAACCCCATAGCGAGTTGGGTGGGGGATAAAAAAAGAAGCTCAAAATTCAGTGAGAAATCCTGCCTAAAAAGAACAAGATACAAACTGATCAATGACACCTGACAAGCCCCTGGCCTCCAAAGCATGCACACCTGTGCACAAACCTCTCCTGCCCAAACTACTGAGAGCTTTCTCTAGATAAAACAATAACTCTACCCCAGTGGTTCTCAAGACTCCTTTGGGGGTCACATATCAGAGATCCTCATATCTTGGTTATGATGCATAACAGCAGCATAATTACAGTTATGAAGTAGCAATGAAATAATTTATGGTTGTGGTCACCACAACATAAGGAACTGTATTAAAGGGTCCAGCATTAGGAAGGTTGAGAACCACTGCCTACCATATCCCTTCCCTACACTCTGTCAAACACATTTCTAAGAATGAACCACTTGATTGAAGTAGCTATAATCAAATGGCACATTATCATAGAGAACATGATCACAATATGTGTCAGTGGCCTTACAGCAATGATTATTATTTGACTATATTATACATTTGGAAAACAGTGACAAGGAAAACATTTATACAGGCTCATTCAGAGGCAGCGTCCCCTGCTCTTCCTGTCCATCTCCCTGTTGTTCCTATAGTATACTTGTTCCCAGCAATTAAACCTTTTCATATCTCATGTATTATATTGTCCAACCACTCCCCGACATGCCACAAACCTCTTTTGTCCCACCTCACAGGCTTCTTTCTAGTTTCTTGACTTTCACTCACACATATTTAATCTTTAGAAGCTAATATCAATATATGCAAGAAAATGAGATATTTGTCTTTTTGGACCCAGGCCACCTCACTTAATATTTTCTAGTTCCATTCAATTTCCCACAAATTTGATAATTTCATTCTTGTTTATGGCCAAATAAAATTCCATTGTGTATATTTTTAACCCCCTCATCCCCAGTTTGAAACAGGAGACTATCCCGGCTGGTCTCAATATTACTATGTAGATAGAACAAGCTAATCTTAAACTCACAGACACCTGCCTACCTCTGTCTCTTGAGTATTGGGATTAAAAGTATGTACCAATACACCTTGTTCCATTTACCTTTTAATGAATATATGAGGGTAATTTCACAATCTTCCTATTGTGAAAAGACTGGGAATGAGCATGGATGTATACATATCTCTGTGGTAGGATACAGAGTCCCTTGGGCATATGATCATGAGTTTGTGTCTTTTTGTCTTAGTCAGTGTCCTATTGGTGTAAAAAAGACACCGAGACTAAGGCAACTCTTATAAAACAAAGTATTTAATTTGGGCTTGTTTATAATTTTAGAGGTTTAGTCCATTATCATCATGATAGGGAGAAAAGTGGCCTGCAGGCAGACAGGGTGCTGGAGAAGGAGCATTCATGCTCTCTATCTGGATCTATAGGTAGCAGAAAGAGAGAGACTTGTCCTGGCTTGGGTTTTTGAAACTTCAAAGCCTACCCCTAGTGATACATTTTCTCCAACAAGGCCACACCTATCCCAACAAAGCCACACCTCCAAATCCTTTTCAAGCAGTGCTACTCCCTGATGACTAAGCATTCAAATATATCAGCCTGATATAACCTCCTGGTCATCTCTCCAGCCCCACTTGTCATATTCTTAATGTATAGTCATCAGCATTATTTTGTAAACAACCTCTGCCCTGAGAAGAAGTTATAAAGAATAACTATTCTGAAATGAACACAGCCAATGGTTTTCCTTGAGCTCTTTATTGTATTATAAGTTGACATAATCATGTTATTCTTTTTTCAACCTTGCATTTTAATCTTGTAAAATTTGTGTCTCCTAGGATATGCAACTATTTCAAACTAAACTCTTTCTGATTTCAACTATTTCCTTCTACAGAAAATACAAATCCTCTTTTCTGTCCAACAGATACAGTAGGGAGCTTTGTGGTCATCTTTAGGCAGGGACTGTGCCTCTCATTAGCATGGGATTGGTTATAGAAGACTGATTGATTATAATTGTGTTCCCCAAAAAGATTTTTGAGATCACAACTTTCAGGAGGGAATTATTGCAGGAGATTACAGACTAGAGAAAACTATCAATATTAACATATAAAATAAATCAATAGGCAGAGAAAGGCACGAAATCATCCCTCACCTGGTTTCATACAACAAAGTGAGTATGCTCAAGGAAGCCCAAACTATATGAATATTGGAGAGGAGGGTACTATGTAGATGACCAATAAAGAGTTATGAGACTCCAGGCCTAATATTTTTGGAGCACATTTTATTTTTCATCTTATTTGTTTTTTTAACTCATTAGCTCACTCCCATTCTTGGGAGTTCTTCCAGTTTTTAAATAGACTATTTGTATTTGTAATTTTAATTTTGTATATTTTTTCTATATTTGTATTTCTAACCACATACCTGTGGTCCAGTTCTTTGCTGTGTGACACAGAACTGGTATATTTCAGCACATGTTCCTGTAACTCCTGCAGGTTCCCAGCTTGAGCTTCTGGTTTTATTTTATTTATTTATTTTTCTCTCATATAATACATCCCAATCCCAGTATCCCCTTCCTCCCCTCCTCCCAACCAACACCCCCCCCCCCCCCATTCCCTTTCCTTCAGATCCACTGCTCCATTTCCCTTCAGGAAAGAGCAAGCCTCCCAGTGATATCAGTAGAACTTGGCATAACAAGATGCAGTAAGACTAGACATAGATCCTCATATAAGGCTGGACAAGGCAACCGAGGAGGAGGAAATAAGTACCATGATCTGGCAAAAGAGTCAGAGATACTGCCACTCCCACTGTTAGAAGTCCCAAAAAGAACCCCAAGCTAAAGAACAACATGTATGTAGAGGGCCTGATGCAGAAATTTGCAGGTTCCTCAGAAAATTCTGAATTGATCTACCTTAAGATTTAGCTATATCACACATGAGCATATACCAGAAAGGCCATTATTAGTCAACCATTACATACTTCCTTATTTTCTCTCTACCTCGATTTTTGAAACAGGTGCTCTCTCTAAGCCTGGAGCTCAATGACGGGCTAGACTGGCCAGGAAGCAAACCCAGGGGTCCTCCTACCCCTATCCTCTTTTCTATTCCTTCTGAGAGTTTCTCAGGCAGCACAGGCTGGGCTGAATTCACTATGCAGTTGAGAAAGGCCTCTGAACTCCTGGTCCTCCTGCCTCTCTTTCATGGGTGCCAAGATTACATTTATGTTCTGATTGGGATGAGGTGTAATTTAAAAGTTCTTTTAATTTGCATTTCTATGATGGTTTAGGGTGTTGAACACTTTAAAAAAATATTTATTGTCCATTTATATTTCTTCTTTTGAAAACTGTCCAGTTCATTGACTAGCAGTTCTTTTTTAAGTTTTAAATTTTTGCACTTCTTCATATATTCTATTATCTTAACTCCTTGTTTGAAGTAGTATTTAAATTCAACTTACATGCCAGCAACTGCCAAACAAACAAAAAAACTGGCTTTGGCTAAGTCACCTCCACATTTGCGTCTTTCACAATGTTCCTCTGACCCCCTTAGTCCTCTTTGCCCTATATCCATTCAGCCTATAGTAATTCAATATATATGAAGCACATATATGAAGCACACTATTCTAGTAGTCAGAAACACAGTGGTGGGAAAAACAGGCAGTGTTCTGACGGAGCTTCCCATGTGGTACAACCTGACTCCTCAGAGGCCTGTCCCCACCAAACACATGGCCCTGTCATTGTAGCAGAGCGAACTGGGTTCAGAGTTCATTTTTACAAATAACATCTCTTATTAAAAGCTATACCTAGAACTTTAGGATCAGAAAAATATGTCTACTTTTCCTAGATATCCTAAAGCAAAAAAATAAATAACCAAATAAGTTTCCGTTTAGTTCTATTTTTTTAATTATGAATAACTTCAAGCATAAAGAAAAATTAAGACTATTTTACAAGAAGCGTATCTATGCTGACAATACTGTCTCATCATACTTGCTCTAATACATATCTCTTCTTTGGCCATTAATAAGTCTTAACCTGCTGGGCCCTAGTGACGTAATCCTTCAATCCCAGCACTGTGGAGGCAAGGCAGGCAGATCTCAGAGGCTGGCAGTCAAGGGCAATAATAATGAGACCTTGACGCAATCAAAAATGAAAAGAACAAAACCAAAAAAAAGAAGCAGGAGAAAGAAGATGAAGAGGGGAGAGGGAGGGGAAGGTGGAGGAAGAGGAGAGAGGAAAATGAAGATGAAGACAAAGTAGTTGTAGTTCTAGATGTCAGCATTCAGGCATTATGCTGGCCTGTCCCCAGGGTCCTCAGCTGCAGCCACTAAGAGCACTCCCTGTGCACGCACTTATCAGAACTCAGGCAGTTAAGCTTGCCTGCTCAAGGTCCTGCTAACTACATCATTACCTAAGGCCACTCTGTTGCTACACAGTCCCTGTGCACCCTGTTTAAAAGCAAGCTCCACCTCTTTCCCACTCCCTTCTCTCTGACACTTCCCTGAGAGGCAGGCCTTTGTGCCCCTTCTCTCCCAACTCCTCCAATAATCCTCCTATGTGAGTTTTATTGCATTGTGTGACTCACTGCTGATGCTAAACTGCAACACTGGTGCTGCATGACTCAGCAGGCCCTCCTGGCGGTTCTTTGTGCCCACCAGCAGTTTGAGGCATGCCAGGACCCTGAAACCCGGTCCACCTGTGACAGCCTCACCTTTCCAATTAGCCAATCGCTGGGACTCTCTAACACCTGTATGACTGGTGAGTTATCCTTCTCCCAGCCCATGGAAGTGACTGTTGAGTGTCCATCACCCCTATGGTGTACCTGAAGGCAGGAGAACCCCCACTACAGCCTTCAAGGTCACAGCTGATCCGCTTCACCAACAATCATCCCTGGCCATTTCCCATGAGTGAGGCTTCACCTCTCCACTGTTGTTCCTTGACTCTTGGCCCACTGGCAAGCCCTAGAACCAGGCAACCATGTGTCTCTCTGTGTTCAGAGTCCCCCAACCCTTGCTCCTGCATGACTGCACACAGGGCAGCTTGTGCCTGCTCAGCCTGTGGCCCCTGCCCTTTGTGTGATGACTCACTGGGCAGCTTGTGCCTTCTCAATCTAATCCTCCCTGTATTTCTGAGACACTGGAAATTCCAGCCCCTTGGATCTTGTTTTTTTCTACCTCCCTCATGGGAACTGTGCCTAGCATCATAAGCCCAACCTCCCCTCTGGGATGTCTTTTAGAAACCCTCAAACCTCTACATTTAGCACCTGTCTTAAGGGCTTCTAAACTCATCCACTTTTGCAGTCAGACTCTGCCCAAATATCCCTTAGATAAACAATCAAAACGGTCACCTACTGGAAGACTAGATCCCAGTATTATACAGGATCTTTGCAACTGCTGCCAGAGGTTGGGTAAATGGAAGGAGGTACCCTATGTACTAACTGCTTTCACCTTAGCTGCAAACCTTCCTTTTCTTCCTATCCTCCCTTTCACTGCCTCCTAGGACAAACAGGAAAACCCATCTCAGTTCCTAGAATGCCTCACAACGGCCTTCTTACAGTATATTAATAGACCTCAAAAACCCAGAGAACAGACAACTCCTTATGACCTATTTCTTTTCCCAGATCTTCCCCGACATTAGGGACAAGCCTAAGCATCTGGAGAGAGGCCCCTATCCCCACGGGCAGAAGTCTTAGCACTGGACTTTAAGGTGCAGCACGGGAGAGATGAAAAGGCCAGTAAACAGAAATATAGATGCTGGTCAAGGTCATCTGACCAGCTTCAGTGACTGCCCGGGCTTTCTTGCCTCCTAGGGCTCCAGCAACACTGAGCACTGCTTCAAATGTGCTCAGGAGGGTCACTAGGCCCAGGCCTGCTCTAATCCCCACAGACCACCCAGAATGTGTCCAAGGTGCCACCAAAAGGGACAATGAGCTGTTGACTGCCCCTAAACCCCTTGTGGCATGGAGACATCAGATGCAGACCACCCTCCTCCGCCAACCTTTTAGGCTTGGCTAAAGGGACCTAGGCTCCCTTGACCTGACCACTGTCATCTCTGACATGGATCCCCAGGTAGTCATCACTGTATCACAGCAGTCCATCTCCTTCCTCCTGGACACTGGGGCCACTTACTCAATCCTGAGGGAGTTTTGGCAACCCACCTCTCTTTCTCATTCCCCTATTGTTAGGGTATGGGGCAGTCTTACCCACCTCACCAAATCCCACCACTTAATTGCATTTTCAGGGGTATTCCTCTCACTCATTCCTTTGTAATGGTGGCAACTTGTACTGACCCTTTACTGAAAAGGGATCTTTCAGCCAAAGTGGGAGCCTCTATTTCTTTTGCTCCCCCATTCACCTCACCCCCAGACATGCCAGCAGCCATGCTCCTCCTCCTAGGCACCCACCCTACTGGGTCTAACACATCATTTCCTCTGCCAGCCTCTCAGGTGACCCCCAAGTCTGGGACACCCAACATCCTGCTGGGTAGATACCATTCCTTCATCACTGTCCAGTCACAGGACCCTACCCAGTACAGGACCCAAGCCCAGTACCCACTCTCACTCCTGAGCTTTACGGTATTTAAACCCATCATCTCTGACCTCCTAAGAAAAAAAATAATTCATCCCACATCTTCTCCTTTTAACACCGCTATACTTGCAGTTAAAAAGCTCAATGGGCCGGGTGGTAATGGCGCACGCCTTTAATCCCAGCACTCAGGAGGCAGAGGCTGGTGGATCTCTGTGAGTTTGAGGCCAGTCTGGTCTACAAAGTGAGTTCCAGGAAAGGCACAAAGCTACACAGAGAAACAATGTCTCGAAAAAACAAAACAAAACAAAACAAAAAAAACCCAACCAACCAACCAACCAACCAAAACAAAACAAAACAAAACAAAAAAGCTCAATGGGACCTACTGCCTGGTTTAAAACCTCCAGCTCATTAATTCCTCAGAGGTTCCACTTTACCCTGTTGTGCCTAACCCTTACACACTCTTTCCACTATAGCCTCAAGAACCTCCCATTTCTCAGTTCTGGATCTCAAGAATGTTTTCTTCTCTATCCCTCTCAGCACTCAATTTAATAACATCTTTGCTTTCACCTGGACTGACCCTGATACCCACCTCTCTACCAAGCTCACTTGGACCGTCCTACATCAGGGGTTCCAGAGCCCACACCTATCACCTATTTGGCCACACCCTGATCTATTCTGTTTCTCCCCAAATCTAAACCCATACAGTATTTAGATGACCTTCTTCTCTGCAGTCCATCCCTACAAATTAGCCAAACTAATGCCTTTGCTGTTCTAAATGTCTTGTCCAGTCAGGGTTATGGAGTCTCCCCTTCCAAGTTTGAACTGTCCACTCCTCAGGTCACCTACTTGGGACTAGCCATCTCCCTAACCCACAAAGCCATTACTGCGGACAGAAAACACCTAATCCAGTCTCCTGCATCCCCTCTGCTAAAGAGGAGATTCTATCGTTCCTAGGAATAGCTGGCTTCTTACATTCCTAGATCCCTTTTCCATCCTTGCCCACCCCTTGGCCCCTCACATAAAACTTCTCACTCCCATTACTAAGTCCTTTCAGAAACTCTAACAGGCTCTCCTTCAGGCCCCAGCACTTCATCTCCCAGACCTAACTAGTCCCTTCTTCCTCTACATAACAGAAAAAGGGATATGCTTTTGGGGTCCTAGGCCACCAACTGGGACCATCTGTTGCGCCCATAGCATACGTGTCAAAGGAACTAGAGCTCACCACCCAGGGATGGGCTGCCTGCATACATGCTTTAGCAGCGGCTGAGATCCTCATTCATGAATTAAAACCCTAAACGTTACGTCGCCCACCGCTGTCTTCTCTCACAACCTGTGTCCCATTTCCTAACTTGTAAAGGCTGACAGACTCTACCTCCTTCCCGGTTCCTTCTCTCCAGGCAGCACGAGTGGAAGATGCCACACGTACCTTCCAACCTTTCCCGCCCTCAGTTTCCCAAATCTTCTTCCTCCACCCAACACTGACCACTCCCCATCTCATTCCTGCACTGAAACCCTAGAGGAACTACTGCCCCATCCCTCACACATACAGGAGGGCACACTGCCCAGGCCATCTCTACCTGGTCCACGGATGGCAGATCTTTTTTACATGAGGAGACCCGAAAGCAGGCTATGCCACAATGTCAGATACTAGGGTGGTTGAGGTACATACACTCCCTGCCCACACCACTAACCAAGAGACTGAACTAACAACACTCACCCATGCCTTCCAATTGACACAAGAACAATCCCTAAAAATTTACACAGACTCTAAATATGCTTTTCATATCCTCCTGTCCCACACTGCCATCTGGAAGAAGCACAGACTACTTACAACAAATGAGGGTCCATAACCAACTCAGGTCAAATTATGGCCATTCTAAAAGCCTCCCATCTCCCCACAGCTACAGGGATTATTCACTGCTGGTCTCACCAGACCAACAACTCCATTATCTCTAAGGGAAATAACGGAGCTGATGAAGTAGCTAGGCCCAGACTCACCTCACCCACCACAGGGGATCCTGGCACTACAACCCACATCCCCACTGTCACCCCTGACATTCCATCTACACCAGCTCTTTCATCCTGATAGCCAAGCTCTGTCTCACTTTGTCAAGGCCCACCTGCAGCCCACCCCTGAGGGTGGTGCATTTCTTAAGAACTATCAGTGCCTCTTGTAAAATCTATTAAATGTCAGACCTCAACTGCAGATGCTACAGCCCCCCGCCACCTTCCTACCCACCAGGCCAGAGGCTCCTTTCCAGGGATTGACTGGCCACATGCCCACAATTAGATGAGTTAAGTACCTCCTGGTCCTAGTGGACACATTCTCAGGCTGGAGTATGAGTATAGGCAGCCGGTTTTAACTCCCATCCTCTCACGCACACCCTACCTCTCCGTGATCACACACTCACTCCCTTACTCTGTCATCTCCACTCTCTCTTAAGGAACTTCACAACCCAAGCATGAGCCAACCCCTGTCCATCCCCAATCAATATTGGGGATCAGGTCCTTCTCTCTCTTCCAGACCAAGGTCCCTCACACCTTTCCCCTAAATGGTAGGGTCCCTTCAAGGGAGTTCTCGTAACTCCTACAGCCAGGAAGCTTGAGGGCCTCCCTCATTGGATTTATTTATTTATTTATTTATTTATTTATTTATTCATTCATTCATTCATTCATTCATTCATTCATTTCAAACTCTTTAATTCCTCACCTAAGATAATTTTTCTTCATACTCATAAACTCCAACAGGACCCCCGCTCCATTAAGTTTCAGAGGACACCAAGATCAACTGTTTTGTATCCAATTCCAGAGGCCTTGCAGCTGGCTCCCCTCCTCAATTCCACTGGATGGAGAACCCCACATGGAAGTGGATGCTTTCTTTCCTGACACCTCTCCTTGTTCTCCCATCTCTACTAATCACACTCTGCTTCATCAATTTCTTTTCTATGTATCTCCAATGACACATTCAAAAGTCTCTAATCATATAACTAATTAGCTATTGTTACAGGACTGCCAACCGTTAACCACAGAGCTGGAGGCATAAAAGACTACCAAATGTGCCTAAGTGGTAAGAAATAACAACACCCCAGAGATATCCACACCCCTCAGACTCAGAAAAAGAGACACACAGAACAGATTTCAATGTAGTTGTTGCTATTGACTGCCCTCAGTAATCGACCACCTGTGTATCCTGGTAAACGGAACAGAAAGAAGGTGTCAAGGTGGTAATGCTGTGATGATGGACAGGACCAAGTGCTTTAAGATTTGCTTATGTGAAGACAGGAAAACTTAAGTGGTGATAAGGAAAAAGTGATTTGAGATGTTTAAAAAAAAATGAAACATATTCCAGACTTCTCTTGCGCGCTATGCTACTGTTACATTAAGATTCCAATAGTTCACAGCCTTAACATTAATTGATGGAATTCTGATAAGCTATTAATCTAGCTCTGACAGAGTATTACCCACTATATTATTACAGCCACAAGCTCAGGATTTTTAATTCCCTTTGGTTGCTTTCTAATGACTCAAAAGCATGTGTATACTGCCATTTCTACAATGTCAATTTCTACAATGTCAATTTCAATACAGATTATAAACACTGGGAATGCTAATTGTCTAAAACTTATCTTTATTTTCAAACTCAAAAAAAAAAAAAAAATTCTTCTATGCTCCAGAGAGTTGACATGGATCCACCTCAAACAGCATCTTGCCAGCTCCAAGCAGCACCATACAAATCCAAAGAGCCTGCACAGCGGTGAAAAACCCAGCTATCCCAGGATGCCTTAGCACCCCAGCTTTCTCAGGTCCCTCAAAGATGGCCGAGGCCCCCTGATCAACAGGAAGCAGTCTCGAAAACTGGGTGTTCTCATTCCTGCTTCAACTGCCACCTCTTGCTAACTCCTCACCTTCTCTAATAAACAAAAGGGAAGAATGTTAGCATTCAGTCATTATGCTGGCCTGCTCAGAATCCTTAGCTGCAGCCACTAAGAGGACTGCCTGTTCAAATGCACTCCTCAGCACTCAGGCAGTTAAGCTTGCCTGCTCAGGGTCCTGCGAAAAACATCATCAACTATGGCTGCTACATTCTATATAGTCCCTGTGCACATGCACTACACCCCATTTAAAAGCGAGCTTGGCCTGTTTCCCCAATCCCTTCTCTCCACCTTCTCCCAGAAGCAGTTCTCTGTACCCCTTCTCTCCAATAAACTATATTAGTTTTTGTTGTATGGTGTCCTTCTTGTTGCCACTGAACTACAACACTAATAGTAGTCAACCCATGTTTGCTGCATTTCAATGTAAATTAGAAATTTGCACACAGGCTGGGCATAGTGGTGCATGCCTGTAATCCCAGCACTAAGGACCTTGAAGCAGGTAGAGCTTTGTGAGCTCAAGCACAGCCTGGTGTACATTATGAGTTCCAGGACAGCCAGAGGTACATTGTGGGACCCTGTCTTGAAAAAAAAAAAAAATGAAGAGAGGAAGAAGGAAAGAAGGCAGGGAGGGAGGGAGAGGGAGAGAAAGGAATTTGCATACATCTCTGTCAAATACTTTCACCTGTGTATTATTAGCTAGAGACTGATTTTTTTTTTTTTAAATTACATACAATGAATAGTCACTGAGTTCTGCCAAATGTGCATAATTGGTGTAACTGCTGGGCTACAGACCACCACTATCATCACAAGAGATCTCCCTCAACTCTTACTTAGAAGTCCTCCATTTCATTGTCTGTCCTAGAAATCCAAGTTGAATTAACTGTTCTGCCATTGAGGTACTAACTAGGCTGACCTTGCTTAGTTTTTGAGATCAGAAAGAATATGGCTTATTTAGGGTAGTATGGTCATAGTGCAGTTCAGTGTTTTTCACTTAACACACACACACACACACACACACACACACACACACACACACACAAATGTCAAGTAATTTTTCCTGTTTCCTATATTGCTCTCACATAGTATACACCCTTGGTGTAATGTAATGAATAGAAATCAGGACTAGACTTTACAGAGATCGCAACACTGTGCCTCGGATGTCTGTAAATCAAAAGACAAGAGCACCCAGAATATTTTTTAAAAGCAGTATCACAAAGCCACCTCTTGTGTTGGTGTCTTACACTATCCTTCAACAAAGTATCTTCACTTGTTTTGCAACTACCACCCACACTACTCAATAATTCCATGGAAGCAGATGGATAATGATACTGAAATAGCTTTTCAACAAAGAACAAGAATATTTACTATCATTTCATCAGGAAAAATCACTACAGATATAATAAAGTTAGTATTGAAACACATAACTGTTTCCAAATTTTTAAGTTCTCAAACAAAGTTGTTAACATGTTGCCCAGTGTTTGTCTGACAAACCAACCTAGTCCCAATGAAGGGATTGACTGCCATAAAGAAATAAAGAATCAGTTCAAAGGACCACAGGAATCAGCTACAGACCCTCCTGCTGTAGGTGGCCTGGATAGGAATAATTAGTGATATGCCTATTCCTGACTGGATGCTATGCTCTTTACAAATCTGAAAACCCAAGCCAGGCCACAGGTGGCATTGACAGGCTAGCCACCCACTCATCACCCACAGCACAGAGAACGCTTGATCCCAGATTGTACTGTTCAGTTTATGTGAACAGAGATGTTTACCATTCCAACATTTCATGTCATCAGCTAGCTACCCACTAAAATTATCTATTCCTGTGGAATGCTTGGAATTTCCTCATTTGGAAGGTTTGGAAAGGTTCCTAGTACAGTCTATATTCTCATAAAACAGTGCATGCTATTACATCCAGGGACTTAGTTAGTACATTAGACTATCAGGGCACAGTTATATGGAAATACCTAATCCACACACTATAAGACAAACGTGTTTGTGCTGAATACAGTGCCTCATGTAATTCTGGAAATATAATATAACTGCTTAAATAGCTTGTTTCTTAATCTTTTACTTTGGATACTAAATCCATATTATCATTGATTTATATTTACCCATCTTTTATCTTTAAAAATATTCCTGACATCAGAAAAAACAATATTTGTTTTTTGGGGCCTGGGTTACTTTATAATGATTTATTTCTAGCTCCATCCAATTACCTTAGAATTTCATAATTTTTTTTGAAACAGTCGATTAATATTCCACTGTACAAATGTACCACATTTTCATTATGCATGCATCAGTTGATGGAGAGCTAGGCTGTTTCCAAATTCTGGCTATTATGAATAGCATAGCAATGAACACGGATGAGCAAGCATCTCTGCAGTAGGATGTGGAATCCTTTGGGCATATGCCCAAGAATGGTATAGCTGGATCTTGAGGCAGATCTATTCCAAGCTTCCTGAGCAGCCATCACGCTAATTTCCAAAGTGGCTGTACAAGTTTGAACTCCCATTTCCTCACATCCTTGCCAACATGATCTGTTGTTTGTTTTATTGACCTTGACCATTCTGCCTGTTTAAAGCTGAAGTCTCAAAGTAGTTTCAATTCGAATTTCCCTGATGGCTAAGAACGTCGAATATTTAAGTGTTCCTAGCCATTTGTGTCTCTTCGTTTGAGAACTCTCTACTTTGTTATGTACCTCAATTTTAAATTCAGTTATTTCTTTTCTTGATGTTGTTATTTTTAGTTTTTTTAAATATATTTTAGATATTTAAATATTTAGATATTTTAGCTGTGTCATTGATAAAGGTATTTCTCCATTCTGCAGCCTGCCATTTTGTCCAAAGACTGTCCTTTCCAGCTTCAGGAGGTCCCATTTATTGTCAGTCTTAGTGCCCGTGGTATTGGTGTCCGTTTCAGAAAGACTTTTCCTCTGCCAATCAGTCCAAGACTACTGAATCACTTCTATCAGATTCAGGGTATATGTTTAAATTCATTATCATTTACATAGGAGAATACTTTGATTTATTCATTTCCTCTTTATATCCTCCTTGATTTCCTTCAGTTCTCTTCTTATCTGTGCTACAGTCCATACCACCACGGGAATAAATGGCCAACAAAAAATGAACTTGATGGTATAGACATTTCTTCTCTCATAGCTTTGCTTGGGCATTTTTTTTTTGTCTTATTGTGATTTTGCTTGTCTATTTTGGTTTGTAATTTTGCATTTTTATAGGGCTTTAGGGAGTGTATGTGTGAGGTTTTTCCGGTTGTTGATTTCCTATGGGAATCATACTATGATTTTAGAGAGAGAAAAAAAGAGCATGGAATTGGATGGGTAGTGGGGAGAGTCTGGGAAGATTTGGAAGAGGGGAAAAGCAGGATCAGAATATATTGTAATGACACATTTTTTTCAATGAAAAAATATTCCTGGATTAGTCATATTGGTTATAGATTTTTAAAATTACTTTAAGTTTAGAAAATAGTGCCAATTGTTATGAATAATAAATTAACTAAAATTTATTGAGCATATAGTATATATACAGGCACCAGAATTTTTGCATTAAGTTTAATATTAATTGTTTTTTACCTTCATTTTATCTAATAGGAATATATCAAAAATTATGCTCACAGATGATGAATAGCATTCTGAGGCAAGCATCTATGCATATACAATTTACAATATAAGTGAATAGCACCAAGCTGCTTTAGTACAAGTACTAATAGATACAAACAGAATGAGTGTTCACTAAGTATTTTTTTTACTTTGTTACATTGTTTTGTTTTTGTATTCTCACTACTATATATTGCTGTGCTTTTCTTGTGTAAGGATGTGCAAAAAGAAACCCATATTAAATGCTGACAAAGATGTAAGTGATATGGCTACAACAGAAGTTAGTTGTAGATGAAATTCTAAACGGACTTATTAAATAAAAAACACAGAGCCAAATACAGAGTTAAAAGGCCAAGAGGTCAGAGCACTAGCGAACAGCCTTTAGCTGATCACTTATCACTTGCTACTGTCTTTCCCCTGAGAAAGACACCTTCTGTGTAACCTTTTTATTGACTTTCTGTTCTACCTTCTCATTGGCTCTAAACCCAACCACATGATTTCCTCATCACTGCCTGTCTATACAGACCTCCAGGTCTCTATGGTTGGTAGTGGGATTAAAGGTTCGGGGCACTGCTTGGCTGTGTCCTTACCACACAGAGACTCTGCCTGCCATGTGACTGGATTAAGGGCGTGCGCCACCACCGCCAAACTTCTGCTAAATGGCTTGCTTTTAGCTCTGACCCCCAGGCAACTTTATTTATTAACATACAAATAAAATCACATTTCAGCACAAATAAAATATCACCATAGTTAGTGTGAGGTTTCCTTTTAACAGATAAAATTAGAACTATAATATGACTTATTTATACCTCTCTTGGGTACATAAACAAACAACTTTATGTCCTACTACAAAGATACCTGCACATCCATGCTCACTGATGCAGTATTCAAAATAGCTGGGCTGGGGTGGTGGTGCACGCCTGTAATCCCAGCACTTGGGAGGCAGAGGCAGGTTAATCTCTGTGAGTTCGAGGCCAGCCTGGTCTACAACACGACAACACGAGTTCCAGGACAGCCTCCAAAGCTACAGAGAAACCCTGTCTCGAAAAAAAAAAAACAAAAAAAAAAAAAAAAAACAAAAAAAACAAAAAACAAAAAACAAAAAACTAGTACATGGGACTAACAGATTAACTAACAACAAAAATACTGTAATATATCCAGTAGAATTGCACTCAGATATAAAGACAAATGAAATGATGGACAAAATGGACAGAACTGGAAAAAGATGTATTTTAGACCTACAAATATGAATGCAACATGTTTTTTTCTCATATGTCATTCCTAGATTTCAGTGTGTGTGTGTGTGTGTGTGTGTGTGTGTGAAAGAGAAAGAGAGAGAGAGAGAGAGAGAGAGAGATGTTATGAAACTATGAGGTATACCATGACAAGAGAAAAATAAGCCTCCGGGAAAATAAAAGAGCAATAGAATATATACAACATGGAAGTTGGGGGTATAAGAGAAGGAAGGAGAGATGGGGAAGGGAGAAGATCAAGAAAACCATAGATATGAAGATTCCGTAGTGGATCCCATTATTTTGTAATCTAAAACAAATCTTAATTTTACATAAAAACCCATTTATAACCCACAAAGGATTTGCAATGAAATAGAGAAAAAAAGGGTTGGGTGGTGCGAGAGAATTCTCTTAGTAGTTACTTAGCATTCGAGTGTGAGGTGCTTTCTCCCTTGGTCACTTTCTTCATCATGCAGTAAGGAACACTGAGGGAATTCTGCACGGGTTCCCATGAAGTCCGAGAAAGAATGGCGCCTGCAGGAGAAGAGTAAGCAGGAGGGGGGGTCTAGTCTAACCATAACTACTTGCCACCAGCTTCAGCAACAGCATGCTACTATTAATCTTCATGTTTCTCCTAGTGCAAGTTCTTTGTCCTAAAACTGGATGATAATGGAAGCTTCTCAGGCACTAGGCCTTCCCTAGGGTAGGAGGAGCCATAAAATTAAGCACTTTCAAGACTCCTTTTGTCTTTTCAGAAATGAGAGGGTACATGACTTTTAAACCTTGTGGTCTGAACCACAGAAATCAGTCTTACAAAGCCTAGCCTACTTAATTCACAGAGGGAGGAAGAAAAGGAGAAACTGTAGTTTCCACTGGCTTCCACCAGGGGTGTGTGTGTTGCCCTGGAGGACGACGCTTTAGAGAAGACACAAAAGGGCCCATGAGAACTGAGTTTCTAGGCAGATAAGGGTCTGTCTTGGCTGAGTTTTCATTACTGTGAAGAGACACCTTGACCAAGGAAGCTCTTAGAAAGGAAAATAGCTAATTGGGTCTGGCTTACAGTCCAGAGGGTTAGTCCATTATCATCATGGTGGGACATGGCAGCATGCGGGCAAACATGGTGCTGGAGGAGCTGAGAGTTCTGCATCTTGATCCATAGGCAATAGGCAGTGAACTATGTGCCACACTGAGTGTAGCTTGAGCATAGGAAATCTCAAAGCCTGCCCCCCACAGTGACACACTTCACACAATGCCACACCTCCTAACAGTACCACTCCCTATGGGCCAGTTTCCTTCAAACCACCACAGGGTGTGACAGAGCACTCTAGGGACAAAGGGCCATTCTCACATGGGGACTACCTGCATACTTCTCAGGGGTCATAGTATGTCTCTGTTATTCTGATATTAATCACAGTCAAAGGCCATCTCTATTCTGTCCCTTTGCCCCTAGAAGGTTATTATCTTTATGTTTAAAAATAAGTTAGAAAAATTAAGAAAAATCTTTGTTCTAGCTAAAACAAATTAGGCACAGCATGGCAGACCACAGTGTTTCCAACACCTTTTAAGCAACAATAAATCTACATTTAATAATAAAGCATGGTATTTTTGTTCATATTTATTAATCTGAGGGGCCACATGTGTTCAGTGTCATGTCCTTCTTGAAGGCAGTGCTGTAGGCAGCATATTCTTGTCCTTGGTAGCCAGGACTCAGGGAAGTGATACCCTAAATCAGAACACGATATAGCAAAATATATAAACAAAATAAAACAGCTACAAATTTTTTTTTGCTTTCCCAGTGCTGACCTTGGTGATAAAGAACACTAAGGATCAACTGAAAGCCATAATAGATATGAAGGATTCTATTCTCTTAATAATGTTTAATACTTAACCACAAAATTATTGTTTAAGCCATAAAGTCCTTCACTGGTCTTCAATGCTGTATCCAAACTACCTTAAATCTCTGACAAGTAACTACTTGTATTAATGCATCAAATTTACTTAAGACTAGGGACTTATAGCTTCTATAAAGTAAATTTATTTTGCAAATGGATTAGAGCACATTCAACTTTTTCCTCTAATGACTGTCATCAGAGAATCTTTGTACAACCGGGCATATAAGTATATAATTTAAATATCAGCTAATAATCAAAGAAATTTTGATTTCTATTTTTAAAACAATTCTCAGTTATATATCATTTTATGATTTACTGGAAAGAAAAGCAAAGTTGCCTAATCATGAGATGGGTATGTTTATGATTTTCACATGAAGAATTAAATCTTGACTGAATAAATATAAGATCTACAGGATGAAGAGCATCTTCAAAATGTTGTAGAGCTCATTGATGCTTTGAGTCTGTAATTATTAATGCTGGAGCCTATGACATAGCTCAGTGGGTAAGGATGCTTGCCATCAAGTCTGATGATCTGATCTCAATACATGGGACCCACATGGTAAAAGAAGTATATCCACACACATGATGTGGCATGCATGCACAGGTGTGCACACATACATATGCACAAATAAATATGATAAAAATTATCAATGCTGAGAACACATCTTTGCACAAATACAAAATACAGAAATATATTTAGGACTTAAGAAAATTGCTAGAAATTCTTTCCTAATCTTAATCCAAAATTCAAGTTCAACAACACAAACAGCATTTTTTAACTTTTTAAAAAATTTCTTTGAGAATTTCATATTTATATATGCACACAATATATTTTGATCATATCTACCTTTTACCCATATAATCCTTGTAGACAGATTAACACTAAGTCCCTATCCTAAATGCGCGTCCTTTTTTTTTTACATAACCTACTAAACCAGTCAGTGATATCTGTAAGTGCATGAGTAAGAGGACAGTCACTGGAGCACGGTCGCCTGCCAGGAGCTACTCCCTGGAGAAAGCAGATGCTCTGCAGCCCAGCACTCTTAAGGCCGGCACTCCCAGGCAACATTTGGGGCTTCATGAGCCTCTCCTCTGTTGATGCTGAAACATTCAGAAATCACTGATTCTTTGTTATGTAATACAGGGATGGGACCCAAGGAATTAAACATACTCAGTAGGTAATCGACAACTGAGCTACACCCAACACTACTGCTGTCTTTCAAAAACTCATTCTCTTAGTACTTAACGAGTGAATCTGGAAGCAAGGCTTCTGGGGGAATTCAGGGGCAGATTCCTACCAGCTCATAGTCAAACTATCAAGCGATCTATGCATTACTCTGATGGCTATTTGTTCTATTTTATTTTAATTATTATGTTTTTTATTTTGTTTGTTTGTTTGTTTGTTTGTTTTGATACAGGGTCTCTCACTCTAAACTCTGGCTGGCCTAAGTTACTTACTTTACTTGTAGCTATGATAAAAGGCCTAACATAAAGCACTGAAGGAAGAGTACAAGGTTGCTGCTCAAATCCTGCCCACAGCCAGGAATCAGAGCATAGTGGATACCCATGTTCCACTTGCTTTCTCATCTTTATCCAGTCTGGGACCTCAGCTCATGAAATAGTGCTAAATACGTCTAAAGCACCACTGCCATCCTCATTAAATATCTTTGAAAATGCATTCGGAGATGTGCCCATCTGTGAAGACCAACACCATGGGACTTCTGCAGGAGGCTTGGAGACTGTGTTATTATTAATTTACATGGATGTGCCATATGTAGGTGTGTGTACATGAGTATATGTGTGTAGAGGCCAGAAGCTGACACCTACTTTTTTGAAATAAGGTCTCACTGAACCTGGGGTTCAACCAACTGGCTAGATTGGCTGGCTTCTCACCATCTTCTGAGTACTAGGATTGCAGATATGTGCTAACAAGCCTGAGCTTTTACGTAGGTTCTGGCTCTCTGAACTCAAGTCCTCATGCTTGCATGGCATTTACTGTAACAACTGAGCTACTCTGACGGCTCTTTTGTTTTATTTCATTTTATTTTGGTCTTTCATATAGGATCTTACTCTGCACAATGGCTGGTCTAGAACTTGCTATGTAGACGAGATTAGCCTCAAACTCACAAAGATCTGCCTGCCTTTGCTTCCTGCGTGATGGGATTAAAGACATGCACTATTACAGCTGGCTGGGAGATTTTTAAAATGGAAAATATAGAATCTTTTAAGGGAACACTTTGAAAACCTATATTCCATTAAATAGGAAATCAAAAAGAAATGCCTTAATTTCTTGAGTCTTCAAACTACCTAAGTTAAATAAAGAGATGAACCTAACTAGATCCATAAAAAGGAGATTGGAACAGTATCAAAAGCCTTCTAAAAAACAAACAAACAAACAACAACAAAAAAAAAAACTCACAGGCTAAGATGGATTCACAGCAGAATTCTATCAGATTTTCAAAGAACTAAAACCAATTCTTCTTAAATGCAAAAAGAGATAAAGAAAAAAAGGAAAAAGAAAACAGAAATAGAAAAAGAAACAGAGGGATCACTCCCAAACTCTATGAAACCAATCACCTCTAACAACAAAACCAGGTAAGCCCTGCAGTGACACACTTCCTCCAACAAAGCCACACCTATGCCAACAATGCCCCACCTCTTAATAGTGTCACTCTGTTTGGGAGACATTTTCTTTCAGACCACCACAGCTATATAAGACAAACCCACAGGCAACATTATCCTAAATGGAGAAAAATTTGAAGCAATCTCATTAAACTCAGGAATGAGGAAGCGCCGTCTGCTACCTTCACCCTTTCTAGAAGTACTAGTTGGAGAAATAGGGCAACAGGAGGAAATTAAAGGGATACAAATAGGTAAAGAAGACAAATCACTTCTATTAGTAGACTGTATGATATTCATAAGAGATCCCAAAATTTTAACCAGAAAACTTCTACAAATAACTTCACTGAAGTAAGTGGCAGATTTACAAAAACCATTAGCCTTTCTATACATCAACAACAAACACATTGAAAAAGGTTTCATGGATACAATCCCATGCACAACAATATAAAAGACAATAAAATAGTTTGTAATAAACCTAACCCAAAAGGTGGAAGGCCCCTATGATGAAAACTTCTAGAGAGATTAAGAAAGACATTAGAAAATGGGAAGACATCTCAAGTTCATGGATTAATAGAATCAAAATTGTGAAACTGATCATCCTACCAAAAACAATTTATAGATTCAATGCAGCCCCAATTAAAACCCCAATAAACTTTTAAAAATCCTAAAATTCATATGGAAGCAGGAAACATCCTGAGGAGCTAAAGCAATTCTGAACAAAGAGAAAAATACTGGAAGGGCGCCATTCCAGACTTCAGGAACTATTATAGAGCTATAGTAATAAAACCAATTATGGAACTGACACTAAAATAGACATGTACATCAACAAAATAAAACAGAACACCTAAACATGAGTACACCTAATGACAGATATTTGAAAGAGAGGCAAAAAAAAAAAAAATACTCTGGAAAAGGACAGAATCCTCAATATATGGGTTTGAGAAAACTGGATGTCCACGTTTAATACAAAGAATGAGATTAGACTCTGTTACCCTGCACAAGAATTAGCTCCAAGTACATCAAATACCTTAACCTGAACCTAAAATTCTGAAACTGCTAGAAGAAAACAGCGGTAGTACTCTACAAGATATAGATATGGAATGCACTTTCAAAATAGGTCTCCACTTTTCCAGGAATTAACACCAACAACTGACAAGTGGAACCTCATAAAACTAAAAAGCTTTTGTTCAGCCAAGGAAATAATTAAGCAAGTGAAGATAAAATCCAGAGAACAGGTGAGAATCTTTGCCTGCTATACACCTGGCTGAGAACTGGTACTCAGAATATATAAAGAATTCAAGAAACAAAGAATCAAGAGGAAAAAAATTAACCAATTAAAAAATGCATTAGGTCTATGACATCAATCTGCTGGTTTAAAGACCACTCTGTCAAGATACAGGATAGCTATAAATGTGATTCAACCCCAAATTATGACTTACTTAAAACATGAAAATGGGGGAGGGAGCAGGAATCTAAACAAGAGTTCTCAATAGAAGAAATGAAGATGTGTAAGAAACACTTCAAAAGGTAGCAATTACTGAAATGTAAATTAAAACATTTTTGAGATTTCATCTTACCCTAGTCAGAATGACAAAAACAAAACAAAACAAAACAAAAACTGAATGACAACAAGTGCTGGGAAGATCATGGGGAAGGAAGGGCCTGCATTCCTTGTTGGTGGAAATGCACATTAGTGCGGCCACTCTGGAAGGCAGTATGGAGAATCCTCAAAACAACTAAATAGACATCTCCCCATAAAACAGGTACAGCATTCCACAGTGTAAGCCCAAAGCACTTGACAATCTAGTGCAGAGGAACTTGTTCCATCTTTTCATGGCTGCTCTATTCACAATGAGTAGGAAATGAAACAGCTTAATGTCCTTCAACAGATGAATGGCTAATGGAGATGTGTACACATACACAATGGAATACTATATTCATCTGTAAAGAAAAGTAAAATCATGAAATCTAAAGGTAAATGGATGGACCTAAAACACATGTATATTCCACATGTTTTCTCTCAACTGCTGTTAATAATAACAAAATGGGGGGGGTTGTCTTCAATCTTTTAAAATATAGTAAGATTGAGCATTAAAGTGACCTTGGATTGCCCAGCCTGAATAGAAATATCTACAATGCAACCCTTACATGTAAGGCTCAGAGACTATCACAGAGAGGGACAGAAGACTAGGGTGCCTCCTTAGATGGTGTCCCTGAAACATGACAAGTGATTCATACCAATGAAATCGCAACAATTTGGTTGACTAAACAAGACCTGTATAATGACAATTCCAACGACATTCCAACATGGATAAGGGAATTTCATAAGGTCCATCCCCTAGAAAAAAACAGCTACAGGTAATCAATAACTCCTGAGAGAGAATCAGATTTCCCTAGAAATGAGCTCCCTGATAGGCTATTCAATCCCAAATGGTAAACTCTCAACATATGTACATATGAACACCACCAAATGAGCAAAGTTGGTTGTGTTTGTGATATAAATTTAAGATGGAGTTGGGGGGCAAAGAACAGGGAGAGGGATGGGTACAAATGATATAAATATATTCATATTTGAGATTCTCAAAACAATTTAAAATTTTAAATAAAAAGGAGAACTGAAAATTAGCTTAGCAAAGAGTTACCAACACATACTACCACAGATGTATAAAACCTCCCTCATAGTTCTAGATGTTAGTAATCCAAGCTGTCAGTGGGTTGTTGTCTTCTTCTTCTTCTTCTTTTTTTTTTTTTTTTTAAATAAACATGTTGTCTTAGAAAGCAAACACACCTTGCAGGGCCATTCAGAGTTTTCCAGATTCTATTATTGTTTTCTTCCTTTGCTGGAAAAGAGTGAGGTTTTCCTTCACCTGGTTGTGTGCATACCAGCAGCATCAACTATTAGGAACTGAACTATAACCACTTAAAATATGCTGGACACAATTTGGAGATGGACCTTGAGAGGTATTAACATTGGTGGGCTTTAATCCAACTGGACTGTTATGTTTTGTAAAGTCCATATGAGAAAAGAATTACAAGGATATCCAGACTCTGAAATTGCAAAAAAAAAACCCAAAAAAAATACATTCCTGCCATT